>NC_081560.1:159751681-159753922 GCF_022355385.1 Mustela nigripes
AAATCGTAAAGATCAGAGCAGAAATCAATGAAATAGAAACCAAAAAACAATAGAACAAATCAACAAAACTAGGAGCTGGTTCTTTGGAAGAATTAATAAGATTGATAACCCCCTGGCCAGACTGATCAAAAAGAAAAGAGAAAGGATCCAAATAAATAAAATCATGAATGAAAGAGGAGAGATCACAACCAACACCAAAGAAATAGAAACAATTATAAGAACATGTTATGAGCAACTCTACACCAACAAATTTGACAATCTGGAAGAAATGGATGCATTCCTAGAGACATATAAACTACCACAATTGAACCAGGAAGAAATAGAAAACTTGAACAGACCCATAACCAGTAAGGAGATTGAAACCGTCAATAAAAATCTCCAAACAGGGGCGCCTGGGTGGCTCAGTGGGTTAGGCCGCTGCCTTCAGCTCGGGTCATGATCTCGGGGTCCTGGGATCGAGTCCCGCATCGGGCTCTCTGCTCGGCGGGGAGCCTGCTTCCCTCTCTCTCTCTCTCTGCCTGCCTCTCCGACTACTTGTGATTTCTCTCTGTCAAATAAATAAATAAAATCTTTAAAAAAAAAAAAAAATCTCCAAACAAACAAAAGCCCAGGGCCAGATGGCTTCCCAGGGGAATTCTATCACACATTTAAAGAAGAACTAATTCCTATTCTCCTGAAACTGTTCCAAAAAACAGAAATGGAAGGAAAACTTCCAAACTCATTTTATGAGGACAGCATCACCTTGATCCCAAAACCAGACAAGGATCCCATCAAAAAAGAGAACTACAGACCAATAACCTTGATGAACACAGATGTGAAAATTCTCACCAAAATACTAGCCAATAGGATCCAACAGTACATTAAAAAGATTATTCACCACGACCAAGTGGGATTTATTCCAGGGCTGCAAGGTTGGTTCAACATCTGCAAATCAATCCATGTGATACAATACATTAATAAAAGAAAGAACAAGAACCATATGATACTCTCAATAGGTGCTGAAAAACATTTGACAAAGTACAGCATCCCTTCCTGAGCAAAAGTCTTCAAAGTGTAGAGATAGAGGGCACATACCTCAATATTATCAAAGCCATCTATGAAAATCCCTCCGCAAATATCATTCTCAATGGAGAAAAACTGAGAGCTTTTCTGCTAAGGTCAGGAACACGGCAGGGATGTCCATTATTACCTTTGCTATTCAACATAGTACTAGACGTCCTAGCCTTGGCAATCAGACAACAAAAAGAAATTAAAGACATCCAAATCAGTAAAGAAGAAGTCAAACTATCATTCTTTGCAGATGATATGATACTTTATGTGGAAAACCCAAAAGACTCCACTACAAATCTGCTAGAACTTGTACAGGAATTCAGTAAAGTGTCAGGATATAAAGCCAATGCACAGAAATCAGTTGCATTTCCTTACACCAACAACAAGACAGAAGAAAGAGAAATTAAGGAGTCAATCCCATTTACAATTGCACCCAAAACCATAAGATACCTAGGAATAAACCTAACCAAAGAGGCAAAGAATCTATACTCAGAAAACTATAAAGTACTCATGAAAGAAATTGAGGAAGACATAAAGAAATGGAAAAGCATCCCATGCTCCTGGATTGGAAGAACAAATATTGTGAAAATGTCTATGCTACCTAAAGCAATCTACACATTTAATGCAATCCCTATCAAAATCCCATCCATTTTTTTTTCAAATAAATGGAACAAATAATCCTAAAATGTATATGGAACCAGAAAAGACCTCAAATAGCCAAAGGAATATTGGAAAAGAAAGCCAAAGTTGGTGGCATCACAATTCCGGTCTTCAAGCTCTATTACAAAGCTGTCATCATCAAGACTGTATGGTACTGGCACAAAAACAGACACATAGCTCAATGGAACAGAATAAAGAGTGCAGAAATAGACCCTCAACTCTATGGTCAACTAATCTTCGACAAAGTAGGAAAGAATGTCCAATGGAAAAAAGACAGTCTCTTCAACAAATGGTGTTGGGAAAATTGAACAGCCACATGCAGAAAAATGAAATTGGACTATTTCTTTACACCACACACAAAAATAGACTCAAAATGGATGAAGGACCTCAATGTGAGACATGAATCCATCAAAATCCTTGAGAACACAGGCAGCAACCTCTTTGACCTCAGCTGCAGCAACTTCTTCCTAGGAACATCACCAAAGGCAAGGGAAGCAAGGGCAAAAATGAACTATTGGGACTTCATCAAGA
>NC_081560.1:159754322-159793773 GCF_022355385.1 Mustela nigripes
TATATATATATATATATATATATATATATAAAATATATATATATATACATACACCCAAAATATATAAATATAAATATAGTGAGTAAAGTTTAACATGTAACCCAAATAGTTTCAGAAAAGAACCAAATGTTCCAATATTTCTTGACATTTATGTTTTATGGTCAAAATAATTAAAAATTGAGTTGCTCTATGACTATTCTCCCAGATGAAATCGCTGGCCCTGCCTTTCTGGTATTGGCTAAAAGCATCTTCTCAGTAGGCTTCCTTAATGGGCATCTCTAAATAGAATGACTCTCTTAGCCCTTAGCCTGCATCCCTTCCTATGGTTGATCTGCTGATTATATCCCATGCTCTTTGCAAGCTCCCAGGTGGCACTAGAACTATACATTTGCACTAAGTAGATACCCCATAAATATTTATTAACTGAACAAGTATGGGTTGTTTTTTTTAAAAGATTTTATTTTATTTATTTGTCATAGAGAGAGAAGCGAGAGCAAGCACAGGCATACAGAGTGGCAGGCAGAGGCAGAGGGAGAAGCAGGCTCCCTGCCAAGCAAGGAGCCCGATGTGGGACTCGATCCCAGGACGTTGGGATCATGACCTGAGCCGAAGGCAGCGGCTTAACCAACTGAGCCACCCAGGCATCCCAAGTATGGGTTTTTGAAATAAAAAATGTCTAGGGGCACCTGGACTTAATGGATTAAATGGATTCATGGATTCATTCAAGACTATGGAATGAAATCCTAGGAAGCTCTGGGCAGTCTCCAAGATGGATTCTATCTCAGGAGTTCTGACTCTGTCCTCCCTGCTCCTATCAATTCCCCCTTTGGACACAATGGCTGTTCCATGGAAATTCCCCAGGGCAACTCTGGACTAGAAAGTGTCTTCGGGGTGTGCCTCCATGCCATCTGATGTGGCTGAGGGGCCATGAACAATTCTGAACCTAAACCAAGGTTTTGGCTGTGTTGCTTTACTTGCACGAAAATAGCAGTGCCTGGATCAGGCCTTCACTGCAAAAGTTGAGACAGCTTAGTGAGGACCTTGCCTAGGACACTAGCCCCATGACACTGTGAGGGCATTTGGAGTCCACCGTTAAGTCATGCAAGGCAATAAGTGAATCTACATCAGGGTAGATGATGCAAGGTATAGTTTCACAGCAAACACGACAAAAAAACATTAAATGTTAAATGTTAAATGTACTCTATACTGTGGCAGTAATGGGAAAAGTGAACGATGGGGCCAGAGAGGGGAATGGGAGTTCCAAGAAGCAGGCTGAAGTCATCAGGGGTAGGGGGTGTCTCGTGGAGGAAGGGACCAGGAGGCTTGTCACAGATTACAACCAGATTACAACAGTGCAGCATCAGGGTGTGTGCTCTGCCTGACCCATGACCCCCAGGGGCATTGGGGGCATTCTAGCTACAGAGGATCTACAGGTTGCAAATTGGCCTGAGCAGAGCCCCGGGTATTGTACTTGGTATTCCTGGTACTTGGTATGTCTTCTTGGTTCCTGGGTGTGGCTCTTCCTCTGCTTCTGGAGCCTGTTGATTCTCTTGTTTTCCTCTGAGGGGCACTATTTTGTATGGATTCAGTACCGTTTGTTGACACAAATTCTTGCTGAAAAGAAGTGAAATAGAAGTCATCCTTGTTTCCCAAGTAGACCTGAGTAGATTCAATAGTAATAGCCTTTTCCCAGGCCCCTAGGCTTTCATCTGCTAGCCAACTCTGAAATTTTTGAAAGCATCTTCTGTTCTTAACAAGTTGAAAGAATTGGTTTGGTTTTTAAAAAATTCAACAAAGTCACAGTTTTCATAATCTATACAATGATCTGTAAACATTGGATGAACAAGATTTGACAGCATGAAGGAAGAATTGGCTTTGCAGTGGGGTGTGGGGCCGTGTTGACTCACTGTTGCCCTCATGTGGCCACTCTCCAAATAGCATGTGGCCGAATATGTTCCAACTTCGATTCAAGGGAGGATAAGACAGAAGACAGTTGGTCCCTGAATTCCTTAGCTCCTAAAAACCATCCCCTAATTTATGAGCGATATTCTAAATTGAGTATATCTTAACTAGATATTAGGGCTAGGATCAGGGTCAAGTTGCATACATTAATTATGGACAGCTTTTTGTATGTCAATCTTACCTGCCTAAGGTGTTTTTAAGAAATAAAATGGGAGAGGATTTAGTCACCAAAGCACTGAGTACATGACCTGTCCAGGGAAATTGGTAACTAAACGTAATTATTGTTTCATCTTAGCTGAGGACCAGGAGCTGGTCCTACAGGTACTTGGCAGGTAGCATCTGTGGCCAGCTGGCCTTCTCCCCCCGACACCCACCCCCAGCTCAGCACATCCTCTGCTCTGCTCAAGGGCAGCAAACAGACGGTCCAGGTGCAGGAGTGATTCCCTCCTGTCAGGCATGGCTTGCTTCCGACAGGTAGAGAAGTGGGCCAGCTCACATGCATATGATGTATTCTTTTAGTTCCTTGCTGTCTGCCTCTCCTTTCTGTCACCCTGGTCCTAAAACTTTAGCTCCTGGGAGAACTTGGGTTTGCAGATTTCTGTGGACATTTCGATGTGTAGATCTGTGTTGCCTTTGTTCCCTGTCCTTGGGTTGGAGATGAAGGCGTGAAAAGCCATCATACTCTGAAAGCAGCAAAAAGAAATATCAAGTGTGCTTTGTCCCCCGCACCTCAGGCTTGAAAGCCATGGCCATCTACGTACTTCATGTTCTACACAATCAGCTTTAGGGACTCACAGATGCATTTGAAATGAAACTGTACTGAAAGAAATCTCATTACTGAACTTTTGCCTTGCAGAAGACAGTTTAGGGACACTGCCCCTCACCCGCCTTGTCGTTTTTGGTCTGGCCAATGCCTGGTCACACTGACACATGTAGGCACACAAGGGCACAACTGTGACATCCCCATGGAGCACTCTGCATCCCTGCACACCCTCAGTCCTCCTGAGCATCCTCCTTAGTGACACATCCTCCTTGGTGACAATGCTCCTCCTGGAGCATTCCTGGTCCTCCTGCACCTAGGTCTGGCCAATCCTGCACACCCCCCAGCTCCTGAGTGTTCCCTGTCATGACCCTTGTCACACAAGCCTGTCACTTGTCTCTTTGTCCTTTCTGCTTGGAGTAGATTTCTCTCACAGATGCCTGGTTATATGATAGGTGGATGAATGGGTTAGGAATCTTTTGTCCGGGAACAGCAGGCGTCCTTCAAAACCCTGATGGGCAGGGGGAGTCTCTGTCCCTCTGTGTGCCCCAGTGTCCAGGACAAGGGACTTGGAAGTTCTCCCAGATGAAGTTTGTTCTATGAAGGTGGCTTCCTTCCGAGATCATTATGGAACCACATTGCGTGGCTGTTCCTGTGAGACAGAAAGCGTGCTACTCTGCTGTATTCTCCTTGCACTCTGTGGCTAACAAAGAGGAAACACACACTCACACTCAGAAGTGCACACTTACACCTCCGTTTCTGAGTGTCACTACCATGTAAACTACACTGAATTCCTGCTGGGCTGCAGACATATAGACGTGCCATTCAAGGTGTCCATAGAGGAGGATGGAGATGGAGTCCTGGCTAAAAGGATGGAAGTCCTTGTCTCTGGGGGTGAAAAACTTAGATTTTACCCAGAAGGCACTACGTTCTATTCAAAGAAGTGACGTGACGCTGGGATCTTTGAGACCAGGGATTGGTACAGACTTTTCTGGAAAGTCTTCTGTAAAGATTTTGTGTTAGGTGTTGCAGTCCATGTGGTGTCTCTGAAAATGACTCCTTTCTTGCATTGTGGCTTGAAAGCAGCCACAGACCATCCATAACTAATGTTCTAGCCACACTTGATTGACAGAATACAGGGGGAGGTCCCATTTGCCTCCTGGGTGGTAGTTTCACACACCCCAGATTTGCAACATGATGTATGACGGGGGAGAGGGCTCTTCTTTTCCAGTGGCAGAGTGGGAGTACACTGAGATCTACCCTGCCTGACCCCGGCCCCTCCTCTTGAAAGGAAAAAAAGATGATAGTGAGATTGGCCAACAATTAAGGCTTCAGGTATTCTGCCTTTCTCTGTAGGCCCCAAGCTTGCCACAAGTTGTTTGTCTGTGGTTGAATTCCATGTAGGTATTGTTTGGCTGAGTAAGTCCCCTTGCCTGGCAGGAAGATCTTGTGGGTTATATACCCCACAGATGGTCATCTTGCTCAGGCCAAGACCATGAGCATGTTTAGGGTTCTCCTGAGTTAGTGGAGGATCTAGCATGTGCGGGCTTCAGGATGAGTCCAGTTCAGCCCTCAGCAATGTTATGGAGCACCTGGCTTTCTGGGCCCTCTGTGGCACTGGCACAGGCCTGGCCTAGGCCACTTTTGCAGTCATGTTGGAAAAGCCCCTGGCCCATGCTTGGGTCTGCAGGCTGGGACCCGAGGTTCCTCCTGCCTCTTTGGCTGGAACCAGGTCACACGCCCATGGATGAGCCAATCCCTGGATCCAGGGAGAGGAGCCGTGGAGATTGGCACAGGTTGTTAGGACGTCTGTTGTCATGACTTTTCTAATGGTGGTGGTGGCAAGATCTTCTGGGATGCATCTGTTAGTAAAACGAATATTAATTCCTGATAGTAAGTGGGTCCAAGGTGCTAGCTTAGAACCTAGCACCTCAGTCCCAGCACCTTGATACTACTGTACTATTCTGCAGAGAAAATAGCTGAGAGTGAGCAAAGTGGATTGAAACTGGCCTGGAGTGCACAAGGGAAGGGAGTGAGTGTGTAGGTGATTGGGGATAATAGCTCTGGCCAAGCTGTATCTCCAATTTACCTAGGTTCAAGGTGCGGGGAATCCATGGTGTTTCACCGTCCATCATTTTGCAGATGAAGAACATGCCTTTGCATGGAATATGGCAAGACTTGTTCCAAGTATCTCTAGTTGATATAGAAGTCGAGGAGAGCAGCACCCTCCATCTGCTGGGATAGGCATGAGAGGCTGAATGCTCGGCTTTTGCAGGGCTCACTGTGAGCCTGCATGCAGGACTAACGAGGATGGTTCATGGTTTAGTTCTAAGGATGGAGTATTGGAAGAATGTAGTGCCCCATGTAATCCTGGGAAGGGGACAGATCTAGAGTCCACTCTAGAGTTACTTCGTGGGAGTCGTTGTGATCTGCACCATCATTTCATGAGATGTCTGTCCTTTATTGAGTTCTGGGTGTGGTTTCTGTGACTTTGTCCTAATGGTTGGGATTTCCAAAGAATAGTATTTTTTTGGCTTCACTGTAAGAGTTGGTTCATTGAGAGTGGGCAAGTCCCATTCTGCTGCTGAGAAGTGTGTCTTTAGCGGTGGGAGTGTGTATTACAATCCTAGAGGTCAATGGTGAGGTGGTTACAATGGTCAGTAGGCTATTGTTTTGTTTTATTTTTAGATTTTATTTATTTAATTGACAGAGAGAAATTACAAGTAGGCAGAGAGGCAGGCAGAGACAGCGGGGGAAGCAGGATCCCTGCTGAGCAGAGAGCCCAATGTGGGGCTTGATCCCAGGACCCTGAGGTCATGACCTGAGCTGAAGGCAGAGGCTTAACCCACTGAGCCACCCAGGTGCCCCCCCCACCTTTTGATTCTCGAGGACACTGTTTGGCTTGGGGACTAGGGTTAGGGTCTTGGACTAGGGTCAGGGCCAGGCTTGAGAGCAAGTTGAGGTTAGAGTGTGGGTCTGCATCAGAGCCAGAGTCATGTTTGGTACTACCGTTTCTGTCAGGTACTATAGTCATTCCATATTGTTTCCAGTTCCTTGTTCCTTAGATATTTTTTAAGAAGTTGGGGAATATTGGGCTCCATACAGCTTGAATTTCCGGAATGAAGTGGCTTCAGCTGGACCCTGGGAGGGAGCAGGTGCTTCTGTTGAAGGGTGAGCTCCCCTAGTCCTGCACTGACTCTACCGCCTGCAGAAGGCACAGGACCCCAGCTACCTCCCTGAGCCTGGCCTGCACAGCTGTATCTGGGACAGGAGCCTGGCCTCCTTAGGACCCACTGTGGAGACTTCTGGAGGATGTGGAACCCCTTCCATGCTGAAAGGACAAGCTGGGGAGGATGTGGGTCCACATCCACACTGACAGGACCTACTGTGGAGGATGTGGGGCTGTGGCCACACTAACAGCAGTCCAGCCCCCTCAGGACTGGCCGCTGGAGGAGAAGGTGAGGACAAGCCATCTGAGCAGGGACTGCTGAGGGGGTGTGTGGTCTCAGGGCCCCATGGAGGAAGGGCGCGCTGTGTAGACACTGGTGCTTCCATGGTTTTGTGTGTGGTGAAGTGGTCTCCCATGGTGCTGTGCATGGTGCTGTGGGGTCTCTGCTTTCTGATTTCTGATGCATGACCTGGGTCCCATGTCTATGTGCACATGCAGATTCAGTTCCTGGGGTTTCTCAGACGGACTGCAGTCAGGGAATGGATGCCCACCTTGGTGCTCATGCTCCCCTCCACCTCGGCCCTGCGAGGTCCTTTCTGTGTCTACACCCGCATCAGGGTTTGTCCAGAGTCTGGAAGTTCAGGAGTGACAGTGAGGACTCTGTAGACAGCTTTGGGGAGGGTAGGTATTTTCTCAGTGTAGGTTCTTCCCTGAGCACAGAGTGTCTTCCCATCTCTGTTTGTCTCCCTCCATGTCTGTCATCAGTGTCTCACAGCTGCCAGAGGACAGGCGTGTCACCTCCTTGGTTCAGGGGAGTCCTAGGTATCTTGTTCTTTTGGAGGCAGTAGTAAATGCGATGGCTCTCCATGGTCTCTTTCTGATGGTTCGATCTGAGAATATAGAAACGCAATTGATTTGTATATATTGATTTTGTTCCTTGCAAGTTTCTTGAATTTAGTAGTTCTGTTCACCTTAAACTGCTAGTTATTTGACCAACAAAATGGGTTTATTTGGGAAGAGCAGAGAATGGTCATCTGGGATGAGCAGGCTACGGTCACATCACAGGCAAGTGCAAGAAACAAAGGAGAGGAACATTATTTCATGGAGAAGGAGGAAGAAGTTGGGAAAGTTTCTTGGAAGGAAAGTCTGCTGGAGAAAGGCAGGAGTTCAGCGTGATGGAGGATTCTCACCAGCCGAGCTGTGGTGATGGTGGATTTCTTGTAGGAGATGAACCCTCCAGCTTCCCCGTGGGGCCTGGCAGGGATGAGTCTCTCCTGTGGGGGATTCTAATGTGGGGTCCATAATGGGCACCAAGTGCCAGGCACCCCCTTTCAGCCTTCCGAAGTCCACTTTACTGAGGCTTCCCTTTGTACTTTTTCACAGT
Organism: Mustela nigripes; assembly: GCF_022355385.1. Classification (NCBI taxonomy): domain Eukaryota; kingdom Metazoa; phylum Chordata; class Mammalia; order Carnivora; family Mustelidae; genus Mustela; species Mustela nigripes. Next base: position 159,761,598 of record NC_081560.1, read on the forward strand.
TCTATGCAGGTTGTGGTGGAGCGTTGTGGAGAATTGGAATTCAAAATCCCACTGCTTCCACTGCACCCAACACATGGGGGCGCCTGATTTAAACCTCCCACGAGTCTCTTGCTAACATCCAAGGGTGAGTGTCCTCTTCACGGTGGGTGAACTGGATCTGGGAGGGCTTGGCCTCCATCCCGAAGTCTGGTGTCCTCTCTGCTTCTGTGATGTGGTGCTAACGTGGGTGTTTGGAAAAGTCATTTACTCTATGGTGATTTCAAATCTGCGGTAACTTGTCACAGCAGCACAAATACATTTTATCTCCACACTCAGACTCCCCAGGTGTCGTTTCTTTACCATGTTTACCACTTCACATGGGCTACTTCAGTGCATTTTACCCCAAACAGGGACACTGTCCCATGGGACCACCACGTAACCCCAAGTGAGGAAATCATGATGGTTCCCACATTTGAACCCAGACCACAGGCCCACTTCAGCTGTCATCACCTGCCCGACGGTCTGAAATGTCTTCTCTATTTGGATCCAGTTTTATTCTTCTGGAACTTCTTCCAGGACTTTCCCTTATTTGAGTAACCTTGACGGGCTTACAGAGCACATACGGCTCCAATGTGAGTGGTATTTCCACATGGCTCATGTAACGGGCTGTTTTCAGTGTCCATCCACATTGTGACATGCATCAGTCCTTCATTCACTTTTTCATGGTGACTAAACACAAGAACATTATTGGCCCCTTAAAACATTTCAGGTAAACAATTCTCTGGCCTTAGCGGAGTTCCCATGGTAGAACATTATTCTCCAGAACTTTCTCATTCTCCCCGAGGGAGCCTGTATGCATGAGACACCAACTCCCCATTGTCCTTTCCCCTCAGGCCCCTGCAGCCACATCCAGCTTTGTGTCCCAGACGCCTCATACAAGTGCAATCATACAGTATCTGTCCTTCCGTGACTGGCTGGTTTCACTCAGCATAATGACTTCCAGGTTCAACCCGTGTTGTAGCCTGTGTCAGAACTCCTTTTGTTTTAAGACTGAATCATGTTCCATGGTGTATAAACCACATTTTGTTTATCCATTCATCTGTCAGTGGACACTTGGGTGGCTTCTCACTTTTGGCTGTTGTGAGAAATGCTGCTCTGAATATGTGTACTTCTACTATCAATTTTTGGAGGCAGTGGAATTCTGTGTTTAATATTTTAAGGAACCACCGTATTTCTCCCTCCACAAACAAACCATTTTACTTCATTCCTTCATAGGGCAGAACAAGATAGCCATTTATGGATCTACCTCATTTTGTTTGTCCTTTTCCCCATGGATGGACATTTGTATAGTTCTGATTTTTGCCTATTGTGAACACTGCTGCTATGAATATTCCTGTAGATTTTTGTTTGTTTGTTTGAATCAATGTTTTCAGTTGGGGGGGTATATATCTAGGAGTACAATTTTTGAACCATAAGGTAGTTCTGCTTTGATCTGTTTGAATAAATGCCAAACTATTTTATACATAGACTGAACCATTTTTCACAAGTGAGGTTTAAGGGTCTCAGTCTCTTAACATCGTTTTGTTATTTTTAGTTTTCTTGGTCATAGTGATTCTACTTGTGTAAAAGGACGTCTAATTGATTTAAATCTTCATTTGCATAAAGACTAATGATGTCTAACATCATTCATGTGCTATTCACCATTTGTATGATTTCTCTGGAGAAGGGTCCATTTTAAAATGGGGTTGTCTTTTTGTTGAGTTGTAAAAGCTCTTTACATATTCTGGGCAACAAACTCATTAGATAAATAATGTACAAATATTTTCTTCCATTCTGGAGGCTGTCTTTTCACTTTCTGGATAGTATCTTCTGATGTACAAAGACTTTTATTTATTTATTTATTTATTTTTACATTTCTTTTTTAAGAGTGAGAGTATGCAAGTGGACAGGGGCAGAGGGAGAATGAAACAAAGTCTTAAGCAGGCCCCACATTCAGTGTGGAGCGTGACGTGGGGTTCAATCTCATAATCCTGAGATCATGATCTGAGCCAAAATTAAGAGTCAGAGAGTTAACCAACTGAGCCACCCAGGCACTTGGGACAGATTTTTAATTTTGAGGATATTGTCTATTTTTTCTTTCCCTTCTTATGCTTGGTGTCAGATCTAAACGCATTGCTAAACCCAGGGTTGTGAAGATTTATCCCCATTTGTTTCTTCTAGAGTTTATAATTTTACCTCTTACATTTAAGGCTTTAACTTATTTTGAGTTAATGTTTATATGTGGTGTAAGGTAAGGGTCCAGTTCCATTCCTCTGTACATGGATAGCTGGTTGTCTAGCACCCTTTGTTGAAAAGACCATTTTGTCCCCCCAGTGTAATGTCCACCCTTGTCAAAATTCAGTGGACTGTGGATGAAGGGGTTTATTTCTGGGCTCTCAGATCCCACTGCTCTGTATGCATACTTTTTTTTAAAAATTGTTTTATTTATTTAAAATTTTTAAAAAATATTTGGGACACCTGGGTGCCTCAGCAGGTTAAGCCTCTACCTTCGGCTCAGGTCATTTTCTCAGGTCCTGGGATCGAGCCCTGCACCGGGCTCTCTGCTCAGTGGTGAGCCTGCTTTCCCCTCTCTTTCTGCCTGCCTCTCTGCCTACTTGTGATCTCTCTCTCTGTCAAATAAATAAATAAAATCTTTAAAAAAAGTTTTTAAATTTAAATTCAATTAATTAACATACAATATATTATTTGTTTCAGGGTGTATGCATACCTATACTTCAGTATCACAATGTTTTGTTTACTGTTGCTTTGTATTAAGATTTCAACTTTGCAAGTGTGACCTTTGACCATTGATTTTCTTTTTCAAGACGGTTTTGTCTATCTTGTGGTCCCTTAAAATTCCATATGGCTGTTACGATTAGCTTGTGTATTTCTTCCCAAAGGCCTTTGTGAAATTTCTTGGGAACACATTGAATTCCACATTGCTTTGTGTACTGTTGCCATCTTATCAGTGGTATGTCTTTTCATCACTATGGGGTGTCCTCAGATTTACTTAGGTTTCCCTTACTTTCTTTCAGCAATGTTTTGTAATTTTTAGCGTACAAGATGTACACCTTAATTACGTCTATTCCTAAGTATTTTGTCAATGTCGATGTTCCCTAAAATGGAATTATTTTCTTAAATTCCTTTTTGGATGGTTCATTGCTAATGTATATAAATAAGAAAGATGTTTGTGTATTGATATTTTGTCCTGTAACTTTGTGGAATTAGGGAACTGGCTATAATCATTCTTTGTTGATTCTTTAGGAAGCTCTCTATATCTGATGGTGCCATCTCTGGTCTCCAAATAGACCTCGTTCTACTCTTTCCTTTCACATGTGGATTCCTTATTTCTTGCCTTATTGTTCTGGGTAGAACTTTCAGCACAATACTGAGCGAGGAGTGAAAGCCAGCATGATGGACTTGTATATGATTTCAGAGTAGTCCTCAAAATAGTCCTGTCCGTCCTCAAAATTGAGCATGATGTTTGATTAGGTTTAGGGTGGGGTGAGGGTTAGGGCTTAGGGCTGGGGTCTCCCTGTCCTCCACTGTACAGAGCCCGTTTTTCTCTGGTAACCAGCAGAGTGATCTTTTCAGAATATAACTTTTTGAGCCTTTCTGTGATCAACTCCCCAGCTGCCTATCCTCTCCAGCCTTACCTCTCCCACCATATCCCCCCGACCCCTGTGGGCCTCCCAGGTGTGTCATTGTCTTACATATGCCTTGGGCCTGGCTCCAGGCCTTTACATTCTCCCTGCCCTTTGCCAGGAGCATTCTTCTCTCCCCCTGCTTCACGTCTGGCTTGTTCCCCTGTTGCCTGGACCTGGACTAGCCCCCTGGTGACCTGACTCGTTTCTGCCAGCTGTGTGTGGCCTTGTCTCCTATGTAAATATGGTGCCCACTTTCTCTGTGTGAGCAATTTACTAAACTGCTAGGTATGGGGTAGGCAAAGGGAAGTAGCCTTAGGGCCTGTGTGAAAAAATCAGTCCCAGGGCGCCTAGGTGGCTCAGTTGTTAAGCATCTGCCTTTGGCTCAGATAGCGATCCCAGGGTCCTGGGATTGAACCCTGCCATGTTGGGCTCCCTGCTCAGCTGGGAGCATGCTTCTCCCTCTCCCACTCCCCCTGCTTATATCTCTCTCTAGCTGTCTGTCTCTCTGTCAAATAAATAAATAAAACCTTTAAAAAAAAATCAGTCTCAGAGGGCTCACCACCCTTGCTGACAATGGTGGAGCTGCTGTCCCCACAGGTACAGCGAGACAAGACTTCCAACTTCTTGGGGCTGGGGAGATGTAGACCTGGACCTGGAAGCTTCCACTCTTGGATTCATGGCTGGGACCTAAGCAAGCCCCTTCTTCTTCTAGCGGTCCTCTTTCCCCTTCCCTGCCCATGGGCTGGACCTAATTTCTGATCTGGGGGAGTTCGAGGGTGACCTCTCCTAGGAATAGCCATGGTTGACTGATGGACCTTGTCAGCAAGAAGCCCAGTAGCCTTCAAGGAGAACCCTGTGGGGGTGGAGACAGCTCTGTGGGGGCCAGCGACAGCCCCCTCAAAGCAAAGTGAGGCTTTGAGAGAAAGGAGGACTGTGCCCAAAAGGAGGGCTGTGCCCAAATGTGCACCACTCCTGGCAGGTGGGGACAGGACCTGCAGGGGGAGGCCGGCCAGGAGAGGGTACCTGCATGGTTTTCCTGGGAGCTCAGCATAGGCGGAATGTTCTTGGTTCCAGCATGCTGACTGTAGGGTTGGTTTCCTGCCTCTGAAGCTTCAGGGTCCCCTTTGTATGATGGGGTGCTGATGGCCCCCATCTCTGGGAGCAGAGGGTAGAGAGGCCCCCTGGGCAGACTTCCTCACGACAGGCTGGGAGAGTGGCTGTTGCTTAAACCAGCCCAAGGCCTGCCCCTTGAAGAAGGTGCACACGTCCATGGCTCCCAGCTCTGGGGTCCTGCTGCCAGCCTCTGACAGTGACCCTCCTCCTGTCTTGTCCCTTGTCCCTGTAGGTAGGTGGTCTGCCTAGAGCTGTTCCTGCAGAGGGCAGAGAAGCCCATCATGGTGGGACACAGGGTCACTTACTAGGTAATCACCAGCCAGCAAGCTGCCGGGCCCATGTGCCCCCCTTGGAGGGCTGGAGGGTGGTGTTCCTCAAGGTCCCTGGTGCCCTGCACTAGCAGGATGTGTCCCTGCAGTGCATGGCGATGGTCAGCTGCTCTGTGAGCAATATTTCCTCTGAAAGGTGGATGACCTGGTGTGTGCAGATGTGGACACGATGTTCTGTGACCATGTGGGCATGGAGATCCTGTCCGTCCTCCTCTTTGGCACCCCGCACCCCATTTTCTACCAGGTGTCCCATGAAGACTTCAGCTACCATCGCCAGCCACAATCCCAGGCCCATATCCCCAGGGACCAGGGCAATGTTTACTACATGGGGGCTTTTTTGGGGGAGTTGGTGGTGGAGGTTTACTGACTGACCTTGGCCAGTCACCAGGTGTTGGGGATCGACCTGGCCAATGGGATCGAGATTGTGTGGTGTGTGGAGAACCACTTGAACAGGCACCTACTGGACCACAATCCCACCAAGGTGCTATCCCAGAGGACCTGTGGGACCCACAGTGGCTGGGCTGTCCCCTGGAGGACCTGTGGGACCCATGGTGGCTGGGCTGCCCTCCCCCGCCTTCATGAAGAAGCTGAGATTCAGGCTGTGCCCAAGAATCACCAGACATCTGGGACTCATGAGGGGCTGTCCCCATCTCCGTCAGGGATTGCTGTCCTGAGCAGAGCTGTCAGAGAAGATTCCTACTTCTGTCCTCTTGAGGGAGACTGTGGAACCCAGCCCTGCCCACACAGGCATGTCCAGGGACCCCAGCTGCACCAGCACATGGGAGGCCTGCCTGGGGACACAAGGTCCTCTCTTTGTGGACACTACATTTGGATAACTTCTGGGTCATTTGCAGCTGTGAACAGCTCCAGTTTTATGTCAGATGTTTTTCTGTGTCAATTCTGTGTCAATGAGCAACCATGTTCTTTAAAAAGAACAATCAAGGGAAAAGGGTTTCTTCCTGGTTCTAGACAGACAGTGCCTGGTGGGGCTGGGAGTGGTCATGCAGTGGAGCCAGGATGGCCTCTGGTTGGGTCTTCCCTCCCAGTCCCTGCACCTTGCCATGGCCACAGGGCTTCAGAGGCAGGGGAGCACTGAGCCACCTCTCAGACCTTCAGTCCCCTGACCGCCCAGAGGCCTTGGCTGTGGCAGCTAGCTCAACCTCCAGGAGCATGGAGCCCTCTGAGTTGTGTACGGTTTCTGCCTTGGTTTTATTTTTTATTTGTTAATTTTTAAAACTTAAATTGATTAGCTAACATATAATACATCAGTAGATTTTAGTGTAGTGTTCAGTGATTCATTAGTTGCCTGTAACACCCAGTGCTCATCACAACATGTGCCCTCCTTAATACCTGTCATCCAGCTACCCCACCCTCCACCCCTCCCTTCTGTCACCCTCAGTTTGGTTCCCGGAGTCCAGAGTCTCTCATGGTTTGTATCCCTCTCTGATTTCTTCCCATTCAGTTTTCCCTTTCTTCCCCTGTGGTCCTCTGCTATTCCTTGTTCCGCGTATGAGTGGAACCAAATAATTATTGTTTTTCTCTGCTTGAGTTAGTTCACTCAGCATAATCCTCTCCAGTCCCATCCATGTCGATGCAAATGGTGGGTATTCGTCCTTTCTGATGGCTGAGGAATATTCTCTTGTATATATGGACCACATCTTCTTTATCTATTCATCTGTTGAAGGACATCTAGGCTCTTTCCACAATTTGGCTATTGTGGGCATTGCTGCTATGAATACTGGGGTGCAGGTGGCCTTCTTCTCACTACATCTGTATCATCGGCGTAAATACTCAAGAGTTCAGTTGCTGGGTTGTAGGGTAGCTCTATTTTCAACTTCTTGAGGAACCTCCATACTGTTTTCCAGAATGACTACACCAGCTTGCATTCCCACCAACAGTGTAAAAAGGTTCCCTTTTCTTCACAACCTCACCAACACTTGTTTCCTGTCTTGTTAATTTTAGCCATTCTAACTGGTGTAAGGTGACATCTCATTATAGTTTTGATTTGTACTTCCCTCATGTCGAGGATGTTGAGCAATTTTTTCTGTGTCTATCATGAGCCTCCTCAGTCTCCTCTGCTGCCCTCATTTTCCTCCTCAGCCTGAAGATGATCCCAGCCAATCTGCAGCTTTGAACTCCAGTTCAGCCCAGATGCCAGGAACATACCCTGGGGGGTATTGGCCTCACCTACCCCATCTGTCCTGTCCACATCAGGTGCCTGCACCCCTGCCCCCACCAGCTGGCCACCTGCTCCTCTCACAGAAGTTCTCATCTCAGGAGAGGGAAACACCAAGTCCAGACCCTTGGATTCCTCTGTGACTTGTTGCTTTCCACCAACTCTCCCAGTAGTGAGGTGGCTACTGGAGGACATTCGATGTCCAAACCATTTAAAGGCATATATGAGTCTCTGCTGCTTAGGGTAATGGATAAGACTTGGGTCAAACAGAAACCTGGCAGAATCACTGGAAGAAAGGCTGAGTGATGGGGAGCTTTAGGGAAGAAGGGCCTAGAAGCTCTGACCTATTCCCCAGCCCCTGGGACACTGCATACATGCCTGCTCAGGGCCGACCTGAGAAGGCCCTAGGTTCTGCCCTCTGGTGATTGTCAGACTTGGCAAGTAGGAAGTGAAGGCCAAGGCAGAGTGCTAAGAGGCCTGGCCGGGGCTGAAGGTGTATCCCGACACCGCCACACCCAGAGCTCTCCTCCCCATCTGCAAAGACTAGAAGTTGGTTGTTTTTGTTTTTGTTTTTGTTTTTTTCCAGAAGGAGGGTAGTTTCCAGATATTTATTTATTTATTTTTTTTTTTTTAAAGATTTTATTTATTTATTTGACAGAGAGAGATCACAAGTAGGCAGAGAGGCAGGCAGAGAGAGAGAGGAGGAAGCAGGCTCCCTGCTGAGCAGAGAGCCCGATGCGGGACTCGATCTCAGGCCCCTGAGATGATGACCTGAGCCGAAGGCAGCGGCTTAACCCACTGAGCCACCCAGGCGCCCCAGTTTCCAGATATTTAAGGAAATCACACCCAGTGGACAGTTGACCACTACATTCACAGACCAGACACTTCTGTGGCCACACACAAGGGATACTGATTTGACAAAATCAGTTCAGGAATGTCACTAAGCCAACAGCAGAACTGTAGGGATAGGAGCAGCAGCAGTGAACCGTGGGGGAGGGGAAGAGCTGGTATTTGACTTGTTACGCTGCACTATTCACAGTGTCCCAGATCCAAAGGCCGGGAGATGAGTGGTGGTGACACAGGAAAGGAATGTATTTCAGTGCAGCCGACACCGGAAGGCAGAGGACTGGCATGGTCTCAAGGTGTTGAAAACACTCCTGGGCTTTTATATGAGGAAAATCTAGGACAAAGGTTCGTGGGCAGGTGCAGAGGTCAGTAAAGTTCAAGTCAGTCATTGTCTTGGGGTCCATCATGTGGGGTCTTGCTGGTGTCAGGCAGTGGTTATTGCTTGAGGGGTTGTTTTGGTGCCCGCTGGGTCTTTGACTTGGGTTAACAGATGAGCCCAAAGGAGGGCTGTCACCAGTTAGGAAGTACAGACAAAGGTCGGAGTGGAGGTGGGAAAAGGTCTTGTTCACTCCAAGAGCAGGGGAGCTCCGAGCCTCTGCTACACACCTTGCTCTGCCCATCACTTCCAGCTGCCTGGTCCTGAGTTCTGTCCTTTTAATGAACTGGTTATCTAGTAAGTAATGTGTTTCTCTGAGTTCCATGAGCCACTCAAGCAGACTATTTGAACCTGAGAAGGAGGTTGTGGGGCCCTCCAATCTGTAGCCATAGTTCAGAAACACTGGTGACCTCACTGCCCAGCCACTGGCTGACCACTCAGTGAACAGCACAGGGATTCAGTGGCCACACACAGCAAAGAACACAGACTTGAAAAAGTTCAAAAAGTCACCAAGCCAACAGGAGCAACCACAAAGAGCAGCAATAATGAATCCTGGGGTGGGGAAGGTTTGATATCCAGGACGCTTCTGTTATAATATTCATCATCACGCCCTGGACTTGTCAGTACGGGCCAAGTCCCCTAGCTGGAGGTCAGGTAGCTTTCTACATGTTCCACCTGCCTCTCCCTGGCTCCCCCAGCCTTGCAGAGCCCTGTGCTGCTTCCCAGCAGAGGGTGGTTTTAACTAAGGTCAGGAAGATGGGATGGATTTTCCTGATTTTCCTGACTCCACCTGCCCCCCGACCCTCCACCCCACCCGGAGAGGAAAGTTTTCTTCAACTCCTCTTAAGGTCCCTGGCTGGGTCTGGAAATTGACAAAGAAAGATGAACAGGAGGAAAGCTGGCAAAGTGTATTGATTTTTTTTTTTGGTGGGAGCCTCACAAGAACCTGGAGACCAGCAGAGGTGATTGAAGCAGACAGTTCTATGTTTTAGGCAAAAAGCAATCAATGTGTGACTGAGAGACACAGGGGTTTGAGCTAGGGCTGGTAAATAGTAAAAAAGTAGGAAGATAAAAGTTAGTTTAACCAGGTTTGTTCCTCTAGCCTTTGTGGCCCTAAATTCCTTGACTCTGGTGATAAGCGTGTCCTCCCTGCGGTCTGGGGAAAGAAAGTGCCACATGGGAGTATTCTGACCTGCTTCAGGGGAGAAGGGATGACAGCTGGGGATCAGAGGGAACTTCCTGCTTTTGCTCTATGGAAAGTTCTTTCAGTTTCTATATTTAATTTGCCAAGGTGCCCTATTTGGGATAGTATGTCCTGACCTCATTGGCCTGGTGCTGAACTCCATCTCTTCCTAGTATCCAGGACATTGAATGCGCTGCTGTGGAGACCTCCCAGCCCTGGGGCAGCCCCTTGTCCAGGGAGGCACCTGCCTCCATGGGAGGGTTGTCTATGGCTTCCCACAGGGGTGCCCTGTTGCTAAGAGTGGCTGCCCCTTCTCAGGGAAATTGGGTGAGAGTGTGCGGATCTTACTTCGAGAAACTGACTTCATTTTTTGCAAATGTCTACCCAGTAGTGGGATCATACAGATGTTCTATTTTTAGTATTTGGGGGAAACTCCATACTTTTCCCAACATTGTTGTGCCAACCAAGGTCAATTCTGGACGATTTTACCTATAAACCAGAGATTTTTCAAGAACCTCTCCAGCAGAGAACATGAAGAGAACATTTTTAGGGCTTTGCAAAGCACACTAATCATAGGAACAAACAGGTGGAGCTCCCAATGGCACGGTTTCCTTGTGGCTGGCAAGGGGAGTCCACTGGTATGGCTCAGGGTTCCCCGACCAGTAAAGCCTGGTGGCCAGACCTCTGGGGAGAGAAGCCTTAAAACCAAATCTAGGGTTAGGGTTAGGGTTAGGGCCCAGGGGCATGGCAGACCCGATCTGCCATTGGCAAGGTGAGCACCCCAGGGAGCTTAGCTGAGGGCTTTGGTCAGGCTGAACGTTAGGCTCCGGATTTGTGTCCAGAGGGGCCGCCTCAAGTGGATGTGACCTCAGGTGGGCATAGCAGATTTCTCCTGCTCTGAATCCTTTGTGAAGCTCCAAAAGGCATTTTCCTTCTGGCTGGCAGGCGGATTCCTCCCATATGGCTCGGGAGTCCCTGACCATTAGGGCCTGTCGGGCCTCTGTGGACAGAAGCATGTGAATGAGATCATACAGTATTTGTCTTTCTCTGACTTTTTTCATTTTTCATGGTGTGTAGAGGGTTCAACCATGTTGTTGCAAATGGATGGATTTACTTTTTTATGGGTGAATAATACTCTGTTGTATACACAGTTGTCCCTTGACCAAGATATGTTTTAAATGTGCTTATATTTTGATAAATACTTTACTGTGAATGTGTTGTATCTTCCTTGTGATTTTCTTAATATTTCCTTTTCTTTAGATTATTGTCACGGGGCGCCTGGGTGGCTCAGTGGGTTAAAGCCTCTGCCTTTGGCTCAGGTCATGATCCCAGGATCCTTGGATCGAGTCCCACATCGGGCTCTCAGCTCAGCAGGGAGCCTGCTTCCTCCTCTCTCTCTGCCTGACTCTGCCTACTTGTGATCTCTGTCAAATAAATAAATAAAATCTTAAAAAAAAAAAAGATCATGTAATATTCTTATCCTTCATTTTGTGAATGTGGTGTATCGTGTTGATTGATTTCCCAACATTAAACTGTCCTTGCCTCTGAAGAATACTTCCCAGTTGATGATGGTGAATGATCTTTTTAAGGTATTACTGACTGGCATTTTGTTGAGGATTCTTATATCTATGTTCAGCAGGGGTATTGGCCTGTTCGTTTTTGTGGTTTTTTGTGGTGTCTTTGGGTTTGGAAACAGGGTAATGTTGGCCTCATAGAGTGAATCTGGGTGTAGTCCTTCTATTTTTTGGAATAGCTTTTTTTTTTTTTTCAGGTTTTTAGTTATGTGTGTGTATTTTAAGGTAAATTCTACACTGAATGTGGGGCTTGAACTCACACCCCCAAGATCACTGGTTGCATGCTTTATTAACTGAGCCAGCCAAGCACCCCTATTTTTTGCAATAGTTTGATGTCAGGGTCGCGCCCCTCGCGCCCCTAAGATGGCGCCGGTCGCGCCCCTAAGATGGCACCGGCTACATAGCCCGAGCAGCACAGACAGCCTGAAAAACATCCGCCCTGGCCACACATGACCTCGTGCTCATCACATGAACACTGCATGCCACCACTGCCTACGAGCCCCAGATACCTCCTGTTCACGTGAACACCTCTGTGATTGGCTGTTATGCCCTATATAAGGCAAGGGAACTTCCCCACAGGGGGAGGAGAAAGATCAACCAGGGAATAAACAAGAGCTTGTGCATCGACCTGTGTGTGTGTTGGTGTTGCATCATCTCTGCAGGCAGGGAGAGCGCCACATTTGGTGCCGAAACCCGGGAACTGTGAGTACTTTTTCCCCCTCGTCATATTGCACGTTCGTCACTAGGACGACCACAAAGGAAAGGTTAGAAGTTTGCTGAAGAGCAACCACAGAGGGACAGCAGCTGTATGTTCGCGGATCGTGACTGTAAAGGTAAAGATAATGGGGTCGGAAATTTCTAGACTCCGAATGGAGAGCCCCTTGCGGGGGGCACTTTTGAAAGCTAAAGGAAACCCTCTTGAGGGTTATTTAAGAAGTTGTTTTTCAGGAGGTGGGAATTTGAATAGTAAACCTGCGTCATCTCTTTGAAACCTTAAGATGATGAAATAGAACCTTTCTTTGTTCCTATTTCTTTAGTTATCACTGTCTTATCTAACACTTTGAACCAGTTAACTCAGTTGGAGCATGGTGCTAATGTGGCTAAGGATGGGAGTTCAATCCTTTCATAGGTCCCTTAACTTTACAAACTTACACAGAACTCTTCATAGCTAGATTGCCACTTCTTGTAGGTATATATCTCGCAATTCAGCTCTTAGTCACAGGGAAGGTGAGGAGTATAGCTTAGCATAAGCCTTTCATCTCAAATGGAAAGACAGCTTAAATAATTGGTATATGTGATACTATAGACTTTTAATCTAATATTTAAATTAAACATAATAATGTAATATCTAAAATATGTGTCACTATAATTTTCTCTCGGTAAGACCATTTTCTAAATAGTATCTTTTAAAAATTAAATTTCAATAAATTAAGTTTCAGTAAAAATTAGGTACAAATACAAATAAAACATAGTAAGAAAAGGTGAAATCCTGTTAACACTGAGTTCTTGTGCCTAAGTTTGGGTTTATTAAAGGAAAGTATACTTGGTGCTATACAAGGCAGCAGAGTCTTCAGTTCACATATACTATTCAGTATCACACAACTCCTAATTTCTGTTCTTGGCCTTTGCAATTTATGTTAGTACCAGTTCATGTTAGTACTTTTCTCAGTTATGAGTTATGATTAGTATTATTTTTAGTACAGTTTTTTGGTAAAAGATGTTCAATAAGTAAATATTGTTAAGCACTTCAGTTGCTCTTAAGCTCCTCACATGCTGTTTAATCAGAAGAGTGTTGATTTGATCTCCAGAAAGAACCAAAGAAAGAGTTTACAAAGTATTTTGGCTGTTGTACTGACCTAGATTAGGATAGTTGCTGTCTGTCATTGCTCATTTGATATTGCGCTGCTAAGCAGTATCCAGAACTGAGGGACTACCCAACATCTCTATGCCTTTTTACCTCTTCTACCGTCTTAGGTATTCTGTACTTGACTTTGCTAACTTTGCAGGTCTAGGGATGAGAAGTTTATTGAGGTAATGGAGGGTTATAATCAAGTAATTTGCTTCTGCTAGAGATAAAGTGAATGGATTTTGTAATGAGTGGTCATGATCAGAATAAAGGTTAAAAGGAAGCAAGCATTATCAGATGGTTTTTAAAACTAATCTTTTGGCAGTAATTTCAAAAGTAATTGACACAGATTATTTACTTGAATCCTGAGATGTGAGGATTTGGATCTAAATCCTGTATCCACTTTGGGGAATCATTAATATCAGGACTATTGAGGAATTAAATCTAAATGACCTTGAACATTCTTGATACATGTTATGTCCTAATCTTAAAAATGGTCATTTAGATTCAGAGCTACATTTGTGGCCTTTGAAATAGGCCAACTTAGAACATTTCTGTATTTGGCAAGTTGTGCCCCTCTTATCCCAGCACCTTCCTTTGGAGTAAATGATGGACCCCCTATGCCTACTGTGGATACTCATCCTACCCTTCAGTGTTTTGACTCAACCATGGCGGAATAAAGAAGTACAATTATGGGCCATGGTGCAAGCCTGGCCCGCTCCTCTGCCCCTCTCTAACGACTCGACAGTTTTCCCTTTGTTTTTCTCTACCAATGCAAGTACTCTACCAATGCAAGTACTGGCTTTCCATCTCTACCATACGAGAACACCCAAGCAGCTTACAACATCACTTCCTTACTCCTTCCCGGGAGCCTTTGCTCTTTGTTCGTTTTAACTATTCTTCTTCCTTCCGACCCCCTTGTATATCACTCGTAATGATCTTCAATCAAAGGGTAGATCTCCTCCAGGAACAAATGAACCTAATGTCGCAAATTTTCTCCACCAGTTGTATCCAGCCCTTATCGGGCATATGCATCACATCTAACTTGTATTCTAATCTCTCCCGAGCAGCGAACCTCTCCCAAGAATTATCTCAGATGCTCAACGGCACCTGATCAGCCAAATTCCACAATCTGACAGCCTCCCTCCAGATGGAGATTCTGCAGATCAATGCCACGAGAGTCAACCCTCTCATGGCCTCCCAATTTCTACAAACTATGCAGGCAGTGGTGGCTTTTGGGAAATCCTGGTTTGGGACTATTGCACTCGGCTGTATTGTGCTCTTTGTCCTCCTCCTGGCGCTGCGTTGGATAAGGGCCCTCCAACGCACATTAGCCAGAGACCGGCAGGCTGTACATCAAGCCTTGGTAGCCATAGAGCATGGTAGCCCACCCCAAGTATGGCTTAGCATGCTGGACCGGTAGTCAATGACGGGTAATGAGGACGATAACGGCATACCAACCTAAGACAGAAGCTGCAGCATGCTCTGCAGTATCTGATGACGGGTAAGGACGCAAGTTGATCGTCCCAACCTAAGACAGGCACGGTCCCTTATCCATACAAATAAATAAAGAAGGGGGAGCTGTCGGGGTTGCGCCCCTAAGATGGCGCCGGCCGCGCCCCTAAGATGGCACTGGCTACATAGCCTGAGCAGCACGGACAGCCTGAAAAACATCCGCCCTGGCCACACGTGACCTCGTGCTCATCACATGAACACCGCATGCCACCACTGCCTATGAGCCCCAGATACCTCCTGTTCATGTGAACACCTCTGTGATTGGCTGTATACCTCCTGTTCATGTGAACACCTCTGTGATTGGCTGTTATGCCCTATATAAGGCAAGGGAACTTCCCCCGCAGGGGCAGGAGAAAGATCCACCAGGGAATAAACAAGAGCTTGTACATGGACCTGTGTGTGTGTTGGTGTTGCGTCATCTCTGCAGGCAGGGAGAGCGCGACAGTTTGAGACTAGGTATTAACTCTTCCTTGAATGTTTAGTGGAATTCACCAGTGATGCCAGCTGGTCCTGGACTTGTGTTTATTGCATTTTTTGATTATTACCGATTGTTTCCTATAATCAGTCCATTCAGCTTCAGGGTTATTCTTGATCCTTGGGTGATCTCCATCAAGACCTTCAGGCTTCAAGTCAAGTTGAGGTGTTTACTTTCTTTCTACTTGGCCAGCTCTGAACCCATTTTTCTTCCTCTTGCTGAGAGAATTTATAAAAATTGTTTTCAGATTCCAAAGCTTCTAAATGACATTTTGTAGTTAGTCTTTCAGCCTCTCAGCACCGGAGTTCAAACCAGCAATCCCCTCAAGGGTAAAATCACACATCAGCTTCCCAATACGGATTTCCCAAGCCCTGGATTTGTCCCCCCACATCCTTGCTGCTTTCATCACCTTCCCATAATGACAAATATACATGTACCTGTGTGTATGTGTGTGTGTGATAAGTCACAAAGAGAGACGGACATAGGTATAGATGTTATTTCTGGAAAGCTCTAGTCATTGCAATGAAATGTTCACAGATGACATGATTTCATACTTGAAAACCCAAGAATTATTAGCCAAAAATTACTGAATCTACTGAAGAATTCAATCGTCAGTAAACACAAGGGTTTGGTCAAAAAATCTTTTTATTACATTCATGATAGAAAAGTAAACAGATACATAATTTTTTTGTGTGCTGTGCTTTAGTATCTATGAAAAATAAAAGTGCACATATATGTGCACATTATTCCTGAAGAATAATGAAAGATCTATGCATATAGTAGGATTGTTATACTAACAAAAGCTCAAAAATTATCTATCCTTGATTAAGAAGACAATTTTTTTAAAAGATTTTATTTATTTATTTGACAGAGAGAGATCACAAGTAGGCAGAGAGGCAGGCAGAGAGAGAGAGAGGAGGAAGCAGACTCCCCGCTGAGCAGAGAGCCCGATGCGGGACTCGATCCCAGGACCCTGAGATCATGACCTGAGCCGAAGGCAGAGGCTTAACCCACTGAGCCACCCAGGTGCCCCAAGAAGACAATTTTTAAAATTATTGTAGCCATGCAACAGGGCATTATGTTTATACTACTTGTAAAAATATCTATAATGTTATTATTTCTATAATGTTATTACATGAATGTCACCATAAATCATAGGTATATCATAGAGAAATTTATTTATTTATTTATACATGCAACACATATACATAAAACACATATTTCTGTATTTGAATAAAACCATATATACATATTATCTTTCCCTCTTCTTTGCCTTCTTTGTCTATGTCTGTGTATGTATGTGTCTCCAACTGTGTGTTTAACCAGTAAGGGAAAACAGGAAGGGCATCCTTAGAGAGACCAACAAATACGTGTTATTGCCTCTGGCTGGAATTACCATCCTGTTTTCTCACTGCATGTACATACTTACACGTGCATCCCTACACAAACGTGTACCACACACATTTATTTTTTAATAACCACTGGGAAAAAAACAAAAATTACACATGCCATACTATCAAGACATAGGGGTTAGAAATGAGTGAATATCATATATTTTTAAAAATTCTTTTAACTTGTGGGATAATTTTTAATAGAAGAAAATATGATATGAATAAGGTGTCTTACCGTGGTACAGACTGCAGATGAGATACAGCATAAGATCTCAGGATTGGGTACACAATTTAATTGGAAGCTAAGACTGAGTTTTGTTTCATGCGGGCAAATTTGAACTGAATTTTAAAGGATGAAGACAATGAGAAGAGACAAGGTCAGGAATGCCCTCCCTGATGTGAAAGGAGAGGTGGACAGTGGCTAACACACAGGACAGAAAGCATCTGGCATATTCAGGTGAGGCCAGAGTGTGGCTCTGCCATCTGGCAGCCTGGCCCCTCTTCAGACTGGGACGAAACAGAGCTTAAAGACGGGCGGTGCACTGCCCAACCCATTGACAATGGGGGTGGTGTCAATGTCCTTTGGATTAACCAGAGGTTTCAAGGTGAAATGCTGTAAAATGTTGGTCAGTAGTAAAAAGAGCTCCATGCGGGCCAGGCCTTCTCCAACACAAGCTCTCTTTCCTAAAAACGACATATAAATCAATATTCCTTTAATTCTGTTTCTGAGTTAGCACACAGAGGGGCTTAAATACATATGGATTGAGAAGATAAATATATTCATAGACTAATCAACCCATGGCTTCTTGTATCTACACAGAAATGTGGTTTCCTTTACTTCCTCGGTACACATTTTTGTGTGTGTGCGTAGGGGCAAGGGCAGCTTGTCCCAAGATGGGCCACGTTGGCATAAAGATTATTTTGAATTAAAAGCAATCAAACCCCAGCAGATTCCGGAAAATCTCCCCACCTCTCCTTCGACTGCCTGCCTGCACCAGGAAGAGAGCATTTAGCAGACTATTCTTTATGTATGAAACTTACTGACATAACAGGGCAACCTCTCACCTTCCTGCTAATGGTCTTTCTCCCCCTGTGAATCCTCAGACCACCGCTCCCCTCCTTAGCTCAGGATGTGGACCACAACCCATGTTGCCTGTCTTTGGAATTTTGTATGTCTGTGGATCGCCCATACCTGTGAAACTAAGTTTGATTTTCTCTTCTTTCTCTGTCTTTCGTCAATTTGATTTTTAGTCCAGCTAGGAAGTATCTTGAAAGGCAGAGGAAAATTCCTCCTCCTGGACAGCTGGCCTAGTTGGCAGCAGCTTTAACACACTGGATACTGCCTGCCACAGACAGGGCTGCAGCTGGAGATCCTTGGGATGTATGACAGACAGCCCGCAGAAGGTAAGATTTCCGACCATGTCTGTCTCCTGGAATCTGAGGAGTCTGATGGAACAAGAATGGTGAGTCCTTTTTCTCTTTCTACGTTTAGATTAGCAGGAAAAAATGCTCATGGAACTACTTCCTTAGGTTTAGCAACTCTTGGTAATTTTGGTAGGGAACTTTCTTGGGAGGAAACGATGAACCAGAGGTCTTTCGTCTTTGTTGATTAATTTTTTTAAAGATTTTATTTGTCAGATAGATAGATAGAGAGAGAGAGAGAGAGAGAGCACTCAAGCAGGGGAGCAGCAGGCGGAGGGAAAAGGAGCTGAGCAGGGAGCCCAATGCGGGACCCAATCCCAGGACCTCAGGATCATGACCTGAGCCAAAGGCAGAGGCTTAACCAACTGAGCCACGCAGGCATCCCTCCTTTGTGCCTTTGTATCATTTATCATAAAAAGGAATTACCATCACACAGAAAACAGGCAGAGGCCCTATAGGCCTGCTGTTTGAGCCAGTCCCAGAGACTCGTGAGTTCATGGTTCTCATCAGACTGGCACCTGTTTAGATAAACTTTGCTGTAGGTTAAAGGCTGTTGCTAAGGAAACCAAAGCTTCAGGAGGATCACTGAAAAGCTGTGAGAGCGCTCGCCACCTCAAGAAGGCTCCTGTGATAAGGTGGTCACAGCACAGGTGAGACTGACTTTTGGTCACCACTTGAGGTCAACCTCAAGAAAACTTCTGTGCAATGAGGTACACTGAAAAATGTACAATGGCCAACATCTGCCTGTGGCACATCTCTTAGGTGTTTGTGTGTTTCCAAGAGACCCAATGTTTAGCCAGAAGAAAACCAGGTAAGACTTTCCCTTTTTTCTTGTTCTGTGTCCCAGGAGCTTGGCTTTGTGACCAGTGAGAATATTCTTTTTGGTATCTACCATCTGGAGGATGCATTTATCAGGGTGCACTTTGGAGGCCAGTCTACAAGACTGGGGATCTGAGTCTCTCTCTCTCTGACCATACCAACTCTCAAGGATGTTTGTCATGAGAAGTCCCAGCCCACTGGAACCTTGCTATTCCCAAACTTTGTTTCTTAGTGCTAGAAAGTGCCATTACAGGAGCACATGCCCGGTATCACAGATGATTGAGTCTGGGATGAGAGGCAGCTCACGATTTCACTGGAGACCAGCAATGAAGGCCTTCTGCTTTCTTAGTCTAACTATGGGAGTCAACGTTTGGATCTTGAGGGCTGCATCATCTGTGCTCTCTCTCTGGATGCCTCAGGCATTAAAAGGCTTATTAATTAGAGTTGCTCATAACAGATCCTACTCATCAGTGGTCTGATGATGTATCCTTTAAGCTGGCTAATAAATGTAAAAAGAAGAAAACTTTGTTTAAAAAAAAAAAGATTTTACTTATTTGAGAGAGAGACGGCAGGAGCTGGGTCAGGAGGGGCAGAGGGAGTGTGGGAGGGAGAAGCAGACTCCCCACTGAAAAGGGAACCCAACATGGGGCTCAGTCCCAGGATCCTGAGATCATGACCTGAGCCAAAGGCAGACACTTAACCGAATCAGCCACCCAGGCACCCCAAAGGAAAATGTTCTTTTTAAGATTTTATTTATTTATTTATTTGACAGAGAGAGAGAGAGAGAGAGAGAGATATCACAAGGAGGCAGAGAGGCAAGAAGGGAATCAGGCTCCCTGCTGAGCAGAGGACCCGATGTGGGGCTCCTGGGATCATGACCTGAGCTGAAGGCAGAGGCTTTAACCCACTGAGCCACCCAGGCGCCCCAAGGAAAACGTTCTTAATAGAGAGTGGCTCTCAAATGTCCTAGCCTAATGCCACCCTCAGGGACTCCCTTGACAAGATGAAAGATCAGAAATTAGAAATAAATGTCTACATCCAACATAAATTTCTCCTAAAATCCAGCCTCATCTGCCCTATTTTAACTTTCCTTTCCTTTTAGGATTTACATAGAGCACTGTAGTCTCATCTCTAGGTTCAAAGTATACAGGTTGCTCATGTAAAGGCTGAACGCCAGGAAGTGAATTTAACTAAAGCAGTAAGGCTCAATTTGCTCCTACCTTCCAGGGCTTTGTGACCAGGCTCTGCCAGCTTCAGGCATGGCAGTTGGCTGATGTATCCCAGGCCCACACCGCAAAAGAAAGTGTGTCTCAGAGTATATATGAACAGTATTTGCCAATTTTGATTATGCCTTCTAAAATTGTTAAATAATTTCAGATAGTTTAAATAGAAATCTTATCCAATCTTATTCTTTAAAATGTAACTTTTAATAAAGTAAAAATTAACTGAAAAAAAAATGTGTGTCTCCTGGACAGCAGCAGATCTTTTAAATTACAAAGCCCCTTTAACGTCTACTTTCAAAGCATTCTGCCAAATTCAGAGAGAAATTTAAAAGATTAATCACTAGTCACAACCCCCCTTCAGAGAGGAAACATGACCCAAATTTCTCCCAGGCCCACCTATAAATGATGAGGGAAAGGCTAATATTCGGGGGCTAACAGAGCCCAGATTAAATTGTGTACCCAGACAGAAAGCCTTTGTTAGAATGCTTTATACAGACTTTACAAAGTCATGAATCTTTTGTTTCCCATTTTAATTAAAAATCTATATTTTATATAATATAAAATATAATATAAAAGCAAATTTAGTTAAAAAGGTGGGCCAGTCCCTTGATATTCACGCTATAATCCAGTTCTTTGGGGGAACTGTTTCTAAATGACTATCTTTGCCTTCCAAAGCTCTACAAAACCAGAAATCCAGCTCCAGAAACAAGTCTAAGCCAACCTGTCTACCAATCCCCAAACTCTGCCTATTCCTCTCAAAATATTTGTAGATACTATAAAAGATCAGGATTTGGAACATGACTGTCCAGTACTTAAAAAAAAAAAAGATAAATTTTAAATAGCAAGTACCCTGAAACTCTAGAAATAAAATTTTCTTTTACATTATTTTTCCATCCCTTGAAATTATAAATCTTTCTCTCTCTTTTTTTTTTATTAAAAAAGATTTTATTTATTTATTTGACAGACAGAGATCACAAGTAGGCAGAGCGGCAGGCAGAGAGAGAAGAGGAAGCAGGCTCCCTGCAAAGCAGACAGCCCGATGTGGGGCTCGATCCCAGGACCCTGGGATCATGACCCAAGCTGAAGGCAGAGGCTTTAACCCACTGAGCCACCCAGGCGCTCCTCTTTCTCTCTTTTTTAAGAGAGTGGGGGGAGGGCAGGAGCAGAGGGAGAGAGGGAGAGAGAATCTTAAGTAGGCTCCACTCCCAGTGCAGAGCTCAACTGCACAACTCTCAGGTCATGACATGGGCCAACATGAAGAGCCGGACACTGACTGAACCACTCAGATGCCCCCTGAATTTATGAATCTAACATCTTTGAACACAGCACACAGTCACCAAAAAAAATAAAAAAGGGGTAGTGGTGTGGGAAAAGGCCTTTTCAGAGCATAAACTGTTTAAATCCCTCTTATGTCCAGACTTGGAAGAAACTTGGAGCTTTCTCTGACTTTGTGAAATAAATTTTCTATCCTATCATCTCTAGGATATAAGAACCATTCTTTAGACACACACTTCAGGGAGAATTTTTTCATTAAAAAAAGAAAAAGAGGGAAACATTTGAAAATTGAGGCTCTACTGGCCTGTCCACAAATATTAATAAAAATAAAAGCTGTAAGAATATTTTTTATCTTGTTTGTGTGTATGTATCCCATATTGCAAATGTGATGTATTTTCTCTACTTCCAGCTGGTATTGCCAAAATTAATTTATAAAAGAGCACCATTTAGTTGAAGGCAAGCACTCCTAAGGATTGGGCTTTCTCTTTTTTTTTTTTTTTTAAGATTTTATTTATTTGACAGACAGAGATCACAAGTAGGCAGAGAGGCAGGAAGAGAGAGAGGGGGAAACAGGCTCCCTGCCAAGCAGAGAACCCCATGTGGGACTTGATCCCAGGCCCCTGGGATCATGACCTGAGCTGAAGGCAGAGGCTTTAACCCACTGAGCCACCCAGGTGCCCCTCAAATGGTTAATGTTAACCGTCTGCCTTCGGCTCAGGTCATGATCCTGGGGTCCTGGGACTGAGTCCCACACTGGGCTTCCTGCTCCTTGAGGAATCTGCTTCTTCCTTGGCCGCTCTCTCTCCCTCATGAATAAATAAATAAAATCCTTGGAGTTATCCGGATTAAATATAAAACTTGTATTCTGCCTGTGTTTACTGGAAGTCACATAAATTCATGCACTCTCTTACAAACTTTGATAGAAAAAAAGTTAAAATGGCTTACTTTGTCTAATGCCTCATAAAATTTTGTAGGTAGACTATTCAGAATACATAAATAAGTGTAAATAAGATAAAAAGGTATGTAGGTGAACTTTTATAATTTTTGTTTTTTTAAAGATTTTATTATTTTAGAGTGGGCAAGAATGCAAGTGGGGAGAGAGAATCTGAAGCAGACCCCCCCCTGAGGTCGGAGCCCAACAAGGGGCTCGATCCCACGACTGTGAGATCATATGTGGGGAAACATTTAAAGAGCTCCCAAAATCTTTGGTAACTTGGATTTTTAAAAATTTTGCTAAGTTCAATGTTAAGCTGAATTCATTGAATTATCTAGATCATTTCCAGATAAGATAAAACAATGAAACATTAAGTACCGAATACAGGTTTCTCTCCTTTTGTCTTATTTACAGAGAAACTAAAGGGAAGTTTGGGTCAGTTAGTAAACCTGGTTTGTGCCTTACTGAAGGAGTGTACTGTGAAAAAACACGTGTTTCATAAGTGGCAAAGCTATTCCTCAATTTGCCAGTCTAAAGAATACCAGTAACACTAGTAACAGTTCACTGCAAAAAGTGAGAGGCCTCCGGTCACAGACCTGCTGATCTGGGATGCTGGGCAGGCAGGAATGGGACTTCCCGGAACCGACAAGAAACGGTGGCTGCCGCGACTACGGTTCCTATGGGCCGGACCTCTCAACCACTAACACACTTGAGAGCTGGCGTGGCCAGACAGAGACTTGGAACCCCAAGTTCCAAGTTCAACCCTACTTGGTCAGGCATCCTAGTACTAACAGCTTTTAAGTGTTCTACCGGTGTCTGCCAGTTTTGCCGCTCAGGCTTCCAAGATGTCGTTAAGCCACACACCCCCATGTGCCCATTAACCTTGAGCAAAGTTTGTATGACAAACATAAAGGACACAAAGGAAAACAAAGATCCTCTCTGGGGAGGAAAGAGAAATGTTAGAAAAAAGACCCTACCAAATGTACCAAGAGTCACTTGGCCCAAGGAACTAGTTGCACGAGAGTTCTCTCCTGCTAATGTAAATTTAGAGAGAGAAAGGACTGCTGCCATTCCCACTCCATCAGACCCTGTGGACAGAGATTCTGAGAGCCCAGCGTGGTAGCAAATCTTACCTTGTGCCAGCTGTCAGATGTCCCAAGGATCTCTCAGCTACAGCAATGTGTGGGGCGAGCAGTGTCCAGCTGACACACCTTGTTGGGAACAAGAATTTCCTGTCCCCTTCAAGGTGCCTGTGGCTGGTCTAAGGAGCAGACTGACACCAGACAAATTAACAGAAGGAAATCAAATTTCATTTCCTACGTACGGAGTAATTCACATAGACCCAGAAATTCCAAAGAGAGTCGGGCAAACAAGGTATATACGTCATCCTGAACTAAGGGGTCAGGAAAAAAAGAAATATTACAAATTGGCCACAAACCTACTAACTAATCCCTGATCCCCTGACATACTGGCAATTTCACATGTGATCTAGATTCCAGTCATTCCGCAACTGAAATAGCCTTCCTCTTTGCTCTGCTGGTTGATACTTCCCACATCCTTCTAGAGCCACCTCAGAGGTCATTTCTTCTATGTAAACTTCTTTGATGTGCTCAGAGTATATAACTCACTTGTTCATCTCTTTGTGACAACACTCGCTAATGCTTCAAAAACAGCACATTTCAGATGAAATTTTACTGAATCATCTATCTCACATTCTGGAACATAAGCTCCTAAGGTAAGGCCTCAGATCTTGTAATGATACCCACAGTGTCAGAGCAAAGCAGGTCGGCAAGCCCTGTGACTTGAACAGAAATCTCAAGGAGTCTCATTATGCAGTAATGGGCCCAGCACAGAGGAAGAAAGATAAGGAGTAGTTCAGTAGGTATCCTGCTTTGAGATCCTCTTGGTATGGTCCATAATCCTGAGACCACAATAGCAAGGGTTGCTTGATATTTATGTTTCTTCTATATTCATTCAGAAACAAGTCTCCCATTTTTGCCTCTGTTTCAATTACTTCTGCAGGAAAGGCCCTTCACCCTCCCCTTTCCCCCCATTTCTCCTTTAGAATGTGGATATTCTAAATGTGTCTAAATGTCTAGAATGTGGATATTTCTCCTGCATATTCTCCATTTTTCCCTCCTTCCAGCTCCATTTTGGGTTTGTCTTTTATGTCTACTCTATGCTCAGGAAGCAGATTTCTGTGGACTGCATAAAGCAAGAAGTTAGTTCCCTTCTGGGTTCTGAATAAATTTAGAGCATTAGCTACTGACAAAGCCAGAGGATCTATTCCCTCCTGCCAGGTTACAGTTTAGACAGTGGCTGTATGCCTCTGCTACAGACACACCTCCTGTTGAAGCATCCACTCTTTCTTTCCTCAAGTTCTACTGGGCTTCCAGTAATGCCCTTCTTCCCTCATCCCTTCCAACCTACGAAGGGAACATCTTCCGGCCCATGCATGCTGGTCTATTATACCTTAATCCTAAGCCCACATCTCTGAAAAACAGTCTCATCATTAAATACTCAAAAATTAGCCACAGTTGGAAGGGGAGGTGAACCATGAGACACTATGGACTCTGAAAAACAACCCTAGGGTTTTGAAGGGACGGGGGTGGTGTGGGTGGGAGGTTGGGGTACCAGGTGGTGGGTATTAGAGAGGGCACGGATTGCATGGAGCACTGGGTGTGGTGCAAAAATAATGAATACTGTTATACTGAAAATAAATACAAAGTAAATTTTTAAAATTAGCCACAAGCTTACTAACTAATCACTAATCCCCAAACAGACTAGAAAATTCAAATATGATCTAGATTTAGTCATTTTGGAATGACTTGTTGAGTGTGTCATCTGTTTCTCCCCAGGACCCTGAAAAAGTGAAGGGAGATACTCAAATTCCCCTTACCCTCTCTCTATCTACTCTACTCCCTACTCCTTCTTAGGACTCTCAGTGGTAGGTTCTGGGGCCAGTCTTGGCAAGGGAAGCCTCCAATCCAATGAGAAATAACCTGGGCTTTGGGAGTGATGCCCCTAGCCTCATACAAATGACAATCTGTTCAGCCCAGAGTAGTCTCCATGCAAAGCCCTTCCTCATCTCCCTGACCCCTGATGTAGAGATAACAGTGAAGCTTGCTTGCCTGCAGAGAAGGGCACGAAGTAGTCACTCTTCTTAAAGTTGCCACTTTCATCCAGGAAGTGGCCAGGATCAAAGCGATCTGGGTTGGGAAACTCTTTGTCATCGTGCAGGACGGAAGTCAGAGATGTTAATATGGTTGTGCCCTGATGTGAAGGAAAACAGATAAACTGGATTATAATGAATGTCATGGAGCATGAAATCCTTTTGTTTTATAGATGAGGAAAGAGGTATAAAAAGAACATATTGGGGCACCTGGGTGGCTCAGTGGGTTAAGCCTCTGCCTTCAGTTCGGGTCATGATCCCGGGGTCCTGGGATAGAGCTCTGCATTGGGCTTTCTGCTCAATGGAAAGCCTGCTTCCCCTTCTCTCTCTGCTTGCCTCTCTGCCTACTTGTGATCTCTGTCTGTCAAATAAATAAATAAAATCTTAAAAAAAAAACCATATTTACTCCTTATTTCAGAACAAACAAATGACCTACTGTAACAGGTTCTAAATCCTTTAATGTCAGTCCAAGGTATTGCTAACGGATGCCCAAGTCACTCTCTTCAGTTTGGAGCCTGATACTAGCACTTGCTTTTTCAGAAAATTAAGGGAACTCCCTGGAGTGCATTGTTCTTGACAGATAAATTGCAGTATTTTTTTTTTTAAGATTTTATGTATTTATTTGACAGAGATCACAAGTAGGTAGAGAGGCAGGCGGGGGCGGGGGGCAGGAAGCAGGAAGCAGGAAGCAGACTCCCCGCTGAGCAGAGAGCCCGATGTGGGGCTCGATCTCCAAACCCTGAGATCATTACCTGAGCCGAAGGCAGAGGCTTAACCTCCTGAGCCACCCAGGCACCCCAAATTGCAGTATTGTCTAAAAGGAGCTGATGCCCCTGAAAATCCAGCTCATTGTCTTTGGAACACAGGATAAGGTCTTCAAAGATCTACTTGAGTGGCTATATTCTTGAAACCTTCACCTTCCCATCAAAATGACAAACTAATTGGTGCCTGGCTGGCTCAATCAATAGAGCATGTGACTTTTGATCTTGGGATCATCGCTTCAAGCCCCACACTGGGTGTAGAACTTACTTAAAATAATTTTTTTTAAAAGATGAGAACAGATAAGTATCCCCTTCTTCTGTTGTGCTGTTTCAATTGAATTATTGCAATTTCTTGTGGAAACGAGAGAGCTTTTCTAGTTTTGAATAGGGTCTACCTAAACTCATGGATGCAGTACAACATGATGATTTGGAGTTTAGTTTTCAAAATCAATTAAATCTTTCTATTAAATTAAGCTCTGTGATGATAGGCCAGTTGTGTAACACTTCCGTGGCTCATTTTCATTACTAGTAAAATGTAAAGGATACATCAGCACTAGTTCATTGCAAACATAAAATGAGATAATATATGAAATACTTTTGCACAAAGATGACTGCATGCTAGGGATGCCTGGGTGACTCAGTCAGTTGGTCATCTGATTCTAGATTTTGGCTCAGGTCACGATCTCAGAGTGGTGAGATCAAGCCCCACATCGGGCTCCATGCTCAGTGTGAAGTCTGCTTGATTCTCTCTCCCTTTCCCCCTACCCCTTCCCCTGGTTGTATGCTCTAAATAAATAAATAAGTACATAAATAAGTAAAATCTGTAAAAAAATTTCTCTCTCCCTCCCTGCCCAGTTCTCCTGCTCCTGCATGGTCTCTCTTAAAAAAAAAAAAAAAAAAAATTACCACAGGGTAAAATGCTCAATAAAGGATGCTTGGGTGGCTCTGTTAGTTAAGCCTCTGTTTTTATTTATTTATTTATTGTTAAAAAAGATTTTATTGGGACGCCTGGGTGGCTCAGTTGGTTAAGCAGCTGCCTTCGGCTCAGGTCATGATCCCAGGGTCGTGGGATCGAGTCCCACATCGGGCTCCTTACTCCGCAGGGAGCCTGCTTCTCCCTCTGACTCTGCCTTCCACTCTGTCTGCCTGTGCTTGCTCTCACTCTCTCTCTCTCTTACAAATAAATAAATAAAATCTTTAAAAAAAAAAAAAAAAAGATTTTATTTATTTGACAGAAATCACAAGCAGGCAGAGAGGCAGGCAGAGAGAGACAGGAGGAAGCAGGCTCCCTGCTGAGCAGAGAGCCGGATGGGGGGCTCAATCCCAGGACCCTGAGATCATGCCCTGAGCGGAAGGCAGAGGCTTTAACCCACTGAGCCACCCAGGCACTCCAAGCCTCTGCTTTTAGCTCAGGTCATGATCTCCAGATCCTGGGATCGAGTAAAAATAGAAGAGAAGGGAACACTTCCAAATTCATTTTGTGAGGGCAGCATAATTCTAATTCCAAAACCACCCAAGGATACCACAAGAAAAGAAAATTAAAGGCCAATATCTTGATGAAGATGTAAAAAGTTCTCAATAAAAATCTTCACAAACTGAATTGTACAGTACAGTAAAAGGATTATATCCCATAATCAAGTCGGATTTATTCCAGGGATGCAAGGATGGTTCAACATCCACAAATCATTGTGATGTACATTAAAAAATGAAGGCTAAAAATCATACAATCATCTCAGTAGATGCAGAAAAAAGCATCTGACAAAAGTCAACATTAATTTATGATAAAAATGCTCAACAAAGTACATATAGAGGGAATGTACCTTGACATCATAAAGGCCATATATGATAAAGGCCATCTATGATAAGTCCACAACTAACATCATTCTCAATGGAGAAAAGCTTCAGCTTTTCCTCTACATCAGAAACAAAAGAAAGATGCCCACTCTCACCACTTTTATTCAACATAGTACTAGAGGTCCTAGTCCAAACATTTGGCAAGAAAAAGAAAAGGCACTCAAATAGGAAAGGAAGCAGAACCGTCACTATTTGAAGATGACATGATATTGTAAATTTTTAAAATTTACACTCCACTCAAACTGTTAGAATAAATTAATTCAGGATAAAAATGAAAATACAAATATCTGTTACATTTTTAATGTGAAACTAATAATGAACTCTAAAAGAATTAAGAAAAACAACCCATTCACATTGGTATAAAAAAGCCCTAGCAATAAATTTAACCAAAGAGATGAAAGATCTGTACACTGAAAACTATGACACTGATGAAAGAAATGGAAGAAGACACATAACAAATGGAAAGATATTCTGTGCCCATGGTTTGTGAAAATTAATATTGTTATAATATCTATACCAGCCAAAGCCATCTATAGATTCAATGTAATCCTTATCAAGATTCCTGTGGCATTTTAACAGAAATGGAATAAACAATCCTAAAATCTGTGGAGAATGACAAAAGTCCTAAAGAGTCAAAGCAATATAGAGAAAGAACAAAGCTGGAGGCATCACACTTCCTCATTTCAAACTGTATGACAAAGCTACAGTCATTAAAACAGCATGATATTGGTATAAAAACAGATGCATAGATCAATGAAAAGAATACAGGACCCAGGAATAAACCCATGCATAGGGGCCAATTAATTTTTAACAAAGGTGCCAAGATATACAACCAAGAAAAGACAATCTCTTCAATAAATGGTGTTGGAGAAACTAAATCCTATCTTAACAAGAGACATAAAAAATGAACTCAAAATGAATTAAATAATTGAACATAAGACCTAAAACCACAAAAATCTTAGAAGAACATAGGCAATAAGCAGTCTTGGCAATGAATACTATGAAGAAAATCCCATGGGAGTCCAAGCACTATGATATATAAAATTGCATCAACAAAGTAAAAAGAAAGCAGCATGTGGTCAGAGGGTACGATGCCTGGTCTCTGACTGTGTCATACCTATAGATGGGTAGGTAATCTATAATCCTACTTTCGTGATGCCTGATAACCTAAGATTCTCAAGGAGGGGCACATAGGTGACTCAGTCAGTTATGCCTCCAACTCTTGATTTGGGCTCAGGTCATGATCTCAGGGTCATGAGAGGGAACCCCTGGATGGGACTGGGCTGGACATGGTGCCTTCTTGAGATTCTCTGTCCTTCTCCCTCTGCTCCTCCCCTCTTGCTTTCTCTCTCAAAACAAAACAAAAAAAAATGTGTAAATAAAAAATTAAAAATTAAAAAAAATAAAATTCTTAAGGAGTAGTAGAGATGAAATCTCTCTCACCTTGGGAATAAGGTATTCTCTGAACTTAATGTCCTGAGTCACTGCATGTGGGAGACTGTTGGGGACGAGATCAATGTATCTCTGGATCTCGTGCACCACAGCGTCTGTGTAGGGCATGCGGCTCCTGTCCTGCATGCAGGGGCTCCGGTGTCTGCCAACCACACGGTGAATCTCTTCCTGGACTTGAGCTGCAGGATAGGAATCAGAATTTCTATGAAATGGAAAAGTCATTTGATCTGACCTTTTACCTTGTTGTTGAAAGATTTTATTAACTTTAAAGAGAGAGATTGGGGAGGGGGGACAGAGGGAGGAGAGAACCAAAAGCAGACTCCAAGTTGAGCGTGGCGCCTGATGGGAGACCCAGTCTCATGACCCGGAGATCAAAATCTGAGCAGAAACCAAGAATTGGTGTGTAACTGACGGAGCCACCCAGGTGCCCCTTGATGTGATCTTTATACATGGCTACAGGAAAAGACTCTCCTTCTGTAGTCTCCAGAAGGAGACTGGGGGGAAAATCACATATGGCTACTTTCTTAAGGGGCAGAAATTTGTTTCCTAGTCAAATTGGAATCTCATTAGAGATGTTAAGATATGTACATAGAAAACATAATTGTACTATGAGATTCAACTCTGATTCTCTATTTTGTGTGCTTTGTTTGATAAACCCAGGGATCTGGGGTCTTGAAAGCTCACTATAGACCATGCTGTTTGACCACTTTGTGTAGGCCCGTTTTTGTTTTAAATGTGTAAGTTCCAGGTGCCGGGGTGGCTTAATCTGTTAAGTGATGATCGCGGAGTCCAGAGATTGAACCCCACATCAGGATTCTCCTCCACAGAAAGCCTGCTTCTCCCTCTGCCCCTTACCCCCATCATGTTCTCTCTCTGTATCGTTTGCTCTCTCTCAAATAAAATCTTTAAAAAAAATGTATATTCCAAGAGGCTAAAACTATGCAGGGCAATAAATGCTTAATAAATAGAACAACTGAGGGGCGCCTGGGTGGCTCAGTGGGTTAACCCTCCGCCTTCGGCTCAGGTCATGGTCTCAGTGTCCTGGGATCAAGCCCCACATCAGGATCTCTGCCTGCTTCCTCCTCTCTCTCTTCCTGCCTCTCTGCCTACTTATGATCTCTCTCTGTGTCAAATAAATAAATAGATAGATAGATAGAACTGAATAAGATGTTGGACTCAGCACACAGGACCCAGAAGTTAACATTTTTTTAGGATGTGAAACATGACAGGCATGCTGTACAATGTATTACATTACTTTATAATTCCTCAAAAATTTCTATGTGTTGGGTATTATTTTATGTGCCTTAAAAATAAGAAAACAGGTCCATAAAAGTAAATGTATTTCTTAAAGAAATGTGGTCTTTTTTTTTCATTTTTAAAATTGTGTTATGTTAGTCACCATAAAATACATCATTTGTTGTTGTTTTTTAAAAATATTTTATTTATTTATTTGACACACAGAGAGAGATCACAAGTAGGCAGAGAGGCAGGCAGGGGAGGGGAAGGAAGGAGGCAGGGAGCAGAGAGCCCCATGTGGAGCTCCATCCCAGGACCCTGAGATCATGACCTGAGCCGAAGGCAGAGGCTTAACCCACTGAGCCACCCAGGCGCCCCTAAAATACATCATTTCCTTTTGATGCAGTGTTCCAAGATTCATTGTTTATGTACCACACCCAGTGCTCCATGCAATACGTGCCCTCCTTAATACCCACCACCAGGCTCACCCACCCCCCCAACACCCTCCCCTCTAAAACCCTCAGTTTGTTTCTCAGAGTCCACAGTCTCTCATGGTCTTTCTTATTCTCAAACCCACAATCTTAGCAACTGAATAAGATCACTGAAAGTAATTTGGGTTAGCGAATTATATTTTCCCCTTATTTGTAAAATGTATCATGTTAATAATATGCAGTTTTAGTAGGACTGTTCATTAGTTAAAATAAACATTTAGAATGTGTCTTTGTTAAGGGAACATGTGATAATCTGCGGTTTGATAGCTATCAGGAAGACTTGGGAATTTTAGAGAAGTTTTAAACTTCACCTTTTCAAGTTGAGAAGCTGGATTTTTATCTAGAAGACAGTGATTATGCAAAGTGGTTAGGAACTTCCTTAAATAATCAGAATGCTTAGAGAATGCCCCAGTAAGGAATGAAAATGGGAAGAAAAAGAATATACAAATGGATATGATGCAAAAAAAAATTAACATGGAAGCATTGGGGGACGAGGACACCGAAAGGATTTTTGCCATGTAGACAAGATTTACAGGTCTGGAGAAAAATGTCATATGGTATCCGGAGTCATAATCAATATAGATCTTAATAAGAGGGAAGTTATTTGGCTGAAAGAGTCTGTGTCAAGTGAAGGAAACACAGTGCCATTAGATCCCATAGTATGTGACAGCAAAGGGATTTCAAAGCTGTACTTCTAGCTTGCACCATTTGGGAAGTACTTCTTACTTGGACTGGGAGGGCAGGAGGACTCGAAACAAAGGAGAATGATCTAGTGCTGACATCACGGAGATAAGCTTCCTGAGATTTAATTGTATTAAAAGTGTCTCTGCTTCCCCCTCTCTCTCTGCCTGCCTCTCTGCCTATTTGTGATCTCTCTCTCTCTCTCTGCCAAATAAATAAATAAATAAATAATTTTTAAAAAAGATTTTATTTATTTATTTGACAGAGAGAAATCACAAGTAGACGGAGAGGCAGGCAGAGAGAGAGGGAAGCAGGCTCCCCGCTGAGCAGAGAGCCCGATGCGGGGCTTGATCCCAGGACCCTAGGA
>NC_081560.1:159793873-160058110 GCF_022355385.1 Mustela nigripes
AAAAAAGATTTTATTTATTTATTTGACAGAGAGAAATCACAAGTAGACGGAGAGGCAGGCAGAGAGAGAGGGAAGCAGGCTCCCCGCTGAGCAGAGAGCCCGATGCGGGGCTTGATCCCAGGACCCTGAGATCACGACCCAAGCCGAAGGCAGTGGCTCAACCCACTGAGCCACCCAGGCACCCCCATTTTTTTTTTAAAGTGTCGCTTCCCTATGACCCTGCAATTGTACTACTGGGTATTTACCCCAAAGATACAGATGTAGTGAAAAGAAGGGCCATCTGTACCCCAATGTTTATAGCAGCAATGGCCACGGTTGCCAAACTGTGGAAAGAACCAAAATGCCCTTCAACGGACAAATGGATAAGGAAGATGTGGTCCATATACACTATGGAGTATTATGCCTCCATCAGAAAGGATGAATACCCAACTTTTGTATCAACATGGATGGGATTGGGAGAGATTATGCCGAGTGAAGTAAGTCAAGCAGAAAGAGTCAATTATCATATGGTTTTGCTTATTTGTGGAGCATAAGGAATAACATGGAAGACATGGGGAGATGGAGAGGAGAAGGGAGTTGAGAAGGGGAGATGAACCGTGAGAGACTATGGACTCTGAAAAACAATCTGAGGGTTTTGAAGGGGCGGGCGGTGGGAGGTTGGGGGAGCCAGGTGGTGGGTATTTTGGAGGGCATGTATTGCATGGAGCACTGGGTATGGTACATAAACAATGAATTCTGGTACACCAAAAAGAAATTAAAAAAGAAAAAATTTAAAAAAAAAGTGTCTCAGTATGCCAAAGCACAGAACATGATTCAGTAGTGAAGGAAATAATCCTTTGACGAGCACTCAAAAAAGAAGAGGAAGAAAATTGGGAAGGTTGCATTTGCAGAGAAATTGTATTTGTGAGGAAGAATTTCTTTGTCTAAATGGGTATATTTGAAAAGAATATATTTGTATGTAACCTTTTTTATTTAGGGACAGAATCTCTTTGATGAAGACAGACCGTCATTTTCACTGAGTCAATCCTCACACTGAAAATGCATTTGAGTAGAAATATCTTATGACAAAAATGCATTTATCTGGATGTGGAAGACATATCAAGTGACATCCTTCTAGAGAAAGCCGAAGGCCGGTTCTTCTAGATCCTACGACAACTCTGCTTATTGCACCTGTCCCAATGCAAATCAGGGACGTTCCATCACAGCAGGGCAAGCAGTGAGCTCTGCCCCTCAAATCTCTGCTGCTGTTTAAATGTTTCATTATCTTTTTGTGCTATTAACTACTTCGAATTTAATTTATCCAGTGACAGGAAGATGTACAAATAAAGGAAAATTTTTTCTGTGCATTGTCTGGGCAGGTAAAGAGTGGGATAGTTGTCAGTGTCACCTGCCAATTTCTACCTGGAATTGCACCCCGCCCAACACCTGTGACCATACCTGTGACTTCCGGGTACTTCAGCAGCATCAGGAGTCCATATCTCAGGGTGGTGCTTGTTGTCTCTGTTCCTGCACTAAACAAATCCCATATGGTAATGATCAGGTTGTCCATGGTAAATTCGGGCTGTTTATTGTGTCTTTCCTAGAAATGATGTGTTACAATTACTTGATAAATAAAAGAGCCTCAGAGGTAACTCAGTATGACATTGTTATTTGGTGTGAGTGCTACGGCTGAAGGCCGAGTTAGATAGCTGTTAGGGTTCTGTCCAACAATTAAAATATAACCAGAGTTATGAACCTTTCTGATTCTTCACTTTCTCATCCTCTATGTTGATCAGTGGCTCTACCATTTCTTTGAAACATAATTTTTATCAGGTCCTCACTGCTACTCACTGTCAATTCTAGCATCTATTGCATCTAATGTCTAATATTTTTATTCAACCCTTCAGAAACACCCCCCCCAAAATGCATCACTATTCCCAACTCTTCAGTCATTACACCCATGACAGTGCCTCAATTACAATCAAGATCAACTCTCTGAAAATTCCACCCTTGTGATCACAGCACTTCTCATTCTCATTGTTGCCTCTGTTCATCTAAGCTAGAATTTCTTCTGTGAAGAAGCCTCATCTGTGGAGACTTCCTAGAGTGCCTTTCCAAAGGTAAGCCTTTGTAGATTCCTGTCTATTCCTCTGTTCCCTCATTTGTTACATCTTCCCATCGCTGGACTTTTCTGATGAAGGATGATATGTTGTGTATCATTAATGTTGAATGTGTGTGAGCGTATATTTCAAAATGTCCCCAAATAAGGAACCAGCTTTAATACTATAAATGTAAAACCTGCAAAGCCATTTTCACTGGGGATTGAGAAATATCTCAAGATACCCAATGTGGTTTGCACAAACAAGAGGTAAGACAGGCAATTAATACATCTTTAGGAAGGGTCATTTGTTTTAATATCCCAGTTTCAGTGGGAATCACACCACCCACAAAGATAAAGGGTCAGATTATACCTTTTCTTTTTTTTTTTTTTAATTTTTTTTTTTAATACCTTTTCTATTTTGATCAGGAAGTAATCAATAAAGTCCCGAGGGTTACTGAAGTCCAGGGATTCTTGGTGTTCTTTTATTTTTTCCTTAATAAACTCAAATTGTTTAGCAATGTTTTTAAATAACACATGATGACTTCCTGGAAGGTAATGTATTAAAAGAGGGAAAGCATTGTAGAGCTGAAAGAGGAAAGAATCATTCATTAATTCACTCAGCAAAGTTGTACGGGCCCATGTGATGTACCAGACACTTAGTTGTATGCTGAGTAGATAAAGGTGAGTAAGACATGCTTCCTACAACAGAATACACTTGGATTTGAAGGAGAGGGAACTGTCAAGATGTCCGAAGTTACCGTATGCACCAGCCACAAAGCAATTTCAAAACCACCTAAATGATTTCCTAGCCATAACCCTATGGAGGAATCCAGGAGCACACCATCTTTTCCCGAAGGAGAATACTGAGGTTCAGAAAGGTCAACCATTGTAAGACATCAGTCTACAAATAAGGCTAGAATGTAGTGTTCATTCCAGTTTACCTACACGCATTTCTACAGAGTTACCTAAAAAGTTTACAGGGCTCCCACCCTTTTTTTGTAACGAAGAGACTACATTAGAAAGATTAAAGAAATGTCCAAATTACTTAGGTTAGTTAGGGATTTTATACCCTCAGGAATGTGCATATTGCCCTTCTTCGTCTGCCCAAAGCCAGTCCTAGAGTTTATAGACTCAACTTCAGAGAGTACCTCATGATTTAATGCCCTTGGTAGGCACCGAAGCAATTTTCGGGCCCATAGATTGTATCTAGAGATACAAATCTACAGAAATCTAGATTCTAGGTCTAGCTCGTTCTTTGTCTTGGCTAGGAATTCCTTGTCTTTGAAAAATATGCTTAATATCTCTGGGTGACAGTTTCTTGTTCCAAAAAATGACAGACTCCTTGTTCTCTAGTGTCCTTTCCAGGTGGCACACATCATGACCTCATGGTCCACACATACTTGTAGCTCTTAATGATCATACATTGTAGGTTACTAATGTGTTCTGACACTGTACCATAGTGAAAAATACATTTTACATCATCACCCTCTTCATCTATGGACATAAAATGGTTTCTCAGAAAAATACCTTGCTATAACTGATGCACTGTCCTACATTTCTCTACTACTATATTTTACAGTTCTTAAAATAATTTTTAAATATTTATTTTAGAGAGAGAGAGCGAGTGAGCATATTGGGGAGGGAGAGAGAGAAAGAGAAAATCTCAAGCAAACTCCCTGCTGAACTCCCACCCTGATAAGGGACTTGAGCCCACGCATCTGGGATCATGACCTGAGCCAAAATCACCAGTCGGATGTTTTGAGTATAAGCCACTCAGGCGCCCCACTCTATTTCATGTTGTAAATTTCATTTCACCACACTAAATTGATTTGATAACTAATTGGTTTCAAATGATAGTTTGATAAACATGACTTTATCCATTTGCAAACCGGACAAAGGGGTGAGTGAGGTAAGCATGAGCAGTAGGTTAGCTAAAAACTTATTTCCCATTTAAAAAACTTATTTTCCCATTTACCTGTATCCAGGGGGTGCTTGAAATTAGGAGGTTTTCGTGAAAATACTCTATCAAGGTTAACAATGTTTTATCGCCATACTCAAAACGATTCTGGAAAATAATGGAGCAGATGACATTGCAGGGAGCACAGCCCAGAAGAAAAGTAGGATCACAGGGAGATGCTAAAACGATAGAAGTTAAAAGTTAGAGCACAATTTTCATATAAATCTGAAGTTGACAGTCTGGAACACTAGAAAGAAATTTTAAAAATAAATAAAAATTAAAAAAAAATTCTTAAATGACTGAGAAGGGTTGACTGCTGGGATTCTTTTAAATAGAGGGATTCCCTGGATATTTCATCTTCACTGTAAACCCAGTGTGCCAAAGATGTATTGTTCCCCAAACAAAGCTGTCTAATCCAGTTCATTTTTTAATTTCTCTAAGTGTTATCTAAGTGTTTACATTCTTCTTCAAATAAGAGCCACAACATAATTCACAAGAAGGAGGTCACTTAAAAATATCTTGAAAGGGGGAGGGCACGGATTGCATGGAGCACTGGTTGTGTTCCATAAACAATGAATTCTGGAACACTGAAAAGAAATAAAAAAAAATTAAAATTAAAAAAATACCTTTAAAGGTATAAAGTTCAGCTCTCAGTGTGACTATTTCTTCACGATGCCTGCAGGAAGCTAAGCAGCCTCAGAAGATCAGGAGACTGGAAAGACTTGAAACTGTTATTTTATAAAACATAGTTAAAAAAAGCTGTGTGTACTCTTCTTGTAGAAGAGAACAATCATGAGAGAAACTGGAGTTCCACTTGGATCTTTGAAAAAATACATTATCGTATTGGAACCAGGCTCCCTATATATAATATAAAACATGACTCCATGCTTGGACGTTTGGCTGTTGACAACTTTGGAACCTCACCTCTTCTTCTTCTAGTCACAACTGGAAAATGCTGATAAAAAACCTCAAGGGTCCTTCCTTTGGAAGCAGGACATTTAAGCTCTATAAGCACTGATCCGCACACAGGAACTCATTCTCTACCCCATCCCTTAACCACCACAGAGTCATTAAGCCAGTGCCTTTCCCTGCTCTCTCAAGTTGTTTGTTTGTATGTTTTAAGATTTTGTTTATTTGATAGAGCAGAGTGAGAGAAAGACAGCACGAGCAGGATAAGGGGCAGAGAGGTGGATAAGCAGGGTCCTCGCTGAGCAAGGAGCTTTACACGGGGCTCCATCCCAGGACCCTGGGATCATGACCTGAGCTGAAGACAGAAGCTTAGCCACCCAATTGAGCCACCCAGGCCTCCTCCTCAAGCTGTTTCTTCATCTGCTTAGGAGCTGCCCCACCCTCTAAAGAAAGCCTCATTTTGTGAATCATAAACTTTTTACATCCAAATGGGGTGTGTATGGTACAATCAGTCTTGACAAATAATAAATCATGGATCACTACATCAAAAACTGATGTACTATGCGGTGACTAACATGACATAATACAAAATAATTTAAAAAAAGAAGATAACATAGGAATAACAACAAAATAAAACATCTAAACCAGATTTGGGGTGGGAAATACATCTTATCTCAGTGAGGTGACTGTTACAACACTGTTGCTCCAAAAGGGGGAAAAAAAAAATGTAGCAGGGATCAAAAAGTGGAATTTTGAAGGAAAGATGTTCTGCTCAACATACGAAAGAACCTTCCAATAGTCAGAGTTACCCAGTGGTGAGATGGGTTACCCAAGAGTCGAGGGCCCCATAGCTTGGCAGGATCAGGCAGAATTAGGGTGGCCACAGGTCACGGGCATCCAAATAGTGGAATACTGTAGCAATCTATTATAATGTTCTTGATAAGCATAAATTAAACGTGAAATATTTAGTATATTAAATTGAAAGTTTACAAAAATACATGTTTATATCCTTTCTTCTGCCAGGTCTCCCAACCACTCCTCCGTAATACACATCAAAAGTCTAAATGATATTCACTGTCATAACTTATTCCAAGGAAGAAACAAAAATCATGCAAGTATTTGTAATAATTGCAATTTTTATATTAATAGCAGCAAAAAAAAAAAAAGCGGAGGTACAAACTATCTGGACAATACATAACTTGAGTTAAAAAAACATTGGGGCACCTGGGTGGCTCGGTGGGTTAAGGCCTCTGCCTTCGGCTCAGGTCATGGTCTCAGGGTCCTGGGTTTGAGCCCCACATCAGGCTCCACCACCCCCCTGTCTCTGCCTGCCTTTCTGCCTACTTTTGATCTCTGTCAAGTAAATAAATGAAATCTAAAAAAAACCCCAAAAAACCCACAATGGCAGGGGCATCTGGGTGGCTCAGTCAGTTTAGCATCTGACTCTTGATTTCAGCTCCGGTCATGATCTCAGGGTCGTTGGATCAAGCCCCGCATCAGGCTCCATGCTGAGGGTGGAGCCTGCTTAAGACTCTCTCTCTCTCTGCCTCTCCCCACCACTCTCTCTCTCTAAAAAATACGTATGTATGTATATATGCATATATATGAAACATGATGGCAGTTCTCCATACAGAAAACAGTATTATTTATTTGGAAATATTGAAATACTGAGGTTCAGGGAACCACATAGATCTTATGATCCTGATCTTCCTCCTTCCCTGACAAGTGTCCTGCCCACCCCCTTTCTCTTCCACCTCCCCTGCCAGTCCTGCATGAGATACACACATATACAAAAGTGACAGCATAATGACGTGACATACATTGGAAATTACTTCATGTTTCAGATATTATGGCCAAAACTACTAGTTCATTACCAAAACCCACGTTCTCCCCATTTTCCTATGCACACAGACACCCACATTGCCCAGTGCCTCTTAGAGTGGGTGCAGTCCCGTGGTAGAGCCCATGGAATGTGAAAGAAGTTTGGTGAGCCATTGCCATACTGGCCTACTGAAAACCCAATTTGTTCTTTTGATTGTTCTTTGCTCCTTCTGCTACCACGCAAACGGAAAGAAATCTGGGTGACCCAGGAAGCCAGGTGTTGAAGAAAGATATCAGGGTTCCTATCACCCTAGTGCCTGCAACAGCTGTTACACCAACCACTTCCCCTCTTACTACTGTTACGTGAGCAAAAAAAGCAACTTTTGTTGCGCTGCAGGCATCAGATCTCTCTGTCGCCTATCTGAAATAGCAGAGTCTCCCCAAACGAGTACTGCTCGTTACATAAAGAAATACACACCATTGGTTTTTTTTAACGCTTCCACCAGACACAAGGCTTCCTCTTGAATTCTGTCTTCGATAGTCCTCTTTCCCATGCCCATATTCCGCAAAACTGTGAGGGAAAAACGCCGGGTTTGCTTCCATGTTTCTCCACTGCTGAAAACAACTCCTATCAGAAAAAGAGAGAAAAAGAGAGAGAGAGAGAAAAGAATGACCTCCATCACCATGAATTCCAACTGAGAGTCAGTATTTCAGAAAAGGATCATCACACTTAGGCAGGGATGTGAATAGGGTGGTGTCGGCAACAGAACTTTCCAATGAGCCCTGCTGTGCCCCCCTCCTGTTAACCTAGTGTCT
Organism: Mustela nigripes; assembly: GCF_022355385.1. Lineage (NCBI taxonomy): Eukaryota > Metazoa > Chordata > Mammalia > Carnivora > Mustelidae > Mustela > Mustela nigripes. The sequence continues at coordinate 159,801,457 of NC_081560.1, forward strand.
GTCAGGACTCTGGTTTGATGTATTACTCAGCTCTTCCACATCTGTTAGCTCCTTCAAATCTTGGAATAATTCTGTGAACCAAGGGTTTTGTCCCCATTTTACTGATGGTCAACGAGGCAAAATGCTTGCTCTGTGCTCACACAGGTAATAGATCATGGTGAGTTCATGCCGTAGGTGACATTTCAGGGCTGGTTTTTGCACATTGTACATGAATTGTGGGAGAGGCAACAAAATGAGTTGCTTCTCAAGAGAAGGAGAGAGCACTCGTGCACTGGAAAAAAGTTCATGATAAGCTCTTCCTCCTCATTGTCACATTTGCCCTCTGTTTGGTTAACTCTTTTCCATGAAACATGGTCTTAACACCAAGGAAGTTCAATCAGACTCCTGGAGCCATGACAAGATCAGGAGAAAAAGTAATTTTCATAGGAAACTTGTCCATACAGATTTTAAAGAACAAGGTAGAAGAGGAAGTGACCCATTCAGGTCTTATCTCTTTTTGCAGAAACCCAGTGACCCACCAGAGGACTGGAGACCCTAGGGCCAACCCCAGAACAAATGGAAGACAGTTCAACTACTTTAGTTTAAAAAGCTTTTTCTAAGATCACTTGCAATCCATATATACTTACCGTGCATTTTCCTGTAATCATCTCAGAGCGCATTGGTGCTTTATGCTTTGTATCTCATTGTATTCAAATATTTCTTATGCTTTTTTTTTTTTTAAAGAAGAATAAAAGATTGAAGGCAAGGGTAGAAATATTTCAAACCTATGTTGGCTCCATGCACACTATGGAACTTTCTTAAAATAGTCTCTTGGCAACCATGACTCAGGCCAGAAAGCAAAATGTTTGCTGACTAGGATAACGGAGTCATTTTCCTCCCTCCTTATTTCTCCCAGTCTCTTACTATCTTAACTGAAATGAGCATTATCTTAACTGGGCATAATTTTTTTTAATTTTTAATTTTTTATAAACATATATTTTTATCCCCAGGGGTACAGGTCTGTGAATCGCCAGGTTTACACACTTCACAGCACTCACCAAAGCACATACCCTCCCCAATGTCCATAACCCCCCCCCCCCCCCCCCCCCCCCCCCCCCCCCAGTAACCCTCAGTTTGTTTTGTGAGATTAAGAGTCACTTATGGTTTGTCTCCCTCCCGATCCCATCTTGTTTCATTGATTCTTCTCCTACCCACTTAAGTTAACTGGGCATAATTTAAAGTGGACACAAATTCATGGAACGTTGACAGTGAGATGATTTGCTTCCACTGGCTCTAGTATTTCATGGAGACATTGTGTGTCCCCTTCATTATCTACAATATGGATTAATGATCCTCTATAGAAAAATGTTGGAATTTGGCGGTTTTCATAAATTTCTCTAAATACTTATAATTTCTCAATCCCTTGGCCTGTTTGGAGTCTTCACAACTTACAAACCCACAAACATTCCCCAAACTGACGCATACCTAATCCCCGGGTGATGAAGTCCACCACTGGGAAACTGCCTCTGCCAGAAAACTCCTCACTCTGATCAATCAGGGCTTCCTTCACTGCTTCATGTCCATATAACACCACCGTGGGCTTCATGCCGAAATACACAGTGAACACAGGGCCGTAACTCTCTGCTAGCTGGGAAAGGAACAGGTGCAAGAGTAGTAGAATTTCAAAACAAGGAATGTGGACAAGTGAGAGAAATAGTTTTAATCCTACCGAAGAGATATTTTAATATGCACTCAACCATTATAAAAGCTTTCAACTTGTGGAACTAGTAATTTAATAAATCACATTAGTGGTAAGTATCATTCTATTATTAGTAACATTGCGACTATTATGATCCTCATCCACAGTTCATCTTTATTCAGCTCCTCCTATGTGACAGGGGCTATATTATGGATTTTATTCATATTATTTTATTAACTTTTGCCCGGCACACCTGTAATTGCACCAAATTTCTCTTCCTTCCTATAGTTACAATGGTGGGTTCTTGTACTGTTTAAGGGGAGTTCCTGCTCTTGCCCCCTGTGCAGACTCATAATCATCCCTCATTATCCACCTCCCACATGTTTTTTAGCACACAAGAGTTCTAGATTTTAATAGTACATAAGAACCTGATGATGCAGGGGCGCCTGGGTGGCTCACTGGGTTAAAGCCTCTGCCTTCGGCTCAGGTCACAATCCAGGGGTCTCGGGATCGAGCCCCACATCGGGCTCTCTGCTCAGTGGGGAGCCTGCTTCCCCCTCTCTGCCTACTTGTGATCTCTATCAAACAGATTAAAAAAAAGAAGAAGAAGAACCTGATGATGTAATCACTGACATTTCCCCACTTCCCTGTGTGGCTATGTGACAAAGTCTGCATGAACTGCTATTAACAGAAATGATGTTTGCAAATCCTACAGTACAGGTAAATGGTACTGGTAAATGGTAAATGCTTGCTGGTACTGGTAAATGGTAAATGCTTGCCCTCCATCCCTTCCCCCTACCCATGGACGGAAACGACAGCATGGAGATAGCCCCACTGTGTCCATGCACATATGAACAATAGCCTAGGTGCCAGGATGCTAAACTACAAGACTAAGAAAACCTGGTTCTCTGGATGACCTCAAGGAGGACAGGCAGCCTCTATACATTCTGTAAGATAGAAATAAGCTCCTGTCTTCTTTAAGCCACTGTGTTATTGAGATCTTTCTGTCATGGCAACTTATTTGGTATCCTAAATGATGTAGGACCTACACTCTTTCAACTTACCCAAAGTGTGAGTCCTCCTGCTGCCTTACAAGTCATTTTCCGTAAAACAACCAGAGTGATCTTTTCACAGGGCAAATGCTAACATGAGAGTCCTTTTTAAGCACATTAATGGAATCGCATGGCTTTTGGGCTAAAGATATATTTTTTTAAATTATTTTTTTAAAGTAGCCTCCAAACCCAGCATGGTGCCCAAGACAGGGCTTGAACTCACAACCTGAGATCAAGACCTGAGCTGAGATTGAGAGTCAGATGCTTAAACAACTGAGCTCCCAGGAAGCTCTAAAAACTAATATATTTTTTAATGTTTTATTTATTTATTTGACAGAGGGAGAGAGATCACAGGAGGCAGAAAGGCAGGCAGAGAGAGAGGGAGAAGCAGGCTCCCCACCGAGCAGAGATCCCAATGTGGGGCCTGATTCCAGGATTCCAAGATCATGACCCGAGCCAAAGGCAGAGACTCAACCCACCGAGCCACCCCAGGTGCCCCCAAACTAATATTCTTAAAAGCCTTGAAAGACCCACATGCTCTGGCCCCTACTTACTTCTCCAATCTCATCCCACACCATGTTTTTATTTACTCTCTGGTCTATAAGCAAACTGGTCCTACTTCAGAGACACCAACAAGTAATTCTCTTCCAGATCCAAACAGCCTAGAACATACTTACATCTGTATTTTTTCTGATGAGTGCCTGGTCATTCTTTAGATCTCAGCTCCAGCTTCACTTCCTCAGAGAACCCTTTGCTGACTGTTCCTCCCATCCCTGCTCCTCCAAAACGCATGGCCTCTTGCTACGGGGTCCCTCTTACGTGGTTTGTAATCACACACTCACTTGCATGATTACTTAACAAATACATGTCTTCCATCTAGACTATAAATTCCATAATGCTAGAGTCTTCTTTTTTTCATTCACCATTGAAAATCCCCAGCATCTAATGGAGTGCCTAATACAAAGTAGACATTCAGTAAATTGTTCAGTATATGATATACTCAAGGACCATGTGAAAAATACAATTATTATTCACATTTTAAAGAAATGTAAACTAAGGCTCAGGGAGATTTTAAAAATTTGCCCAATGCTGTGAGTTTACAAGTGGACAAGCTGGGGTGCTAACATAATGCCTTTGAACCCACAGCCCAAAACACAGAAAGAAGCTTCTAGAGGGTGTGTTCTCATCACTAGCTATCTTAGGGAAGACATATTTCAGACAATTCCTTCAAGATTTAGAGAGCTGTTGCTATATAAATAGCCAAGAATAAAGTAGTTACTCACTCACTCATTGAGCAAATATAATAGAAGCTGAAAATTTTGGAAACTTGAATTATTTCCTAGACTTAAATCAATGTGTGCTCTTAGGAAACTTCTAGTGTCGTGACTGTGTAAATCTTTAGAACTTTTTTTTTTAACTGAAAGCAATTTCACTGCCATTAGAGTTTACCAAAGAATAATTACTAAAAAGGAGACCTGGTCACAAAATGGACAGGGAATTCCTTCTTTGGCAATTTCAGCAATAATCTCATGGCTCTCAATCCCTTCTGGAAGCTTTCCAGCTATATACCACTTACAGTCATATCTGGGTATCCAACTGATACATCCCGTTCAAACCATTTCCTTAAAACATGGTGTCTGGGACATTTTATTTAGTTATAGGGTTGTAAGTGCAAACAACTAGAAGAAAAGTAATCATACTTGCCTTCCTTAGGGATTTGCTGACATTCTTAGTATTTATCTGTAGAATATTTCCAATGATTGGGAGAGGAGTCGGGCCAGGCGGCAGCTTCCCTCTGGCATGGTTACAATTCCATAGAAAGAGAGGAATCAAACAAGAAAGACATATCACCAGAAGTATGAAGAGATCCATTGCTGCGTTTTGTATAAATGAAGTTGAAAGCTTGGTACCCAATGACTTTATAAATACTAAGTGCAAGCTAATCATCAAACATGCACTGTTTTGAACTTTTGGATAAATATGTGTTTTATCCTCAGTGGACGTTGACCCACTGGTAAAGATGAAAAGAAAATCAGTCATGTTAGTATTGATAAATATCTAGGTTTTCAGTGGCAATGGTCTGGAGAAGTGTTATTTTTTTAGTTGGGACTGTCATATTTTAACAGTAAAATTGAAAGCTATCTGATTTTCAAAGAGATGGAATTCATGATCTTGACATTTGATTAAAGAATTATCTCATGTCAAAATTTACTGTTCTGTGAGCAGAAGAAAGAAGCACTCTCCCAGTGTATTTTTCCAGAAAATCCAGGAAAAGGCCAGAATTAAGAGACAGAAAGGAGGAAGCAGGGTAAAAATGAAGGATATAGGGAGCTAGTATCTCCCAGAGAAGAGGAGAGATATCTCAACTCTCTTGACAAAGCCTTTCCCATATGTCAGGAGTTCTGACACACTTAACTGCCAAGAGGGATGCAGGATCAACAAACAGTAGATAGGGGACGGAATCTATCAAATCAAGGGAAGAAATCACTCAGTGGGAAGTCCCTTGGCTGCATGTCACCTATCCTCCCCCCGAAACATCCTTTTCTAATGAGGGTCCTAGAATCGGAGTCTACATTGCTTGTTCTCAATTTGGTGAAGAAATATACTCTAGCATTCAATACTATGAATATTTGAAAGTGTCTATGAACTCAGATACAAACAAAACATCAAGACTCAAAGATATTTGAGGGGGAATCCTCTTATACTGTTGGTAGGAATGCGGCTGGGGCAGCCACTTTGGAAAACAGTATGGAGGTTCCTCAGAAAGTTGAAAATAGAGCTACCCTCTGACCCAGTAACAATACTATCAGGTATTTACCCCAAAGAAACAAATGTAATGATCTGAAAGGGCACATGCACCCCAGTGTTTATGGGAGCAAAGTCCAAAATAGCCAAACTATGGGAAAAGCCCAGATGTCCATCGATAGATGAATGGATAAAGAAGATATGGATTATATATATATACACAATAGAATACTACTCAGTCATCAAAAAATTGAAATCTTGCCACTTGCAATGACATGGGTGGAACTAGAGGGTATTATGCTAAGCGAAATAAGTTAAACAGAGACAATTATCATATGATCTCACTCATACGTGGGATTTAAGAAATAAACAGAGGATCAGAGGGGAGGAACGAAAAAAAAAACAAGATGAAATCAAAGAGGAAGACAAACCATAAGAGACTCTTAATCACGGGAACCAAACTGAGGGTTGCTGAAGGGTAGGGAAGTGGGGGAATAGGATAACTGGTGATAGATAGAATGAGCACTGTGTGTTACATAAGACTGATGAATCACTGACCCCTACCTCTGAAACCAATAATACATTACACGTTAATTAACTGAATTTAAATTAAAAAATGGAAAAGATATTTGAGGAACTCCAACAAGGCATAACAAACATTAGACTTCAAAATCAGAACACTAACCCTGAAGAAACTAACATCAAGAAAACAGAAAAAAGGCACCTGGGTGGCTCAGTGGATTAAAGCCTCTGCCTTCGGCTCAGGTCATGGTCCCAGGGTCCTGGGATCGAGGCCCGCATCAGGCTCTCTGCTCAGCAGGGAGCCTGCTTCCCTTCCTCTCTCTCTGCCTGCCTCTCTGCCTACTTGTGATCTCTCTCTCTCTGTCAAATAAATAAATAAAATCTTTAAAAAAAAAAAGAAAACAGAAAAAAAATGTTAAAATAAATTTAACATCAAAGATATAAAAACTGGGCCTTCAGAGAGGTGTTAATGTGGTGTAGCAGTAAGGGGAGCCTAAGCTTGCCTCATTTCCCTCAAACACGAGGTACCACCATCAAATCATTTGGAACAACTGGAAATTGATCAGAGGCTAAAGAAAACAATCTGCATAGTTGGAAGGAGAGAATGTGACAGATGCAAGGCTTATTATTATTATTTTTTTGACAGACAGAGATCACAAGTAGGCAGAGAAGCAGGCAGAGAGAGCGGGGGAAGCTTGCTGCCCGCTGAGCAAAGAGCCCCATACGGGGCTGGATCCCAGGACTCTGAGATCATGACCTGAGCCGAAGGCAGAGGGTTTAACCCACTGAGCCACCCAGGCACCCCTGCAAGGCTTATCGTAACAAACAAATCAAAGCTCACCTAGTTAAAGATCCAAACGCTCCCCACAAGCAAGCAAGGAGGAATTCTTTAGAAGACTGACCTTTGTGAAAGTGCATCCAAAACATGACAGCAGACTGCACAGCATACACCAGAAAGACTTCCTGAAACTCCAGGCCCTGGACAGTGTATGACTCTTTCTTAATATAGTATTACTCTCAGGAGCAGGAAACATAAATTTCCATAATTCAGAAAAGACAGAAACTTAGACATGATGACAAGACAGAGGAATTCTCCCCAAAAGAAAGTTAAAGAAAAAAAATCTCAGCCAGGGGTTCACTCAAAACAGATATAAGTAATATATCTGAACAAGAATTTAGAACAACAGTCATAAGAACACTGACTGGGCTTGAAAGATGCATAGAAGATGCCAGAGAAACCCTGGCTGTAGAGATCAAAGACCTAAAAACTAGTCAGGCTGAAATAAAAAGTGCTATGACTGAGGTGCAAAACTGACCGGATATAATCACAATGAGGATATAAGAACCAGAGTATCAAATAGGTGAAATAGAAGATAAAATTATGGAAAATAATGAAGCTGAAAAGAAGAGGAAACAAAAACTATGAGATCTTAATATAGATGTAGGGACTTAGGGATTCCACAGAGTGTAACAATATCCACATATTAGGAATACCAGAAGAAGAGTGGGATAAGAGGCAAAAGGTTTATTTGAACAAATTATAGCTGAGAACTTCCTCAATCTGGGAAAGAAAGCAGGCATTCCAGTCCAAGAGCCACAGAGAACACCTCTCAAATTCGACAAAAACAGGTCAACACAGAGGTGCCAGGTGGCTCAGTCAGTTAACCATCTGCCTTTGCCTCAGTCATGATCTTGGGGTCCTGGGTTGGAGCACCACATTGGGCTCCCTGCTCAGCAGGGTGTTTGCTTCTAGCTCTCACTGCTCCTCCTCCTCCCCTCCCCCAGCTTATGCTGTCTCTCTCAAATTAAAAAAAAAAAAAAAAAAAACCTTAAAAAAAAAAAAAACAGGTCAACATTGAGACATATCAGAGTGAAATTTGCAATATACAAAGATAAAGAGAATTCTGAAAGTAGCTAGGGACAAAAAGTTCCTAGCTCTAACCTACAAGAGTAGGTTACCTTAACCTGCAAGGGTAGACATGAGGTTAGCAGCAGATCTATCTGCAGAAACCTGGAAGGTCAGGAAAAAATGGCATGATATCTTCAATGTACTAAATGAGAAAAATATGCAGTCAAGAACAATTTATCCAAAGAAGTTGTGGTGTGTGTATACACACACACACACACACACACACACACACACACACGAGTATTATGCAGCCATCAGAAATTGAAATCTTGGGGCACCTGGGTCGCTCAGTGGGTTAAAGCCTCTGCCTTCAGCTCAGGTCATGATCTCAGGGTCCTGGGATCGAGCCCCACATCGGGCTCTCTACTCAGAGGGGAGCCTGCTTCCTCCTCTCTCTCTCTGCTTGCTTCTCTGCCTAGCTGTGATCTCTCTCTGTATCAAATAAATAAAGAAAATCTTTTTAAAAAAATTGAAATCTTGCCATTTTCAACAACATGGATGGAACTAGAGGGTATTAGCTAAGTGAAGTAAGTCAATCAGAGAAAGGCGATTATCATATGATCTTACTCATACATGGAATCTGAGAAAAAAGGCAGAGGATCATAGGGAAGTGAGGAAAAAATGAAACAAGATGAAACCAGAGACAGAGACAAACCATAAGAGACTCTTAATTATAGGAAACAAACTGAGGTTTCCTGGAGTAGAGGGTGGCAGGGAGGGATGGGGTGGCTGGGTGATGGACACTGGAGAGGGTATGTGTTGTGGTGAGCACTGTGTATTGTGTAAGACTGATGAATCACAGACCTGTACCTGTACCCATAATTGATTATTAACATTAATTATGTTAATAATTTAAAAAAAACAGGAGCAAGAAAATTGCCTCAAGTTTCCATGAGGCTCTGGAGATACTGCCTATGAGGTTAAAATGAGAAGTTCTTTAAAGGTGTCATTGGGCAGCTTATTACCTGCCTTTCCTAGGTCCCTTTGTACTTGTACACTTGAGGAAGGTGGGTGGGTTGTCTTTTTAATTTTTACTCTATCCATGTTAGAATCTTCTTTACAATTGCTTCACTTTCTACAATTGCTTCACTTTTATCCCACTTTCCTTTTTTTTTTCTTTTTCAAGATTTTATTTATTCATTTGACAGAGAGAAATCACATGTAGACAGAGAGGCAGACAGAGAGGAGGAAGCAGGCTCCCTCTGAGCAGAGAGCCCGATGCGGGACTCGATCCCAAGACCCTGAGACCATGACCCGAGCTGAAGGCAGCGGCTCAACCCACTGAGCCACCCAGGCGCCCCCCACTTTCCCTTTTTAAAGCAGAATTGAATCTACATTTGCTGCATTGTGTAAAGTCTATGAAAATCACATCCTTTATAATGTTTCTATTGGAGTTCTGAACTTGGGGCTAGGATGATTGGAACACAGATGCAATTCCTATGACTGTACCCATCACTTAATTTCCTGTACCAGTACTACAACATTAAAAGGCTTTATGCATGCATATATACATATATATATATAAATACACATATGTATATATACATCTATGCATGTGTATGTGTGTATTTTTTTTCTATCCAGCAAGACTATTACTCAGAATAGGACAGATAAAGAGTTTCCAAGAAAAGCAAAAACTAAAGGAGTTTGTGAACACTAAACCAGTCCTCCAAGAAATATTACAGGGGACTGTTTCAGTGAGAAAGAGAGACCAAAAGCAACAAAGACTAGAAAAGAACAGAGATAATCTACAGGAACATCAGTTTTACAGGTAATACAACGGCACTAAATTCATACCAATCAATAATTACTCTGTAAATTGACTCAATGCTCTAATCAAAAGATACAGAATATCAAAATGGATAACAAAAACAAAACAAAACAACCTAAGACTCATTGATATGCTGCTTATGAGAGACTCACTTTAGACCCAAGGACATCCAGACTGAAAGTGAGGAGCTGGAAAACCATCTATCATGCTAATGGACATCAAAAGAAAGTGGGAGTAGTCATCCTTGTATCAGAGAAACTGGATTTTTTAAAATTTAAATTAAATTTAGTTAACATATAGTATATTATTAGTTTCAGGGGTAGAATTTAGTGATTTATCAGTGGTATGTAACACCCACCGCTCCTTACATCAGTGCCCTTGTTAATGCCCATCACCCAATTACTCTATCTCCCCCAAAAACTAGATTTTAAACCAAAGACTATAAGAAGAGATGGGTACTATATCTATGCAGCAAGAAGATCTAACAATTGTAAATATTTATGTCCCCAACTTGATAGCAACCAAATATATAAATCAATTAATAACAAACTTAAACTCATGGATAATAATACAATAATAGTAGGGGAATTTAACACCCCACTCACAGCAATGGACAGATCATCTAAGCAGAAGGATCAACAAGGAAACAAAGGCTTTGAATGACATGCTGGACCAGGTGGACTTACCCAATATATTCAGAGCATTTCATCCTAAAGCAGCAGAATACACATTCTTTTTGAATGCACATGGAACATTTGTGACACACTGGGTCACAAATCAGGCCTCAACCAGTGCAAAAAGACTGAGATCGTACCAAGCATATTTCTGGACCACAACCTTATGAAACTTGAAGTCAACCACAAGAAATAATCTGGCAAAACTACAAATATATGGAGGTTAAAGGACGTCTCACTAGGGGTACCTGGGTGGCATCTTACGAGGGGTGCCTGGTTAAGCATCTGCATTCGGCTCAGGTCATGATCTCTGGGTCCTGGGATGGAATTCCACATCTGGCTCCCTGCTCAGCAGTGAGTCTGCTTCTCCTTCTACCTTTCTACCCTGCTTTAATGATTACTTTAATGATTACACACTCTCTCTTTCAGATGAATAAACAAAATCTTAAAAAAAAAAAAAAGAACATCCTACTAAAGAATGAATGGGTTAACCAGGAAATTAAAGAAGAAATAAAGAACTACATGTAAGCAAATGAAAATGAAAACACAACAGTCTAAGACCTTTGGGAATCAGAAAAGGCAGTCATCAGAGTGAAGTATATGGTAATTCAGGCCTTTCTCGAGAAATAAGGAAAGTCTCAAATGGACACCCTCATTTTACACCTAAAGAAGCTGGAAAAAGAACAGCAAATAAAGCCTAAAACCAGCAGAATAAAGGAAGTAATTATGATTAGAGCAGAAATAATCGATAAAGAAATTTATAAAAAACAGTAGAGTAGATCAATGAAACTAGGAATTAGTTCCTTGAAGATATAACAAAATTGATAACTCCCTGCCAAACTTATCAAAAAGAAAAGAGAAAGGACCCAAATAAATAAAATCATGAATGAAAGAGGAGAGATCACAACCAACACCAAAGAAATACAAACAATTATAGGAGAATATTATGAGCAATTATATGTCAACCAAATGGGCAAGCTGGAAGAAATGGACAAATTCCTAGAAACGTACATGCTATTAAAACTGAAACAGGAAGAAATAGAAAATTTGAACAGATCCATAACTAGCAAAGAAATTGAATGGGTTTCAAAAATCTCCCAAAAAGGGACACCTGGGTGGCTTAGCTGGTTGAGCGGCTGACACTTGGTTGTGGCCAGGTCATGATTTCAGAGGCCTGGGATCGATCCCTGAGTCAGACTCCAAGCTCAGCAAGGAACCTGCTTCAGGATTCTCTCTCCCTCTGACTCTCCTCCCGCTTGCTCGCTATCTCTCTCTAAAATAATTAAACTTAAAAAAAATTTTTTTTTTTAAAATCTCTATCTCTCCAACAAAAAAAGAGTCCAGGGCTAGATGGCTTTCCAGGGGAATTCTACCAACCATTTACGTCTTTTTTTGTTTGTTTGTTTAAGACTTTGTTGATTTGACAAAGAGAGAAGGAACACAAGCAAGGGGAGTGGGAGAGGGAGAAGCAGGATTCCTGCTAAGCAGGGAGCCCATTGCAGGGCTTGATTCCAGGACCCTGGGATCATGACTTGAGCCAAAGACAGACACTTAACGACTGAGGTGCCCCTCAGGTAGTACCTCAGTCAATTACCTCTTTGGTAGAGGTATCCCTCTACCAAACATTTAAAGAAGAATTGATACAACTGGAGGAGATTATGCTGAGTGAAATAAGTCAAGCAGTGAAAGTCAATTATTATATAGCTTCACTTACTTGTGGAACATAAGGAATAGCATGGAGGACATTCAGAGAGGGAAGGGAAAAATGAAGGGGGGGAATTGAAGGGGGAGATGAACCTTGAGAGACTGTGGATTCTGAGAAAGAAACAGAGGGTTTTAGAGGGGAGGGGGTGGGAAGGATGGGTGAGCCTGGTGATGGGTATTAAGGAGGGCACATATTGTATGGAGCACTAGGTGTTATACGCAAACAATGAATCTTGGAAACTACATAAAAAATTAATGACGTACTGTATGGTGACTAACCTAACATTTTAAAAAAGGAATTAATACCTACTCTTCTGAAGCTGTTCTAAAAAAACAGAAATGGAAGGAAAACTTCCAAACTCATTCTATGAGGCCACCATTACCTTGAATCCAAAACCAAAGACCTCACTAAAAAGGAGAATTACAGATCAATAGCTCTGATAAACATGGCTGCAAAAATTCTCAACAAGATACTGACCTAATGGAATCCAACAGTACATTAACCATGTTTGAGTGTGATTTTTTTCTTGGGCTGCAGGGTGGTTCAATATCCACAAATCAATCAGTATGATACAACACATTAATAAAAGAAAGGATAAGAACCATATGTTCCTCTCAATAGATGCAGAAAGAGCATTTAACAAAATACAGCATTCTTTCTTGATAAAAACCCTCAGGAATGTAGGGATAGAAGGAACATACCTCAACATTATAAAGGCCATATATAGAAGACCCTAATATATTCTTAATGGGGAAAACTGACAGTTTTCCCCTTAAAGTCAGGAACATGACAGGGATGTCCACTCTCACCACTGTTGTTCGACATAGTGCTGGAAGTCCTAGCCTCAGCAATCCAACAATAAAAAGAAATAAAAGGCAAACAAATTGGCAAGGAAGAAGTCAAACATTGACTCTCTGCAGATGACATGGTACTCTATGTAGAAAACCCAGAAGACTCCACCAAAAATTGCTAGAACAGATACATGAATTCAGTAGTCATAGGATATAAAATCAACATACAGAAATCTGTTGCATTGCTATACACCAATAATGAAGCAGCAGAAAGAGAAATTAAGGAATTAATTCCATTATAATTGCACCAAGAATCATAAGATACCTAGGAATAAACCTAGGCAAAAGATCTGTACATTGAAAACTAGGGAACACTTATGAATGAAATTGAGGAATGCACAAAGAAATGGAAAAAAATTCCATGCTCCTGTTTTGGAAGAACAAATATTATTAAAATTTCTATACTATCCAAAGCAATCTACACATTCAATGCAGGCCCTATCAAAATAACACCAGCATTTTTCACAGAGCCAGAATAAACAATTCTAAAATTTGTATGGGACCAAAAAAGACTGAACAGTGAAAATAATGTTGAAAAAGAAAAGCAAAGCAGGGAGCATCACAATTCTGGAATTGAAGCTCTATTACAAATCTGGAATCATCAAGACAGCACAAAGTCAGACAAAGAGATCAATGGAACAGACAGAGAATCTATAAATGGACCCTCAACTCAATGGTCAACTAATCTTTGGCAAAGTAGAAAAGAATATCCAATGGAAAAAAAGACAGTCTCTTCAACAAATGAAATTGGGAAATTTAGACAGCCACATGCAGAAAAATGAAACTGGACCATTTCCTTACGCCATCACAAAAAAAAATAGGCCCAAAATGGATTAAAGACCTCAATGTGAAACAGGAATCCATCAAAATCCTAGAGGAGAACATAGCCAGGCAAGTTCTGTAACCTCCGCCCGGCAACTTCTTATCAGACACATTTCCAAAGGCAAGGGAAACAAAGGTAAAAGTGAACTGCTGGGACTTTAGTAAGCTGAAAGGCTTTTGCACAAAGGAAACAGCTGACAAAATAAAAAGATAACCGACATATTGAATAGGAAAAAATACTTGCAAATGACATTATGAGATAAAGGGTTAGTATCCAAAATCTATAAAGAGCTCATCAAACTCAACACCCAAAGAACAAATAATCCAATCAAGAAATGGGCAAAAGACATGAACAGACATATCCCCAAAGAAGACAACCAAATGGCCAACAGGCACATGAAGAAATGCTCAACATCCCTCGGCATCAGGGAAATACAAATTTAAGCCACCGTGAGATACTACCTCACACCAGTCAGGATGGCTAAAATTAACAAGTCAGGAAATGACAAATGTTGGTGAGGATGTGGAGAAAGGAAAACCCTCCTACACTGTTGGTGGGAATGCAGCTGTGGCAGCCACTCTGGAAAACAGTATGGGTTTCCTCAAGAAGTTGAAGATAGAACTACCCTATCACCCGGTAATTGTACTACCAGGTATTTACCCCAAAGATACAAATGTAGTGACCCAAAGGGGTAAATGCACCCTAATTTTGATAGCAACCATGTCCACAATAGCCAAACTATGGAAAAAGCCCAGATGTCCATTGACAGATGAATGGATAAAGAAGATGTGTATGTATATACACACACAATGGAATACTACTCAGTTATCAAAAAAAATGAAATCTTGCCATTTGGAACAACAGGGATGGAAGGTATTAAATTAACAGAAATAAGTCAGAGAAAGACAATTATCATATGATCTTACTTATATGTGGAATTTAAGAAAAAACAGAGGATCATAGGGGAAGAGAGAAAAAATAAAATAAGACAAAATCAGAGAGGGAGACAAATCATAAGAGACTCTTAATCATAGGAAACAAACTGAGGGTTGCTGGGGGGGGTGGGATGATGGGGGTAACTGGGTGGTGGACATTAAGGAGAGCACTTGATGCAGTGAGAACTGGCTATTATATAAGACTGATGTATCACCTCTACACCCAAAACTAATGATACACTATATGTTACTTAACTGAATTTTAATTAAAAAAATAAAAATAAAAAATAAATTAAAAAAAAAGGAAAAGAGACGGGGCACCTGGGTGGCTCAGTGAGTTAAGCTTCGGTCTTTGGCTCAGATCATGATCTGAGAGTCCTGGGATCATGCCCCGAATCGGAATTGGCTCTCTGCTCAGCAAGGAGCCTGCTTCCCTCTCTCTACCCACCTCTCTGCCTATTTGTGATCTCTCCCTGTGTCAAATAAATAAATAAAAATCTTTGAAAAAAAAAAAAGGGAAAGAGGCTTGTTTTTCCAGTAATGCAGGGAAAAGAAGTAATTATTAATAAATGGGTTCAGTGATAATTTTCTGAATATTCCTTTTGCAATAAGAGCTATGTATTTTCTCCCCAAAGCACCCCAACCTAGCTAGAACAAACTAATTCCCCACTACCCTAATGTCTCTTCTTTCAGTCATACTGTGTGGGTGCCCTGGCTGTGCCCTGGGCTCTGATCAGTGAACAGAACTGTCCCCTTTAAGCTAGCAAACCCAGGCGGTGGGACTGAAAGCCCTACTCCAGCCCCCATAGCAGAGGCCACAGAGCTGCTGGCAGTTTCCACAGCCTCAGAAATAAGGAGCTAAGGGGCGCCTGGGTAGCTCAGCAGGTTAAAGCCTCTGCCTTCGGCCCAGGTCATGATCCCAGGACCCTGGGATCGAGCCTCGCATCGGGCTCTCTGCTCAGTGCAGAGCCTGCTTCTCTCTCTCTCTCTGCCTGCCTCTCTGCCTACTTGTGTTCTCTGTCAAATAAATAAAAAAAATATTAAAAAAAAAAAAGAAAAGAAAAAAGAAATAAGGAGCCAAAAGCTGACAGCACAAATGAAGCCCCAATATGGAGAGAGAATGAAGGCTCCTAGGCTCCGAATAGGCTGCAAGCTGGGGGCAGGAAAAGGGAACTTCTGAGTCAATTCCATCTTTAGAAACAAAGGGGAAACTGGACCTTTTTCTGTTGTTATGGTTCTATAAGGCATTCTACAGCTACTGAGCTCCAAGGGGATATGCAAACACAAAAGGTCTAAAATAGTCAGGAGAACGCTGCCCTGGCTGGAGAAGAGAGTAACAAATAGGCAGATAGGTCAGCAAATCATTTGTAGGAAGACAATGCTAGGAACTTCAGCTCTTCACATGGCCGCCAGCCCTACAGAGAACAACACAGTAAGAACCAGGACATCCGCTCCAGACTGGTACAGCTGGGGAATCTTGAGGCCTTTCCCTAGATCCCACATTAAGTGTCAAATTCCAATCCAGATGAGAGGAAGACAAGTGAAAACTTGGCTGTGTAGATCAGTGATGGCCACAGATACAGGAACTTTACACCTCCCAAATGAGACTCAAAGTTCCCAGGGACCAACAGGGCTGACAAGTCAAAAAGAAACCCCTGTACCCAAGGCCACAGCGGTACCATGGTGGCAAGCAGACATCACTGTGGGAAGAGCCACAGTGTAGATAGTGATACGGGGAGACAGAGGATGGTTTAAACAGTGTTCTTCTTCCTGAATCTGTCCATCTCTTCTTTGGCTATGGTTCCCACAGGGAGAGCATTTCTGACACAGAGCCAAGGATTAAGAAATGGCCAACATATCTCAACAAGAATGCAGCCAACCTGGGTTCTGGCCAGGATGGAAGTAGAACTTTTTGAGTCTAAATAATTGATAATGTGGTAGTAAAGCTTAAGGAGATTAAGTTATTTCTCACTTAAAAAGGAGGGGCTAAAATTCTAGATGTTTTCAACAAAATAAGTAACATAATATAAAAGGAAGTGAGTTGTCAGCATTCTGAGTGCTGTGTCTTACTCTCATAGTCAAGATACATGTGGATTTTTAAATAAATAAATTTAAAAAAATAAATAAATTAAAAAAAAAGATACATGTGGATTTTTGATGACACAGGGGTCAGCTCCCACTTACCCGTGAGTTGTTCAAGGGTCAAAAACTGTATAACTTACGTACTCTACATGGGATAATATTCCAACTAAATCACATTCCACAAACATCTGTTGAGAAATATGATGTACCTTGCTATCTCACTAGGACACTAAGCAATTTGTTTAAATAGTGACTGAATCAACAAATTCAGTGGGTGAATAAAAAAGGGTAGTTCAGAAAAGTTTGTCCTTTTGCAATCCTTAGAACGCTCCCCCTCCTTGTCCCTTGGCAGAACATGAAGCCATGCGGGCACATGCTGACAAGCTGCTCTGCTTGTGAGCCCAGATCAGGCCCTGTCTTTTCACCAGACTATACCACCACGTACACCTGCATCCCCCTGGCCAAACCCTCATCACCGACCTTCACTGCACTGTACGTACCTGCTAGGAGAGTGTGTAGCCCTGGGAGAGCACACCGACAGACACAGAGAATAGGATGGTCTTTGCCAGGGACTTGGGGGAAGAGGAAACAGGGTTGCTATTCAGTGGATGAAGAGTTTCAGTCGTGTAGGATGAAAAGTTCTAGAGATGTGCCGTGCAACATTGTGCCTACAGTTAACAAGACTGTACTGTGCACTTAAAAATTTTAGGGGAATGGGACGCCTGAGTGGCTCAGTGGGTTAAGCAGCTGCCTTCAGCTCAGGTCATGATCCCAGCATCCTGGGATCGAGTCCCACATCGGGCTCCTTGCTCGGCAGGGAGCCTGCTTCTCCCTCTGCCTCTGCCTGCCATTCTGTCTGCCTGTGCTCGCTCTCTCCCCCCCCCCTCTCTTTCTGATAAATAAATAAATAATCTAAAAAAATTTTTTAGGGAAAAGATCTCATATTAAGTGTTCTCACCACAACCCAGGAAGGAGGGAAGGAAGGAAGCAAGAAGGGAGGAGAGAGGGAGAAGGAAAGAAATTTGCCACAATCAAACGACCAGCTGTGGAAACAAGGGCTGTATTTATCATGAACAGCTACATGTTGTTATGAGTATTTGTGATCTTGGTTATAGGGTATCAATGAGAAGAGTAAACATCACCCAAGGATTTGACATCATCTTTCGGCTAAAGGGTTAGTTTGTGTTTTTTAGTACTCAGGATAGTTGTATCGTGTGAAACAGAAGTATAACTTTGTTATTTATTTGGAGATGAAGTATGATTTAAGGGAATATGTATGGGTGCCAAGTTTATAAGGGGTGGACTGTGAACTGTGATGGTTAATATTATGCACCAACTTGGCTAGGCTACAGCACCCGTTCTTTAATCAAATACTAATCTAAATGTTGCTGTAAAGGTATTTTTGGAGATGTGGCTAACGTTGACAATCAGTTGACTTTAGGTTGACATACTGATTTACTCTGGACACATAAACTCCCAGTGAAGTAAATAGTCTAACAATTCTTTACCCTTGCAGATGAAAACATGAGATTCCAGAGACTAACTGATATGCCCAATATCACACGGCCAGTGAGCCCCAGAGTCAGGATTTGAACTGACAGACCAGCTCCAGGGTCTGAGCTCTAGACCACCACACTATGCTGCCTCCAACTGAGCTAGGTCTACGTGACCTGATGTGAAACAGTCTCCAAGCTATCCTAGTAATTCCAAAATTGAGGTGCACATCAGGAAGTATACCGTGCTAACACTTACGAGCAAAAGTATCTCATTTAGTTTGATCATTATTCTCCCTGAATTTTACAAAGGTAGAGCTGCACGGTCTGTTGGCTTCCAGGGAGGGTTCTGCATTCTGAAAGCACTGACTCCAAAGTCCTTATAGATGGTTGGATGTCTCTCTCTGGGAACTTCCAAGATTTAATCTAAGCAATCAAAACTTTTATGATTATTGGGCCTTGAGATAATTTTTCTTTCTTTTCTTTTTTTAAAAGACTTTATTTGAGAGAGAGAATGAGAGGCGGAAGGGTCAGAGGGAGAAGCAGACTCCCTGTTGAGCAGCAAGCACGATGTGGGACTCGATCCTGGGACTCCAGGATTACGACCTGACCCAAAGGCAGTTTCTTTCTCTCTCTCTCTCTCTCTTTTTTTTTTTTTTTTAAAGATTTTTATTTATTTATTTGACAGACAGAGATCTCAAGTAGGCAGAGTTGCAGGCAGAGGGGGGGGGGAGGAAGCAGGCTCCCCACTGAGCAGAGAGCCTGAGGTGGGGCTCGATCCCAGGACCCTGGGATCATGACCTGAGCCAAAGGCAGAGGCTTTAACCCACTGAGCCACCCAGGCGCCCCCCAAAGGCAGTTTCTTAACCAAGTGAGCCATCTGGGCGCCCCAAGATAATTATTCTTTCATTGTGCATGAGATTTGTAGAGCCTTTTCACTTAGATATCAGTATATGGAAGTTTCTTCTCTGGGGATATTTGGTTTCTTTAGGAAAAAATCCTATAGTCTTTCTGTTACCTGGCTACTGACTTTTTTTTTTTAAGATTTTAAAATTATTCTTAAGTAATCTCTACGCCCAACTTGGGGCTGGAACTCACAAACCCGAGATCAAGATCAGTATCTGAGTCAATATTTTTATTTTAAGAAAATTTCTAAGTGAGTGCTGTGTCCAGCATGGGGCTTAAACTCATGACCGCAAGATTAAAAAAGTCTCATAAGCCACTGACTGAGCCAGCCAGGCGCCACTAGATTGACATCTTTTATTAGCTAATCCTTCCAAGGCCTTTCTTTGAAAATTGGTACTTGTTTTTCAAGTCCTTTTGAGTCATTTTAGTGTAGTTTCAGAAGGAGCAGATATATATATATAGATAGATATATATATCTATCTATATATATATATATCAACCTGTCTTACGCGACCAGTATAACCTCAAAGATGAACTTTTATAAAGAATTTACTTGTGTACTATTAAAATATTGACTCAGATAGGGTGTCTGGGTGGCACAGTTGGTTAAGTGACTGGTGATCTCAGCTGAGGTCTTGATCTCAGAGTCATGAGTTCAAGCCCCACATTGGGCTCTGTACTGGGCGTACAGCCCACTTAAAAAAAAAATGGACTCAGATAGAGGAGGATGCCTGGTTGGTAGAGCATGAGCCTCTTGGTCTTGGGGTTGTGAGTTCCAGTCCCACAGTGAGTACAGAGCTGGCTTAGAAATTTTTTGTTTTGAATAAAAATATTGACTCAGATATTCTCATTCTGTACTCACTGCTTACTCACTACTTTTCTGGATATAGCTTTCTTGGGATAGTAAGTTTCCTTTCGCTACATCTTTTGTAACTCATAGTAAGTCCCTTCTGAAGCTAACTTTGTAGACTGTTTCTCAGACTGAAAGTCATCTGAGACGATTTCACACAAAATTCCAGAACTTATTTCACTCTTCAGTAGTAGAAAGTAGAGTATCCATTTTTCCACTTCCAACACTGGAACACTACTCTTGACATTTTCACTATGAAGAATGAATTCTGAAAAAATGCACACTGATCAACAAAGTGGCCACCTCTTAAGAAAAAATTTCCACCTAGGACACTCATGCCAGCTGTGCCTCAAACACTGCCGTGAAGCTGGTATTCTGCACATTGTTCAGATAATGATCACATCTCCTGTCTGCTCCGCCCTCCAGGTTTCCCTAACATTTTCCCCTTGGTGTTATTTTCTCTCTTCAGTCCTGCCAGGCAATTTAAACAGAAGACAGCCGTGCGCACATCAATTTAAATAATCATGTAAATTTTTTAAGAAAAAAAAATCAAGACGAGGACTATCCGTGGCTTTCCAACTTCTATATATTTTTTTAAATATTTATTTATTTATTTATCTGACAGACAGACATCACAAGTAGGCAGAGAGGCAGGCAGAGAGACAGGGGGAAGCAGGCTCCCTGCTGAACAGAGAGCCCGATGCGGGGCTCAATCCCAGGACCCTGAGATCATGACCTGAGCCGAAGGCAGAGGCTTAACCCTCTGAGCCACCCAGGCACCCCTCCAACTTCTATTAATTCTATTCTCATCTGTTCTAAAATCTACCCCCCCCTCCTTTTTTTTTTTTTTTTTTTTTTTTTACCAAGTCTGTGGTCTTAGGATATTATAACAGAAGAGTGAGTCTGTATCTCAGGATGGGGTCCCTTATTTCTATCTCAGCACCAGACAAGTCAGATATAATCATTAACGTGTTGTCGTAGGTAAGGTTTTCAGGATTTAGCACTCCCTAGGTGTGACTACAGATGCCATTACCATTTTTAAGACATTTTTAAGATTTTATTTATTTGAAAGAAAGAGAGAGGGAGGGCATGTACACAAGCAGGGGGACTGGGAGGGGGACAAGCAAGAGGGAGAGGCAGGCTCCCCGCTGAGCAGGGAGCCCAATGCAGGGCTCAATCCCAGGACCCTGGGATCATGACCTGAGCTGAAGGCAGAGGCTTTAACCCACTGAGCCACCAGGCACTCCTGAAAGCAGATGCTTAACTGACGGAGCCACCTACCTGCCCGTAGATGCAATTATTTGACAAAATAATTGCCCGACATATGGCCCAATATAGAGAAACAATGGTATAAGCTCCCCCTAGATATATCCATCTGTGTAAGTGCATCAGGAGATTCAGTGGTTCTTATACCTGGCCTCTCAAAATTATGCTAGACTCAAAATAAAATAATGTTTCCTAGAACAATGAAGTTATATTTAAATATAGTATTGGGAAAATAGCTACTAGTAACTCAGATACCAAAGGACCTGGAGCCCTCTTTACCCTGGAAGTAATGAAGAGGCTTTATAGCATCCATGGCACCCATCAAAATGTCTACAAAAAACAAGTGGTGAATACAAGTGAATTCTTCCTAGGAAGAACTATGGCCTCCAAAAGGTTAAGAATCATTCATTAGGGATAGAAAAAAGGGCAGATACTGGACGAAATTTGCTTCTTCCTACAGCTCCCTAAACCACATGCTTCACCACACATCACTGAGCCTTGTCCAGACCACATGAAACTAGTGGTTCAGACCAAATTCCACAGAAAATTATTTGAATGTCACTCTGTCTGATCTTCTGGACTTTACGCATTTAGAGTCCTAAGTCCTGCCCACTAACCAATTTCTCCATTCCACCTAGTGTTATAGACTGTAGTTGGTTAAGCAATTGTAATTTCAGAGGAAGAAATGTCCTTTGTCCTCTGGGAGTACCACTCTTTCAAATGTTCTAGAATCTTCCCTCTTCCCTTTCAGTGGAAATGTTACACCCACACTTATGTCCTTATGTCTTTTTTCCCTTCCCATGCAATTTTTCCACTTGACACAACCACCATTTAAATCTGTCACCCCAATTTTTTCCCACTTCTGTTTAACTTCTCAGAACATGTCCCATTACTGAATTTTTTCCCACCATCATCTCTTTCCTTCTAAACTGCTCTCTTCAGTTAGGATTCACCAACAAATCCTCTTAACCCATCCAAAGCCTGCCCAGGTATCCACATTCCTAACTAAATCTGATCTATTCCTTCTTTTTAATGTTGTTGGTGGTGGGTTTGTTGTGGTGGTGGTTTTTTTTTTTTTTTTTTTTTTTTTTTTTGGTCTCCTTTGGCTTCTTTGGACCTGCCCAACTGATTATATTCCTAGATTCATGAGAACACAGAAAGGGAGAAAATCTTCATGAAATTTTGATTCCTCTATCATCAAACTTCTCTGCATTTCCATGGCTGTAATGGTTATCCAGACTCTCAGATGCTAGGTCTAGAAATCAGAGCTCTCCAGCAGGGAACCACCACCTCACTGTATTCCCAAACACTTCAGGAAACTCCCGTAGAATTTCCCTCAAATATCATCTGCAATCACATCCTTGTTCTTTCTCAAATTTCCATTTAATCAAATTAAAAATTTCTAACTCAGTACTCAGATCACTCCATAAATACCAAACTCCAATTCCATATCAATCCAAAGCCCAACTTCATTTTTTAAAAGATTGTATTTATTTATTGGAGAGAGAGAGACAGAGACAGAGAGAGACAGAGCATGAGCAGGGAGGAGAGGAAGAATCAGGGAGCCCAACTCGGGGCTGCTCAATCCCAGGACCTTGGGATTAGGACCTGAGCAGAAGGCTGACACTTAACTGACTGAACCACCCAGGTGTCCCTAAAGCCTAATTTTACTAAACCATTTAAAGCCCTCTGCTCCCTCTCCCCAAACTCCTTGCCAATCTACTTGTCCAGAGTTGGGCATGTCTTCACCCCATCTGAAATTCCCTTCCCCATCCTTCATGGCTTGTGTGTGCCATCTCCCCCCCCCTTTTTTTAAATTTATTTATTTTGGGAGGTAAAAGAGGCAGAGGGAGAAGGAAAGAGAATCCCAAGCTGCACACAGCGCCTCACGTGGGGCTCGATCTCATGACCCTGAGATCATGACCTGAGCCGAAACCAAGAGTCGGACGCGTAACCAATGGCACCACCCAGACACCCCTCTGCCACCACTTCTTTTAAGTACAGTATGATCCCCTATTTCAATTGTCAACTACAGCTTCACTTTAAAGCATGGTATTTTGTATGTGCTGCTCTTTAAAAGTGACAATGATTTCATCCAATATGGAAGATTATGCTTATTCTGCCATTCTTCAGTTATTACCCCTTCCCCACTTACCGAACAGGGACCATGTTTTATCACTTGCCACAAGACTGAAAGACCCTGTGATGTTTAGTGTAGGTCCCTGCACGCCGTTCCTGCTGCTGCAAGTGCTTCTCTAGTAGCGTTTGCCCACGCACCTCAGTGCCACCAGAAGGAACAAAATGATGCACCTCGTAAGCCGATTCGCATTTGTTCTGCTCCATTTTGACCAGAGAGAGTCACAGAAGTTCCGGTGATTGTTAGTGCTCGTGAATTCTTGGTATTCCCTTACTCTCTCCAAAACAAAATTATTTAAATCAGCAGTACTGACAGGGCCCCTGGGTGGCTCAGTGGGTTAAGCCTCTGCCTTCGGCTCAGGTCATGATCTCAGGGTCCTGGGATGGAGCCCCACAACGGGCTCTTTGCTCAGCAAGAAGCCTGCTTCCTCCTCTCCCTCTGCCTGCCTCTCTACTTGTGATCCTTCTATCTCTGTCAAATAAATAAATAAAATCTTTTAAAAAATCAGCAGTACTGTTAAACAATATGCTAGGGCTTTCCTAGATAGAATGGGCAGGAAAGGGGGGAATATGGTAAGTTTAACGGAGGAAACCTCATCTATACAATTAAGAACAACAACAACAACAACAAACTCACTAAGCACACTTCTACCTTTGCCAATCCTGCACGAGGCTTTTGGATCATAAATATTACATGGTCCCTACGTTGGAGGTGAAACTTCTACCACACATGTAAAATAATTCCCTATTCTGAACTCAGAAAGAGATGGAGGGAAAACCTGACTCTAGTTAGAGACAGCGATCATGCCTGACGTTCATATATCATTTTGGTGTTTATAATCAATTCTTTTTTTTTTAAAGATTTTATTTATTTATTTGACAGAGAGAAATCACAAGTAGATGGAGAGGCAGGCAGAGAGAGAGAGGAGGGAAGCAGGCTCCCTGCCGAGCAGAGAGCCCGATGCGGGACTCGATCCCATGACCCTGAGATCATGACCTGAGCCGAAGGCAGCGGCTTAACCCACTGAGCCACCCAGGCGCCCCTATAATCAATTCTTAATTGATTTTTTAAGACTACATAAAATTATATAATGAAAATATGGCTCAATAAAAGTGGCTACATAAAAAGATTTTCAGCCATTCCAAAGTGAAGTAAATGCCTCACAGCACACACACTGATCACGACTAAAATTAACTGCTCGTGCCGAAGGAAAAGGATCCCAGATGGAAGCATGGATCTGTAGGAAGGAATGAAGACCACTGGAAAGGGCCGTGTCTGGGAATTATTTACATAAAATTGTTTACAATATCATAGACTAGTTTTTAAATCTCCTTTAAAGACTACTGTTGGGTTTAAACATAGGTAGAAATAAAATATATGACAGCAATACAAAAGATGGGAGGCAGGAAATGGAGATATGCTACCAGAAAGTTTCTAGACCATGCTTGATACAGTACAATATTACTTGAACATGGACTACATTAAGTTGAAAATGTAAGTTATAAACCACTAAAAAACAACAGAAAAAAAAAACAGAGCTAATAAATAATTGAGGTCATACGGACTCATAAAAAATAAACAATTGATCCAAAAGGATGCAGGTTATTTTCTTTAAGATTTTATTTATTTATTTACTTGAAAGACAGATAGATATAATGTACAAGCAGGGGGACTGGCAGAGGAAGAGGGAGAAGCAAGCTTCCCACAGAGCAGGGAGCCCCACATGGGCTTGATTCCAGGACTCTGAGATCATGACCCAAGCTGAGGGCAGACACTCAACTGCCTGAGCCACCCAGGTGCCCCTAGGATGCAGGCTTAGCAAGAAAACAACAAAAATGACTCCAAGAAAATCAGCAGCAAGATGAGAGACATTTATCCAAATGACATAAAAAAATGAAATTAAAATGGTCGAAACAGTGTGGAGATTCCTCAAGAAATTAAAAATATTACTTCCCTATGACCCACAATTGCACTATTGGGTATTTACCCCCAAAGACACAGATATAGTGAAAAGAAGGGCCATCTGTACCCCAATGTTTATAGCAGCAATGGCCACGGTCGCCAAACTGTGGAAAGAAACAAGATGCCCTTCAACGGACGAATGGATAAGGAAGATGTGGTCCATATACACTATGGAATATTATGCCTCCATCAGAAAGGACGAATACCCAACTTTTGTAGCAACATGGACGGGACTGGAAGAGATTACGCTGAGTGAAATAAGTCAAGCAGAGAGAGTCAATTATCATATGGTTTCACTTATTTGTGGAGCATAACAAATAGCACGGAGGACATGGGGAGTTAGAGAGAAGAGAGTTGGGGGAAATTGGAAGGGGAGGTGAACCATGAGAGACTATGGACTCTGAAAAACAATCTGAGGGTTTTGAAGGGGCGGGGGGTGGGAGGTTGGGGGAACCAGGTGGTGGGTATTATAGAGGGCACGGATTACATGGAGCACTGGGTGTGGTGCAAAAATAATGAACACTGTTATGCTGAAAATAAATAAAAAATAAATTTTAAAAAATGGTCGAAACCAAAAAGTAGAGATTGTCAGGATGAATGAAAAGGCAAGACTCAATGAAAAAAAGGTTTTCTACAGAAAACCAAGTCTAAATATAAAGACACAGAAAAATTAAAAAGATGTAATACGCAAACCCTGATCAAAGAAAACTGGGATGGTTCTTTTAATATCAAAGTAGATTTCAGAACAGGGACTACTACCAGAAATAAAGATGTTCATTTCATAATCACAAAGGAATTAACCTCATTACAAAAGAATCTTAAATGTACATACACCTAAAACAGAGTGTTAGAAGATACAAAACAAAACTGACAGAACTGAAAGAACAAGACAAATTCATGATTATAGCCAAGGATTTCAAGTGTCCACTCTCACTACATGATTGGACAAGCAGACAGAAAAATCAGTAGGAGGACAGAAGACTTGAGCCTATCAACCAACTTGACCTGATTAATTTAGTGTATAAAACCCTCCACCCTAAATAGAAGAATACATGTCCTCTTCAAGTACATATAAAACATTCACCAGTACAGACCGTGATCTAGGCTACAAAAGGATTTATTTTTTTTAAAGATTTTATTTATTTGACAGACAGAGATCACAAGTAGGCAGAGAGAGGGGGGAGCAGACTCCCAGCCAACCAGAGAGCCAGATGCGAGGCTTGATCCCAGGACCTTGGGATCATGACCTGAGCTGAAGGGAGAGGCTTTCACACATTGAGCCACCCAGGTACCCCAAGGATTTATTTTTAAAAGATTTTATTTATTTATTTGACAGACAGAGATCACAAGTAGGCAGAGCAGCAGGCAGAGAGGGGGAAGCAGGCTCCCTGCTGAGCAGAGAGCCTGATGCGGGGCTCGATCCCAGGACCCTGGGATCATGACCTGAGCCGAAGGCAGAGGCTTAGCCCACTGAGCCACCCGGGTGCCCCATAGATTACAAAGGGATTTAATTCCAATTCACAGTGGAACTGAACTAGATATCAGTAACAGAAAGATAGCTGGAAAACCACCAAATATTTAGATACTAAATATTAGATACTAATATTCCAGGGGTCAGAGAAGAAATCAGGAGAATCTGGAAAGCTATTTTGAAATGAATGAAAATGAAAACAGCATAACAAATTCGTGCCATGTGGCCAGAGGAGTGCTTACAGAGAAATATATACCATAAACACTTACATTAGAAAAGAAAAAAGTGGCTCAGTCAGTTAAAGCAGCTGCCTTTGGCTCAGGTCATTATCCCAGGGTCCTGGGATCAAGTCCCACATCAGGGTCCTTGCTCAGCAGGGAGCCTGCTTCTCCCTCTCCCTCTGCCACTCCCCCTGCTTATGTGCTCCATCTCTCTCTCTCTGCCTGCCCCTCTGCCTGCTTGTGCGTTCTGACAAATAAAATTAAAATTTAAAATAAAGAAAAGAAAAAAGTCTCAAGCCAATGATCTAAATGTCCAGCTCAAAACAGCTAGAAAGAGAGCAAACTAACCCAAAGCAAAGAGAAAGAAGGAAAATAATACAGATGACTACAGAAGTCAAATAGAAGCCAGAAGGAAGACTGATCAAGAGGACAGAGGACACAAATGACAACGCAGGGTCCCTACGTCAGGACAGGTAAGTGACTTGGCTAAGTTCTCACAGTTAGGTATGGGGAACTGGCTGTCCTGGGAAAAAACCTCCGTCCCTTTCTGAGTGGGATGAGCCCAGGGGCATAGAAGTCTGGCTGAGTCCGGTCTCTGCCCATCAGAGTCCCCAGGCGTTCAGAGCCCTCTCAGGAGGAAGGACTCTCCCATGGCCGACAGGTATAGTGGGGAAAGCGGGGGAGAGCAGGAAAAACAGGATGTGCCCAACGCGCTGGGGCACAAACATACCATGGCATCTCCTCAGCTGTAAGATGAAACCCACAGACCGGATTCATTTTGCCAGGTGTTTGGTGTGCTTCAGGCCTTGGCCTTGGCCTATCTGCACCACCAATTACAGCAGAAGGGGACGGATGGGCTCAAATCAAATCAAGGCGGGGCTGAGGGACAAACCAACAAAGTCCCGCCACAAGATCATTCACCCAGCGCTCCCCCAGGAAACAGCGAGATCTGCAGCTCCCAGAGCACAGAGCAAGGCAAGAAGGCAGAGATTATTTTATTTATCAGTGTTTAACAGGCCCCACTGGGCTCTTTCCTCCCAATGCTAGGCTCTGCTCACTGTGTTTCAACGAGTGACCCACATGCCAGGCCTTGAGCAGCAGCCTCCGACTGCAGGCCGACCAGTTGCCTTTGTCCTCAGACTCGAGGATTTCCTGCAGAAGCTAGAACGAGGTGGACTAATTTGTTCTAAACGCCTGTTTCTCCCATAGCATCTCACAAACCTCAGATTCTTGGCCTATGCCAAGGTCGCCAAGAGGGTAAATGCTTTCATCTGTGAAGCGTGCAGAAACTCACAATGTGTCTGTCGAGAGGCAGAAACAATTCACTACGCATCTCCCTTCAGAGAACAATAAATGCAAATTCAGGATATAAACGCATCATCATGATGGAGAAAACCCTCTCGGAATTCGACAAATGTTTTTGCCAAGGTTTTGAGGCATATTTATCACCAAAACTGGCTGTTGCGTCAATGCGGTGAGTGTCTTCTGCCTAAAAGTTTCAGCAATTCAACTCCTAGTTGGCTTAATCCCTTTGGATAGAGACACTTTAATTCTTTTCAAATTGATTCAATGACATGGCATCAAGAGAGTATTTAGAGGGAGGAGGGCAGTCAGCCACAACCTAACCATGAAAGATCCCCTCATGCTCTCAGGCCTTGGCCACAGGTCTTCTTCCAGAGCAGATACCAGTGCTCCCTGTAAATTCCAGCACGTGCTCATTCATGACCCTATACACTCTAATTCTCATTCACACCGAGTCCTTGGTTCCAACCCACCTATGAAATCACCTGTTAGCAGAGTTTGTGATGCTCCCAGAGCAATACAATAAATGCAAATGCGTTTTGTAATCTGTAAAGTGCCATCGAGGTCAGGCACCATCACACCGGATGTACTTTCTAGATGCTACTCTTTCCTTGAGGGCAGGGCTCTTGGAGGTAGACGAGGCGGGCAGGTGAGGGAGCCAACATTCAGCTTGTGCCCAAGGAACTGGGCACACCAGACCACACCTGCCACACTTTCTCCTGCCATTCTGAGCTCCCAGCTGATAACAGGGCTGGCAGAGCTAAGAGGTCTCCTGCTCTAGGGGCCCATTACTGGGGGAGAAGCTCTTTGTTGTCTGGTCAAGAGGGGATAAGAAAGAAGGCATCCCAAGTCAATCTGCTCTATGTTAAAAATCTACCTCAAATCCAGTGACTTCTCCCCAGTCCCACCTCTACCACCCTGTGCCAGTCTCTCCGTTTATTAGCTGGACCAGTGCGGTAGTCCTACCTGGTCTGTGTCCACTCTTGCCCATGATGCTAAGTTTCTGACATGGAATAAAAATCCGTCATTTGATAGGGTTAGTCAGTTTAGGGTATGCCCCCATAAAAAAAAACCTCCAAATAAATTCCATTTGAGAGAGAAAAAAAAAATCCGAAGTTTCTGTCACAGTTCACAAATTGGTTTTCTCAGGAAAACCATGTCCCAGAACTTGTCTATTTGCTGTCAAAATTCCATAAGGGACTACCAAGAAGTATCTGAGTTTCACACCTAGGTGATACCCATCCTGAGTCTGCTTCCCTTCACACAGAGCAGAGTGGCTGCAGTGGTGGCAAACAGCCTGGAAAGGGACCCATCAGGGGGTATTCCAAGGCCAACTGGTAAAGCATTCCATCTCTTATTTGGGAACCATTCACCTCCTTGGGTAAGTCCCGGAACAGCCAGAGAGAAAAGAAGACATAATTTTATTACAACAATAACGAGGTTGGGGTGCCTGGGTGGCTCAGTTGGTTAAGCCTCTGCCTTTGGCTCAGGTCATGATTCCAGGGTCCTGGGATCGAGCCCTGCATCGGGCTCCCTGCTCAGCAAGGAGCCTGCTTCTCTCTCTCCCTCTGCCTGCCGCTCTGCTTATTTGCGTGCTCTGTCAAATAAATAAATAAAATCTTTCAAAAAAAAAGAATACAATAACGAGGTTGATCTTATATTAGCATCAGAGAAACAGAATCTGGAGAAAGCTTCCAAGAACGGTGAGACTATGGCCCATTCAGATGTCAATCCTCTCACCCCTGGAAAAGACCTGCCAATCTCAGAGAAGTGGGGAACCCAAAAGATGACGAGATGAGATCAGAACTCTCATCTGGCTTGAGCCAGGAACGAGGACGCATGGTGGAATGAGAGACGCCACACTGCCTTGGAGTCTATAAATTTATTGAGTAGACATGAACTCAGTGTCAGACATATCCAATTCGGTTTGGTTCCAATGTGGCTGATGTCCAACTGCAGCAGAGACGAACCAAGGTAAAGAGAAGACCCGGGGACGCTGGCAAGGGGACACGGAACGAAACAATCCTCCGTTAATGTAAAAGCGGGCGTCGTGCAGCCAGTGAGTCAGTTAGCAGAGGCGGGGAGACGTGGTGTTTAAAGAGCAGGGATAAAAACCAGAGTCAGCGGGAACCTTCAGGAGAGGAGAGGGCCAGAGCACAGAGAGGAGGAGACCTACTGGATCACTTGGGGAACACAGTGACCACATCGTAGCCCTCAGGGGGTGTGACTCGCTCCCGGGCGTGCTTTTCACAGTAGATTTGGTCCTCCACGAAGAAGTGGCCCTTCTGTTTCAGGTTGGTGCCACAGTCAGCGCACACGTAACACTCAGGGTGACGGTGGCGGTCTCGCAGCTTCACGAACACGCCGCTGCAGGAGGGAGGCAGGAAAGGGCTCCATTAGTGACAAGCCCCACGAGGCCCATCAAAGGGCAGATCAGGGCCTCATAAAGCCGCCGCTCATTCCTGGGCTCCTCACACATTACTTGAGAAGCTCTCCCTCTTCAACAGGGCGGCCCTCTCTCTGCTTTGATGTTAGTCACACCCAACGGGCTCTGTGGCCAAGGAGAACCTTCACACCTGGCTCTGGACCAAAGGCCTACGTGGTCTCTCTGCTCTATTTGCCAGGCAGGAATTCTTCCCCATCGCACCCAAAATGGGCACCATCTGGCACTTTCCACAGCGTGGTTTATTCCACCTGTGGGGCCTCCGACACTGGGGAGAGGTGGATACTCACACAATACCGGTGCCACATTTGTCACACATGGGCAACTTCTGGGCATTTCCAATTGACGCTGCCACTTTGGTGACTGGTGCCTTGACGCTTCTGAAACCTGAGGGCTTGCTGGGATCCCCTATAATGAGGAAAACACTTGGGTTGGCCAGGAAAGGTGGGGTTGCCGAAGTTTCATTGAGCTTTTGCGGAGTTGCTTATATGTATGTTCCAGCAAGTTCCTGGAGTAAAACAAACCTGACTCCACTGTGTGATCCTGGAAAAGTTCCTTAACCTCTCTGGTCCTCAGCTTCCTTTTCCATATGACAGGAGTGCATTTTTCCCTTCACCACGGTACAAAAAGGATTAAAAAGTACACGCAGAGTCCTCCCACAGTACCCAACATCTAGTTAGCCCTCAGAACACAAATTACATTTCATTCCGATTAGATGCGTGCACATACGGGTATGGGCACTTCACAGTGACTTCTGCAGGTGCAACAAAGATGGTATTTGATCATTAAAAGACAGTGTGTGTGGATGCTGGAAGAAGCCCACGTCACAAGAAGTACAAAGCTGTTACAGCAGAGCATCTCTAGGCAGCCCCACAAAACCCACCTACCCCAGAGCAGAGCAGAGCAGAGCAGGCCACCTCCCTGCAGTCGGCCGTGACGCGTCCAGTGAGCAGCCACGCAGCCCAGCACAGCTTCCAAGCCCTCTACCAGGGGCGCCCAGCAGCAGCAAGCCATCAGCAGCTGACAGTCTCGTTGTCAGCTGTGACCGGACTGCAAAGCCCTGCGGCACCAGGACCCTGTTTTCCATGCTTTGTGACATCCCACAGAGCCTTGCAAGGCGCTGAGCATACACCAGAGGCTCCAAAGACGCAGGGAAAGGAGGGCAAAATGCCCCAATGAAGGCTTAACGGGCTCTACCTTTGCCCAGCACACTGTGGCCAAGGAGCCAAGGACGTCTCTACACCAGTGGTTCTGAACAGGCCGCGGAGAGTGGGCCAGGCACCAGGAGAGAGCCCCTAAAATCCACAGAGCAGGCTCGTCCTCAGAGCTGCTGAAGGAGCATCTCCAGACGCCAGGGCCCCAGGAGATCCGATTCTATGTCTGCGGTTAAAACCCACTTCTTGAGACTAAAGCAGCTGCTCTCAGATTTGCCTGTGCACAGAATGATGTGGGGGGGCTGGCGCCAGTGCAGCTCACTGGGCCTCACCCCCAGAGTTTCTGCTTCAGCAGACCTGGGGCGGGGCCCGTGAGGTTGCATTTCTAGTAAGTTCTCAGGTGCTGCTGAGGCGACTGGTCCAGGAACCACCCTCTGAGAACCACTGGCCAAAAGCAAGAGAACAGTTTCCCGCGTGAAGTGAAGGGATGAGAGGAGTCATCCTACAACCGCAGCCACGCAGGGCAATCCTGGGGCCGACAAATGAGGGTCCTTATCCTCGCATCCATTTGGAAAATGGGTCCCCCTAACCTTGACTGGTGCTTCTGAACCAAAACTTGAGATGAATCCAAGTAAGGGGCATCTATCATCGGCTCGGATGGTGGACTGTGTATTTTGCCACAATTATGTGTCCCATCCCCTGCCCCGGCCATGCATCTCAGTAGGTCAGTGATTCTCTACTGGGGATGATTCTGTCCCCCAGGGAAGAGTCTGGGTTGTCACAACTGGAGAGCAGTGCTTCTGGCCTCCCCTGGGTAGAGAGGCCAGGGATGCTGCTAAATGTCCTAAAATGTGCAGAACAGCCCCACCACGCGGACTTCTCTGGCCCCATATGTCTACAGCACCCAAGCTGAGAAACCCTAGTCTTGGTGAAGCATACACCCAGTTGTACCCAAAGGCCACGGACTTTGGGTTTGACACTATGACTTGCTTTGGCCCATGGAATGGGAGCAGACGTGAGCCCCGTTCTGGCAGAAGCATGAGATGCATCTGTGTGGTTTGGTCCTGTCCCCATGGAGCTCCAACCTCTGCCTCAGCAGCCAGGCCCTGAGAATGGCACCTCCCTGTGCTGGGCTCCTGGCAGTGGGAGACTCACAGAGCCAGGCCCAGCCCTGCCACAGCGGGCTGGCCCGTAGCCCTCACGGAAGGCGAACAAAATTGCACTCTGCCTCGCACTGTGGGTGAATGCCGGGGGACAGCCAGCCGGGGAGATGTGGGTGCCTGATGGAGAACAGCAAGAGGGAATATTTAAGAGCAGCCTGTTTTAAAGGCCCTACCATGGGGTGTGGATGGCGTGGTCTCTCAGGGTTCCCCTGTCAGGGCAGGAACCCTCCTGCACTAAGGAACTGATGGACACAGATGTCCAGCCGGCGGCACAGGAGAGGGGCAGATGTTAGGAGGCTTCAGGGTTTCCGCTGTTTTCAGCCAGAAGCTCTATGATTAGGCTCGGGGGAAGGCTTGGTGCCGCCTGGTTAGCTGCCTTTGGTGCTTTGGTCAGCCCAAGTCCAAGTCCCCTTTTGCCTCCCCAAATCTTCCTCCACTCCTTGGTCCCAGTCTCGACTTTGTTCATTATTGCCTTTTTTTTTTCTTTTTGCATTAACTGTGATTTTAAAAAACACAGCATTAAAGTGTCATTTTTGTCTTAACTATTGAGGTTTTGGGCGCCCCCTTAAATTCTGTACCCAAGGCAAATGCCTCCCTCCTGTCACCCTAATCCTGGCTCCCTCCTAAGATCTCAGAAGGGCTGGGTGGCCAGCTTCACACCTCTAACATCCCCAAAAGGCTCCCTCCTCATGTGCGGGCTCCTGCTCCTGGAGCCATCTGGGCAGCCCGCCCCAAGAAAGAAGGAAATGTAGCGACTTGGTGGCGTCTCTGCCTACCCAGACTACCCAGACAGCTGGGAAGGGAAACCGGCTGCCCTGGGGAACCAGCGAGGCGAGGCTATGGTCTCAGGCGATGGGGCTATTCTTCACGTAATTCATTTGACCCGCAGAAAATTTACCAGAAATGGGTTGCGCGAGCAAGAGGGCAGGAGAGAAGGAATGAGGGATATGAGAGCCGCACTTGGTAGGAGAATCCACACCCCTTCTCCAAGTAGAGAAGGGACTGGATGAAACTGGGCCAGGGGCAGGGTCATCTAGTTGGCTCAGTCAGTAGAGTTGAGATTGTTGATCTCAACGTCATGAGTTCAAACCCCAGGCTAAGCATAGACAAAAAGGAGAGAGAGAGAGAGAGAAACAGCACAGCATGGGAAGGGGCCGCTGTGTGCAGGACCAAGCAGGCACAGTGTCCAGCCCTGCAGCGCCACCTGCTGGCCCCATTTTCTCCTCTCACTTACAGCCAACACCACAAACGCAAGAAATGTCATTCTGCCCTTCTCAACAAGCCTACAGTAAAAACATTAGCTCCCTTTAGACTCTGGGAAGCTATAAACATTTTCAATTTTCTCTCTTTCTAGTGAAACTTGTATATCAGAGCTTTCTGGGGGAACAAGTGGAAATGGGTTCAGGAAAGCACAGCTATTTTTCTACCCACTTTACTGCTCAACAACCTTCCAGGGCTCTGCATTACTAAAAGAACCAAATTCATGGTCCTTAAGCACCTGGTGGTCCTCCGTGATCTGACTCCAGACCCCGTGGGGATTCTCCTGCAACCCTGGACACCCTGATACTTCCTGAGCAAGTCTCCAGCTTTCTCACCTCAGAGCCCCCAGCACCCACTGTGTTTTCTCAGTCCTTGATGCCTCCTTCCAAGTCTCCTCTCCAATTCCCCTGGTCAGATGGATGATAAACAAGATGCGCTATAGACACACTGTACAACATTCAGCCTTAAAAAGGAAAGAGATGCTGACACCTGCCGCAATATGGATGAACCCTTACACTCAGTGAAACAAGCCAGTCACAAAAGACACACGCTGTATGATTCCCCTGCCAGGAAGTGCTTGCAGCAGTCACATTCATGGAAACAGAAAGCAGATTGGTGGCTTCCACGGGCTGGGGGAGGAGGCTTCGAGGAGCTAGCGATGAATGGGTACAGAGCTGCAGTTCTGCAAGACGGAGTTCTGTGGGTGGGCGGTGCTCACCGGTGCACAATGGTATGGCCATGGCTGATGCCTCCAAACTGAGCACTTAAATATGGTTAAGACAGGAAATCTCATGTTAGCTATAGCTCGCCATAATTTAAAGATTAAAAATAAAAAGCCTCCTTGTTTCCTGCAAATTTGGAATTTGATCCAGAGCAAGATGAATTTTGAGAAATCCAGGACCCTTTCTCCTAGTCCTGAGGCTGAATTTCACCCCAAAGGAGAAGATCCACATTGAATCTTTAGGAGTTTATCACCAAACCTGGCTGCAGCCAAGCCTCGCAGGTGGGGCCTCACTGAGGGTGGGCCTGGTACTTTCTGTGCATCGTTTCCCCTGATGCTTTAAACCATCTGTGAAGGGCACCTGCGTGGCTCAGTTGGTTAAGGGTCTGCCTTCGACTCAGGTCATGATCCCAGAGTCCTGGGATCAAGCCCTGCGTCGGGCTCCCTCGTCAGCGGCTAGTCCACTTCTCCTTCTCCATTGCCCCTCCCCCTGCCTGTTCTTGCACTTTCTCTCTCTCAAATAAATAACATCTTAAAAACAAAACAACAAAAAAACAGCCATCTGTGAAGTAGCCATTATTAGCCTCCCTGGACATGTGCAGAAACTAGGGCTCAGAGAGATGGGCAACCCGCCTGCGGTCTCCGGGGAGGTCACAGGCAGATCCTGGATGCCAGTGCTTCAAGGGCCGGGCTGCTTTATGAACCCAAGGCTTCCCCAAATGACAGTCGCCCTCACTGAGTGCTTTCCTACCTACCAGACACTGCTCTGAGCTTTAACCACTTCATCTCAAATGAAAACAGGGATTTGAGCTCCTTCCCCCAAGAGTCTTCTGCACACAGTGGATGTATGGACTGGAATTCATGCAGTTTCATTCCATGAGAATTTTACTATAGCTACATATTAAGAGATAATGGGAGAGATTATAAAGATCTGTTATCTCCCTTCCTTTTTTTCTTTTTTTTAGATTTTATTTATTTATTTGACAGACAGTGATCACAAGCAGGCAGAGAGGCAGGCAGAGAGAGAGGAGGAAGCAGGCTCCCTGCTGAGCAGAGAGCCTGATGTGGGGCTCGATCCCAGGACCCTGAGACCATGACCTGAGTTGAAAGCAGAGGCTTTAACCCACTGAGCTACCCAGGTACCCCTCCCTTCTTTTTAGCAAAATTTTTATTTTCTTTGGGGCAAGAAGATATTCATCCCAGGGAGGAAAGAATTCTCAGACTCTCCTACAACTGGATGTGGGCATATGACTAAATTCTGGTCAAATTAAATGGAATGCTAGTGTGTGACTTCTGGTAGAGAAAAAGCTGGCTTATCTGAATAGAGTAGTCCCCATTCAGCCCTTTTTCCTTCCTGGTGCTTGGAGATGGTTGTGATGGCTAGAGCACCAACTGCCAACTAGAGCCATGAGGTAACCCTGAGAATAGAAGCCACGGGCTTGGTAGATGGAGCACAAGATGGAAGGACTTCGGATCTTGATGAGCATGGAATGGCCACCTCAGTGAGGCTGGGCTTTAGGTCCTTCTCTGTAACATGAGGGCATTTGACTAGATGAGTTCTGCAATATCTATGTCCTAGTTTGGGACAGAATGGATTGACTTTTCTCCTCTCTTAGTTGAAGGGTTTTGTACCCACTTACTCAGAGTAGAGTAAGTTGTGGTTTCTCACAGGTTTTGATAAAACGGTCATTCTCTAGGGCTGATCCCCAAATCACTTGTCAGTTGGCCCTAATACCGGAACTTCATGCAGCCTATGACTCATTCCTTCCAAAATGCACAGGTACAACAAGCAAAGGGAGAAACTGCTGGTAGAACCATATCCTTTTAGCATAAAAGAACTTTTCCCGTAACTTCCTGTGCTTGTAAACTGCCAATTTCCCTATGAAGCCTGGGTCTGGGTTCCGTCAGGAGGGAACTCTCAGCTCAGGAAGAACTCCCAGGAAGCCCAACCTGGAGCTGGGGGCCTGGGGGAGGGTAGTTACTCTTGCAGAGGGTCCTCTGCTGTGGCCCTCCATGGTGGTCCCAAGCAAGCAACTCGCTCCCTCCCTCGGTGCAGGTGAAACAGGCTTCATGGTCTGCATCACCAGCTCTCTTCACAGGAGGGCACTTCAGGGAAAGGAGGAAAGAACAAGGGAAGGCAGGCCTTCGGTGAAACCCTGTGCCTTGAGGAAGGCCACAGAGCCGAGGATGGGGTGCCGTCCACAATGCAGAGCCCCACGGGTGGTCCCTGGGTGCCTCAGGCCTCAGAGCTCACACCTTGGACAAGTTGAGGCCGGTTTCGTGCCTCTCGGTACGGTTTGTAAACAAAATCACAGGCGTGAAGCACCTCCCGTAGCCGCACATAGTGTGGGGTGCTTCTGCCGTGCAGGACACCAGATCCTCACACTGAGCTTAGAAAATAGGATTTTGACCCCCGACAGAGCCCAGAAAGGTCACTCGGGGAGAATGTGGCCAAACTGGGGTTTCGCCGGCTCTCCGGAGTCCATCTACCCGAGAGCAAGAACAAACGCACTGCCCTGCAGTGTGCCCTTCTCTGTGTTGTTGATTCCTTTTCCTTCTGCTTGTCCCGGCCCGTGACCTTCACCCAGTCACACACACAGCCACCACAGAAGCATGGGATGTGGGCTCACGCCAAACAAATGGCCAAGGGATAAACAGGGGACAAACAGAATCCCACAAGAGTCAAGCTCACCCTGACGCCTGCAGCCTAAAGCCCATGTGACAGGAAACAGCTGGGCAGGTGTGGCTGGGAGCTCGCTCATCCTCTGTCTCTGAGCTTTCAGTGGTTTCGAAGCCCGGCTT
Organism: Mustela nigripes; assembly: GCF_022355385.1. NCBI lineage: Eukaryota > Metazoa > Chordata > Mammalia > Carnivora > Mustelidae > Mustela > Mustela nigripes. The sequence continues at coordinate 159,839,355 of NC_081560.1, forward strand.
CCCACCGCTTCTTCCGCCCGCTCAGGGCTATACTCACCTTTGTTTCAGCCACGACCGACCCCGACCCAGACCCTGCGACCCAAGAGCCTCCGACCGCACGCCGCCTCGCAGGGTAGATTACCTTTCTCCTCAGACTCTAGGATTTCCTGCAAAACCAGGAATGAAGTGGACTGCTTGGGGGGCTCATTTAGCTCCTGTTTCTCTTGAAGCATCTTGTAAACTTCAGATTCTTTGTCGATGACGAGTCCGCTTGGAAGCTGAGAATGGTCTAAGCTGTAAAGAATGTTTGGAAATTCATTAGGAGACGTCAGAAGTTAGGAGGCAAAAAAAAAAAAAAAAAAAAAAAAAATTTCACCAGGAACCCCCTTCAAAGTGAAGACACCCCTGAATCAGGGGGTGGCTAGGAACAACCCTGCTGGTCGGAGCCCACTCTGAAGTCAGCCATGAGCCTCCAGCCGGGGTTACGAGGCGCCGTTGTCGGGGCTGGCTGCTACTTCAATGCAGGAAGAGGCTATTTCCCAAACAGTTTCAGTAATGTGATTACTTTTTGGCCTAATCCCATGGAATGGGAATGCTGTGCTTCTTCCTTAATTACATAAACAATATTATGTCAAAAGACAATTTAGAAGAGGAGAGATGTGGACCACAACCTGACCACTAAAGGCTTGGCTGGGTCCCTTCGGGACGGGCCGCACGCACACTTCTCATGGGGCGGAAAGCAGCGTTCTTCCTTCCTGACGCTATCGACGTCTTTCCAAGTGGTATCAGCGAGGGTCTGTCTCCAGAACCTCTCGCAGCCCCCAGGGCCAAATGCCCTGGGCTTCTCAATGACCAGTCGGATGGCCAGCTCTGCTTTGCCCAGATCACAGCGCTGGGGGTGAGGGGGAAAGCCCCAAGCACCGTGGAGACGGTAACGCACCATCGGAGGCAAAGGGGATGTTGAGACCTGAGCTCAGTCCCCAAGGATGGGAAAAGACAGGACAGGCTGAGCTGCGGCCGTGTTCCACCAGGGCCGCTTTTCCAGGAGCCTCTGCTGCCTGGTCTGGGAAGGGGTAAAATGGAAGGAGACTCCAGTCAGTTCTGTTTGCAAGGTCTGTCCTGCACCCCCTTTTCAGCACCACCCCTCCCCCGACCATGTGTCCAGGCCGCCACGGCTGACCCACACAACGGGCCACCTTTGTCGTTTGTCCCTGTGCTGCCGTTTGCAAGCCCAGGACAGTCTCATTTCCAAACAGAGGCCACAGTGACCTACTAAATACAAGAATCACACAGTGTTGTGACATGACTCCAAGTGTTCTCATAGGACTTCAGCCAAATATTTACAGTTTTAATAACAAAATACTAGTTTAATCAAGTTCATCTCCTTTGGAGTAAATATTCATGACAAAACATAGAAAGGCCCTGAAGAACGCAGCTCTGTCTCCCTTTCCAAACACATGGCCGGTCAGCCTCTGCTCACGAGGCTCTTGTCACACCGGCCTCCGTGCTGCTTCCAGAATGCAGCAGCCTCAGAACCTCTGCACTTTCTGTTCCCAGTGCCTGGAAGGATCTCTCTCCAGATTGCCCCACGGGGGCTGCACTCCCATCACCCCTTCCTCTCCATTTTTGCTCAGATGTCCCTCCTCAGAGAGGCCCCACAGGCCCTATTGGGTCTCACCCTCATCCCATGGACTCTATGTCCATCTGTCTGTTTCCTCACTGTCCGTCTCCCCCTAAACAATGAGCCCCTGGAGGACAAAGTCTTGGTCTGTCTTATTCACCAGCACATTCCCAGAGCCTGGTACAGGGTCTGGGCTCAGCAGGAATGACGGGGGTGAAAGGAAATTGCCAAAGAGATCAATTTGTGACATGCTCTCCCTGCTCCTATGGGGTCATAGGGGACCCTAGAAGGCAGCAGGACCTCCCAGGGGTGTGCCAGGGAAACGGCAGCTCAGCCTCCCAGGCCCAGAGCCCCCCAGGTTCTCAGTCTCTGGTGCTTTTCAGCTCTGACAAATCAAGCTGCTGTAAACGTTTATGAACAGGTGTTTGTGCAACCATGAATTTTTATCTCTTTGGGATAAATGCCCAGGTACTTACTTACATGTTTAAATTTATGAAAACTGCAAAACTGTTCTGCAGTCTGTACCATTTTACATTCCTCCCCACGGTGTGTGAATAATCAAGTTTTTCCATATCCTTTCTAGCACTTGGTGCCGTCACTATTTTTTAATTGCGCCACTCTCATAGAGGTAATATCGTATGGTGGTTTTGATTTGCACTTCCCTCGTGGGTGAAGATGGCAAACATCTTTTCATGTGCTTCTTTGCCATCAGCATCTCCTCTAGTCCTTCTCTGGAGATCCGGTTTTAGATCCGCCAGCTTCTCAGCCTCCACTGCTTTTCCAGAAGCTGCCACACTGCAGGGCAGAGGGACGGTACACCTGTTTGCAGGGCTGAAGCCACTACTCCAAGTGCCAGTGAAGTGTGCCAGGGACATTTCCTCACTCACCGCCCACCCACCCACCCACCCACATGTCATTTGTTCCTATTCCCTTTTAAAAAGAAAAAAGGTATAGCGGGGTAATAGCAATCATAGTGGGGGATTCTCCCCGGGTTATCTCTCCCTCTCCTACTCCTCCTCTCTCATTTCCGGTCAGCCTCCTGGGGCACTTGGGGTACTGACTCCCCCACTGGAAGCAGAGTCAGCCGTGTGTATGAAAGCTCCAAGAGTGAAAACGCTTTGCTGCTGCCAGGGAAGGTCAAGATGGACGCGGAGAGACTTCTCCACAGGTCACTCGTGCTGGCTGCCTGGGGGCAGGGGAAGCCCTGTCCATGGCTGCTGGCTGGTCCCTGTCTTTGTCTCCTTCCCCGCACTGCCCCCCACAGGGGCCTGGGGGAGCCTCCCATCCCCCAGACAGATGGGGCCCCTTGAGGAGTGGTCTTCCTCAAGGGCTATTTCTTCCCCTTGGCTCACCTGTTCAGCCCTGCTGAGTTGTATACCTGACTCTCTGTGAGTCTTGAGTTCTGAGCTTGCCCTATGTAAATACATTACATTATTTCTGATAAATCTTTTTTCTTATTACACTCAGAACTATTTTAAAATCAAGATCAGACCATGGAATGTTCTTGGTAGAATTCTTCCCCTTCTTTGGTATATGTTGTTATGTCTGGCGGCCACCAAGGGAACGCTAAAAATGACAAAGCTCAAACCACAAGGTCATCACATACTCTTCCACATACTCTTGTAAAGTATTTCTGTGATTAAAAAAAAAAAAAAAGGAAAACAATTTACTATTCGTTGGGTCCATGGTCAAAGGAACAAGACTGATATAAAGCGAAGGTCAAGCAAAGCTTTATTTCGTGCCAAGCATCAAGAATCAAACCAACCGGCCAGGGCCGCCTCTTGCAAAGAGGCAACCGCTCCCAGCCTCACAGACTAACTTTTATAGAGCAAAGGCCATGTGGTTGAGCCTGGCCACACACAGGTGGCCAATCAAATTATAATTCACCCTATAGCAGTTATTTGAACTAGCCTATCACTCTGGTCAGAATTGGCGCCCAAAAGGCAGGGCCCACGTACTTGGGTGGTTAGGGAGGTGCTTTCCTGACTGGATGTCTCCACCTGGCTTGACTGATCCTTGTATTCTGGTCTCTGTTACCTCCCCCTGACCTGACACGTCCTGGTATATGGGCTCTGTTATCAGGGGCTGGTCAGTCATATTTTTCTGGTTTCCCAGACTTGTTCTAAGTAAGTTCCTCTGGGGGGGGGCAGGGTCAATCTAAGTTTACTGCATAAACAACAAAATGGCTCGCTCTGGCTAAGCAGGCCCTTACACTATTTATTCTCAAATAATGATTACATTGTTCTCCCACTTGACAACTTGTAAAACCCATTCAATATTCATTCCTTATTTCAAGGATTGATACATCTAATTCAAAAACAGTATCATCAGCAAAGAATAAAAAAGATAAACCAAAAACTCTTAACTATAGAAAGAACAAACTGATGGTTACCAGAGGGAGGTGGGGCAGGGGGGTACCAGGGTGGCGGGGGTTGTGAGAGGATGGGGGAAACAGGTGATGGAAATGAAGAAGACACTTAACTATCCTGGAATTTAAAAAAAAAATCAATACCTTATTTAAAAAAAAAACAACAAAAATAATATCCTGAATATGTTAAAAAAGTACTTCTAGGACAAAAATAGTGCATAAGAAATGGAGGGGGGAAAAAAAGAAGCAAAAAAAAAAGCATTCTCATTTTTCATTTATAGTAACTACGGAATAAAGAATTCTATAGTGATAAGATTTCAAAAATACAATGGACATGACTGAGTCACCAGGGAAAAAAGTAGGGAGGGGGTGCTGAAAGTTACCACATTCTTCTGAACCCAGTCTTTACCATTTAGTAACAAAATACAAGTTTTTAATCAAATTCAACTCCTTAAAAAAAAAAAAAAAATTCCTTTGGGCTATCTAGACTTTATATTCTTTGTTTCCTAGTTCTTAATTGTCTCAGAGTCACACTTGGTGCTGAAATGTTTCCTGTTTTGTTAACATGTTACTTAAATGTTCCATATTTTCTCCCTCTCTTATAGGCCCAGGCCCCAGGGCCTGCCGCCCCCACCCACCACCCACCTCCCCACCCGCCTGGTGAGAGCCAGGTGTTCAAGGATGTCAGTGGGTCCTTGGAATGAGAAGAAATTTCCAGTCAGCTTGTCTCACAGAGCAAGATTCCAGAGGCTGAGCCTGCTGGTCCTGTGATCCCCCCAGGACTGTTCCAGCCAAAAGAGCAGCTGAGGTGAAGGTCAGGTCAAAAAGGACAGAGAACAGCAGACTCCTGACTCTGGGCCAAGAATCAACACAGCAGCCCTGGAATGAAAGTCTATTCCACCGAAATAAGGAGGTGGCTAGAGCGGGGACATAAGGGGGTCTTCAATTTTTTTTTTTTTTTTTTTAAACTTGAGCCAGCACCTGTGTGGCAACCTGAGAATCTGTATACAGAGCCCAACAAAAACAAGGAGGCCGCAAGAAAAAGTCCCCACTGCTGATAACAACCTTAATGGCATGTCTTCCCACATAGTGTGTCAACTTTGGTTCCTTCCTAAAACTGCCTGTTTTGGGACAAAGTCTGGGACCAAAAAAGGCAGTACTTGAATTATAAGAAGCATCCAGGCAGGCGGAAGATATTCTCTTCACAAAAATCTTTCTCCCAGGGGCGCCTGGGGGGCTCAGTCAGTTAGGTGCCTGCCTTCAGCTCAGGTCATGATTCCAAGTTCCTGAGATCGAGCCCCGTGATGGGCTCCCTGCTCATCAGGGAGTCTGTTCATCCTGCTCCCTCTGCCCCTCCACCAGCTCATGCTTGTGCAGGCTCTCTCCCTCTGTCAAATAAATAAAATCTTAAAAAAAAAAAAAAAAAAAAAAAAAAAAAAACTCAGGGCACCTGCATGGCTCAGTCACTTAAGCAACTGCCTTCGGCTTAGGTCATGATCCCAGGGTCCTGGGATAGAGCCAGCATTGGGCTCCCTGCTCAGTGGGGAGTCTGCTTCTCCCTCTCCCTCTGCCCTTCACCCTGCTTGTGCATGCTCTCTAGCAAATAAATAAAATCTTTTTTAAAAATTTTTAAAAATTAAAAATTAGGGGGGGAATAAAAAAGAAGATGAAGTAGCCATATTTCTTCCTATTCCACCCACTAAGTGTAACTAAAATCCCTGGACATCACATATACAAGGACCATGAGACTGGGGAGGAAGCAGGAGGCACACCAGAGAGGGGAACTGGGGCTCGAGGAAGAACGCTGTGGTGAGTTCCCTGAGTTTTCTTCTGGCCTCACAGATCCCAGACGAGTTGCTGAGGCGGCAACGACCCAGAAGGGCAGGGAGTACAGACAAAAGCCCCGAGGATCTGCTCCCTCTCCCACCAAAGCACCGAGCAAGGGGAGCCAGCCTGACACAGCACTTGGAAGCAAGAACGTTTTTCCTGCCTGCAAATGCCAGAAGAAAAGACTTCCCGGTGGGAAGTCCAGCCTTCTGCCCTCACCAGGCTGTGACGAGGCACCAAGAGGACACTGCGGGGTAGCATCACAGAAGGCCCAGTTGGAAGCCCAAGTCTCAGCTTGGGACAAAAAAAGCCTGGTGGGAAGTGAGGTCCCTGACCACCACTCAGCCATAACAAGGCCATCACTCTCCTCCAGTGGTGGCAGTGGAAGCCATGTGGGTAGGCAGACCTCTCACCCCTGTCCAGCAGTCAGGAGCAGCCGCAGGTGTCTCAGAGCCAGAGCAGGGAAACCGGACTCTACTCCTACCTTTGGGAAGACTACTCTTCAAGGGGGCCCATCTCCTGCCTAGGGGATGGGAGGCGCCCCGAGGCCCCTGTGGGGGGCAGGGCGGGGAAGGAGACAAAGGCAGGGACCAGCCAGCAGCCATGGACAGGGCTGGTGGCCGGCTTCCCCTGCCCCCAGGCAGCCAGCACGAGTGACCTGTGGAGAAGTCTCTCCGCATCCACCTTGACCTTCCCTGGCAGCAGCAAAGCGTTTTCACTCTTGGAGCTTTCATCGACACAGCTGACTCGGCTTCCAGCGGGGACCCGAGTACTCCAAGTGCCCCAGGAGGCTGACCAGGAATGAGAGAGGAGGAGTAGGAGAGGGAGAGGTAACCCGGGGAGAATCCCCCACTATGATTGCTATTACCCCGCTATACCTGTTTTCTTTTTAAAAGGGAATGGGAACAAATGGCGGGGGGGGGGGGGGGGGGGGGGGCGGTGAGTGAGGAAATGTCCCTGGCACACTTCACTGGCACTTGGAGTAGTGGCTTCAGCCCTGCAGACAGAGCGCTCACACTTGCTGGGAGCCACTGCCTGCGCCCTTAGACCCGGAAGGCGGCCCAGCGGGCTGGGTGGCCCAGAGCTCTGTTACCCACAGAGGACGCCGCGCTTGTGCACAAACCCATCCCTCTGCGCGGGGACAGTGCGCCAGCATCTGACGTTTGTGCTGTGGTCCCATCAGGTGTACCGTCCCTCGGCCCTGCAGTGTGGCAGCTTCTGGAAAAGCAGTGGAGGCTGAGAAGCTGGCGGATCTGAAACCGGATCTCCAGAGAAGGACTAGAGGAGATGCTGATGGCAAAGAAGCACATGAAAAGATGTTTGCCATCTTCACCCACGAGGGAAGTGCAAATCAAAACCACCATACGATATTACCTCTATGAGAATGGCGCAAGTAAAAAATAGTGACGGCACCAAGTGCTAGAAAGGATATGGAAAAACTTGATTATTCACACACCGTGGGGAGGAATGTAAAATGGTACAGTCTGCAGAACAGTTTTGCAGTTTCACAAATTTAAACATGTAACTAAGTACCTGGGCATTTAACCCAAAGAGATAAAAATTTATGGTTGCACAAACACCTGTTCATAAACGTCTATAGCAGCTTGATTTGTAAGAGCTGTAAACAAGAAACAACCCAGATGTGCTTCAATGGGTGAATGGCTAAACAAACTGTACCATCCACACCACGGAATAAAGGCAAATCGGGAAAGAACAACTAGACAGAAGATCAATAAGGAAACACGGGTACTGAACCACATGCAGACCAATTGAACCCAACAGACATACAGAACACTACACCCAACAACAGGAGATACACATTCTTCTCAAGTGCACAGGGGATATTCTCCAAGACACATCATGTTGGGCCACAAAATAATCTTAAATTTAGGAAGACTGCAATCACTAAGTATCTTTTCTGACACTAATAGAATGAAGTTCTCAACAGCAGAAGGAAAACTGGAAAATTAAAAAAAAAAAAATTGGAACTTAAACAATACACTCCTGAACAACCAATGGGACAAAGAAAAAAATCACAAGAGAAATTAGAAAATATTTTGGGACAAATAAAAATAAAATAACAACATACTAAAATTTACAGGATGTGGCAAAAGCTAAGAGGGGACTTCATAGCAGTAAACACCTCATTAAAAAAGAAGCGAAATCTCACAAGTAAGCAAACTTTACATCTCAAGGGACAAGAAAAAGAAGAAGTAAACCCAAAGTTGGCAAAAGGAAGAAAATAATAAAGGTTAGAGCAGAATCAAACAAAACAGAGAAGAGAAAAACAACAGAAAACCAGCATCAAAATTATTGAGTGTGCTGTTTTTAAAAAGATCAACAAAACTGACAAACTTTTAGCTAGACTCAGAAAAAGGGAAGATCCAAATAATAAAAAACAGAAATGAAAGAAGACATTACAGTGGATCTGACAGAAAAAAGAAGTGCCAAAAGAGATTATTATGAATATGCACAAACTGGATAACCAAGAAGAAACAGATAAATTCCTAGAAACATCCAACCTACCAAAATGAAATCATGAAAGGAAAAAATCTGAGCAGACCTATAATAAATGACAAGATAGACTCAGTAATCAGGTCCCCCACAACAAAAAACCCAGGACCAGATGGCTTCATTGGAGAATTCCACCAAACAATGAAAGCAGAATTGACACCAGGGCACCTGCATGGTTCAGTTGTTTGGGCGTCTGACTCTTGATTTCCACTCAGTCATGATCTCAAGGTTGTGGAATTGAGCCCCGTGTAGGGTTCCACATGCTGCAGGATACACTGTTGGTGGGAACGTAAAATAGTACAGCATTACAGAAAACGCTAGGAACATTCTTCAAAAGATAAAAAATAAAATTACTATATGATCCAACAATCCCATTTTGGGGTATCTAGCCATAAGAATTAAAATCAGGATCTCGGGGCGCCTGGGTGGCTCAGTGGGTTAAAGCCTCTGCCTTCGGCTCAGGTCATGATCCCAGGGTCCTGGGATCAGGCCCCGCATCGCATCGGGCTCTCTGCTTGGCAGGAAGCCTGCTTCCCTTCCTCTCTCTCTGTCTGCCTCTCTGCCTACTTGTGATCTCTGTCTGTCAAATTAATTTAAAAAAAAAATCTTTTTAAAAAAATCAGGACCTCAAAAATATATCTGCACACTCATGTTCACTGTAGTATTAGTCACAATCGCTGAGGGGTGGGAGCGGTCTGAACATCTGCTGACAGATGAATGGATAAAGCGAATGTGGTACTAGAAGATGGAGGATTGATGAGCCTTAAAAAAAAAATCTTATCACATGCTGCAACATGGATGAACCTTGATGACATTATGCTAAGTGGAATAAACCAGTCACAATATGGCCAGTACCACATGATTCTACTTATGTGAGGTTCCTCAAGCAGTCACTCTGAGAAACCGAGTGCGAGGGGCACCTGGGTGGCTCGGTCAGTTAAGCATCAGACCCTTGGTTTCAGCTCAGGTCATGATCTCAGGGTTGTAGGATCGAGCCCATGTCTGGCTCCTCCCTGGGTAGGGAGCCTGGTTAAGACTCTCTCTCCAGGGAGCACCTGGGTGGCTCAGTGGGTTAAAGCCTCTACCTTTAGCTCGGGTCATGATCCCAGGGTCCTGGGATTGAGCTGCACATCGGGCTCTCTGCTCAGCAGGGAGCCTGCTTCCTCCTCTCTCTCTGCCTGCCTCTCTGCCTACTTGTGATTGCTCTGTCAAATAAATAAATAAAAATCTTTAAAAAAACAAAAACCAAAAAACCTCTCCCTCTCCCTCTGCCCAGTGCAGAAGGGGGAAAGGGGGCTGTTCAGTGTATACAGAATTTCAGTTTCACAAGATGAAAAAAGTCCTAGAGATCTGTTGCACAATGACCCACATATAGTTACCAGTCCTATACACTTAAAAATGGTTAAGATGGTCTATTTTACATTAAGTATTTTTTACCACAGTGAAAAAAAAAAATCCTTAGAACAGGAAAAAAGGGAACTACTGGTACATAAGATGACCTGAATACATCAAACAGATTTCCAGTGAATTATGCTGAGTAAAAAAAAGCCAATTCTAGAAAATTGCCTCTTGTATGATTCCATTAATAGAACATTCTTGAAGTAACAGAAGTATAGAAATGGATAGCAGATGAGTGGCTGCAGGGGGTTACGAGGGGTACAGTGAGGGGGAGGGTGGGTGGCGGGGTAAGGGGGTGTGGCTACCCTTGTAGGGATGGAAATCTTGTCTGTCTTGGCCATACCGATGGCAACATTGTTTTTTTGATACTGTGCTATAGTTTTCAAGGTGGTACCACCACTGAAGGGAACTGGGTAAAGGCTATAGGGAACCTCTCTCCATTATTTCCTCTGACTGCATGTGAATCTACATTTACTTTAAAATAAAGAGTTTAATTAAGCTTAAGAAATCTTTCTCCACACAAGGAAAGGTTAAGTGCCAACTGGAAAAAAGCAGAGTTTTAGTACTTGGTGGTTCTGTCAGTGGGGCTGAAGCAGGCAGGCTGACTCAGAAAAACTCTTCATGTCTGAGGTGCCTCAACTTGGTTACCCTGTCGTTCACCAAAACATGCAGTTCTGAGAAACCCTAGATAATCCTTTTGGGAAAGGGAGCCTAGCCAGAAGGCGCTGAGTTTTAGTCTTCAAAGGCCTAGATGCTGGACTTGTAATAAGAAACCAGAGGAGTAATTATGGCCATCAGGAGAGGAGGGAGGAATGCCCAGACTCCAGAGCCAGTTTTCTGGGAGCCACTGGCAAGTTTAGCCAGGGGTTTAAGAGCCACCGCCATGATGGAGATTTTCTTCTGATCCAGCTCCGAATGAGTCAAGGTTAATACAATAGCTCTGACATCATTTGAACAGAGAACAATGCATCCCTTTATTTCCACTGCACCTGCTTAGAAATATACCTTGTGAGTATACGGGGGAGGGTGGGGATTGCCTGAGAACACAAGCTGCAAAGCCGGTGTCTTTGTTTTTGTTGTTGTTGTTTTAAGATTATTTATTTATCTGAGAGAGAAAGCAGAGCAAGCAAGAGAGAACATGAGTCGGGGGCAAGGGGCAGAGGCTGAGGGAGAAGCAGGCTCCCCGCTGAGATGGGAGTCTGATGCAGAACTCAATCCCAGGACCCTGGGATCATGACCTGAGCTGAAGGCAGATGCTCAACCGACTGAGCCACCCAGGCACCCCATCCAGTGTCTTTGGACTGCTGTGTCGGGTAAGGGAACCCAGCCACTCTATCAGAAAGCGGACGAACTGGACTGGCTGGCTGGACTTGAGCTACGATGCTAGAAAGAAAGCGGTCTACTGGGAGTCATAGCAACATCTTCTCCAAAACACTTATCCACATGCTTCTGCCCTTCTGGAGCCCCCGGTACTGGGAGGTGAAATCAGTGACAACTGGCATTCACTGAGCACCTGTGCCAGGTGTGACCCGCACACGACACCATCACTGCGTTTTCTAAATAACCTGCTGGGGAGGCGGAAAGCCTGACGTGCGCCTTGGAGATGGGGAGGCTGAGTCTCACAGAAGCTACATGGTCTGCCCAACATAAGACGCCTACCTGGGATTCACGGGCCCTCTAGACACAAGATGTGTACATTTAGGCAAGTATAAAGTGGCATCACATCTACAAGGAAACCCAGGCCCTGAATCACCAGAAAATGACCAGAGCCCTTCAAGTCGGCTGAAAGAGGTCAGAGCGCAGGCGAAAGCTTTCAGCTGAACGGGGCAACATTTCCTCCACCCACGTGGTACACAACAGGGACTCCATACATGAGTGTTAAGCGAAACTACCCCAAAGGCTGTCCCATTCAGCTGTGTGTGTGTCCTGGGAGGCCAGGCGGCAGATGGTGCCCTCTTGCCTGCCATTCCAGTTTAATCTGGAAACAGCAATGCTGTCTGTATTCTGGTCACATGGGGACGCGGCCCTGGGACGCCCAACGAGACAGGGAGCCATGCACACACACACGCTGTGCTGCTTTGAAGTGTCTGGGACAAAGAAACTCAAGAGGGAGCCCCGGGGAATCAGTGATGACCTCAGATGCAAAGTATGAAGTGAGCCAATTCTCAAACCTCGGTGAATGTTACAGACTTAACAAGGCTGGTGAGTGAGCGCTTGGGGCCTTCTGCTGACCGAGCAAGCCAGCTACCCGTGGCTGCCGGCCGCACAGGAGAGTCTGTCTCTGCCGAGAACGCACAAGCAGCCTCTCTGAAGCGGGCAGGGAAGCCGACCCTCACGACGGGCAGCACAGCCCTTCTGGGCCCGGCCTCTGCCATGGGCTGCTGCTATTCCCGCTGTTTCTGGATTTATCCTCAGAGTCTGGGGTGAGGTCTCAGAGTCTGTGCTGAGAAAATCTGGAAGGAGGGCCCTGAGAGCAGGAAGACTCAGCATGGCTACAGCCAGAAGGTCTGCGACAGGAGGGGACAGGGGCTGGAGGAAAGGCCTGCACATGTCCCAACAGTTTCAGACTTAATTGTTTCAGGAAGAGGGGAGAAGGTGGGGAGCATAAGAAAAGAAAGAAGACATTAATGAAGGAAAAACCACCAAAGCCAGACTAAAAATACTCCCCCAGCACATATTTCTCCCAATGCATAGCAGTTCTTTCAATCAAGGATGTGTCATTTCCTGGGTTATTAAATCCAGATCATGGAACATTCCACTCGGGGACAGTAAAAGAGGGTCATGTTCTCAGCCTCCCCCATCACGAAAGAAACAAAGAACAGGAATCATGGCCCTTGGCATTTGGCCGCTCGGCTCCCCACGGGGCTGTCCGTGGAAAGCCCAGGGGGCCCAGCACGATATGCTTTCTCAGGTTCCCCCACAAGCCCCTGCAGTCACCTGGAAGGGTATCATCATCCCAAGCCACTCAGCCCCTGCAGGAAACATAATCTGGGGAAGCAGCAGCACGAGTAGTCACCTTGTCTCGGTTACTACAATAAATATCAGTGACCTTGAACATCTTGTAACAAAGCCAAAGTCACTCAGCAAAACGTCTCTCCTTCTAGACTCTAAGGAACTTAAAGGAAATTGCGGAGCCTTTCAGCCGGGCCCAGGGACCTGCATATAGTGGGTGTCCAATAACGTCCATCTCCCTTTTCTGGGGAGAGGGCGACAGCTATCGGCATGGTCTGGTGAAGGAACCCTTGGGAAGGACAGCACTTTCCACTCATTTAAGTTGTCTGGAACCGCCTGTGCCTTAACCTCTCCCAACCTGCGTCTGAAGCAACGGGTGTGCAATTTATTCACTGGAAGAGCTGACCCGGTTCTTGTTCAAGTAAGAAACTGAACAGCAAACAGGCTTTGGCGCAAACCAAGCACTGAGGATTCCAAGTGGAAAGATGCTCAGAGATCAGACAAGATTCGGACCATCTGGTAGTGTCCAACCAATGTGACTCTCACCAACGTTTAAAAACCAGGTTTCAGGTTTTTAAAAAAGGCTTTCTGGTTTCCATATCAGTGAAATTAACCAACTGAAATTAACGAATCAGCAGGGCTGCCGGAGCCACTCTGGGCCTGTGGCTGTGCAGCTGCCCACAGGCCACTCTGCTCCCCCTTGTCTGCACTCTGAGCTCTCTCATGATCTTCCCACCCACCTTTGGGCATGTGATGGGGCAACGCACGACCTAGTCCCCCATTTTTCATCCCAGGGAACTGGTCCCACTTCCTGTTCTCCTTTCTCAAACCTAGTTCCTTTGCTGTGGGCTGTGTTAGCCCCAGTGTTTCTGGATTCATCTTTGAAGAGTCTGGGATGGGGCCCCCCGGGTGGCTCAGTCGGTGAAGCATTCGATCTCAGCTCAGGTCTGGACTCAAGGTTATGAGTTCAAGCCCCGCATTGGGCTCCATGCTGGGCGCAAAGCCCACTTAAAAAAAAAAAAAAAAACCAACCAACCAACAAATCTGGGACAGAGCAGACACTGGGCCCCCTCTGCTAAGAAGCCAGACGATACTTCAGATAAAGACTTAGAGGCAACTGCGGCCAAATGGCTGGTGACAGGAGGGGACAGGCCTCCCTAGCCCTGAGAAAGATGCTTCCTTAGGCCTCTCTACCCTGTCTGCCTACAGCCCTCTCACCCCGCCTCTGCCCCACAAACATCTCCTCACAAACTTCTCTTCTATTGTTCACACTCTGGGGGAAGAACAGCAAACACTCATTCACAAAAACTCATCATGAAGTCCACGTCCCTTGCTCAGGTCAGATGGTGAACACCAGGAAGAGCCCCAAACTATACGAAAGAATGCCTCAGAAATCTCTAGGCTGCCAGAGAAGGAAGGTGACCACTGAGAAGATGAGGATGACCAGAGAAATCCAGGAAAGAAGGAAATACGTCTCGGGGAATAACTGATTCGTTTGTGCCAGGTGGAGTTCTAGGCATTTTACACATTACTTCTTATGGGCCAACAACCCTACAAGGCAGGTGGTATTTGCCCCTTTCTAGAGATAAGGAAAATGAAGGCAGAAAGCACAGTGCTAGGGTAGACATTTTTCTCTCTGGGCTGGAGGAGGCTCCAGCTCCCTCCACCTGTTGTGGACCATGAACTTGGTCCTGCTGGGAAGGGCCTTTTCCAGGACCGGCCTGTAGGGGGAATTCAAAGGCTACTTACGCTCTCCCGTTCGTCTCCTGCCCGCCGGCTGCTGTCTTGGACTCCAAGGCATTGTTGAAGTTGGTTATGTTTTCAGAGGAATAGAGGCCAGCCGGGTTGTTGTACTGGTTTGTGATGACCCTGGGAGCAGAGCTGGAGGCCGGTGAGGCAGTGAAGGGCATGGCACTCCGGTTGTGGGCACTCCCTATGTGCAGTACCTCCTGTCAGCAGAGTTCAGAGCAGAAATCAGGAGGCGCTCAGTGCATACCATTCGAGGGGCAGTGCAGGCTGAGCTCCAGAAAGGAAACTCCGGAGGCCCTGGGTCCACACCAACCTTCATCGGAAGGGCCCCGACACGCCCAGTAGACACACAGGCAATGAGCAGGGAAGCCTTAAGATGGGCGAGGGTGCGCCTTCGCACGCCAGCAACGTTTTCTCATTCTTCCCTGAGGCCCAGTCAGGCCTGATCTGCTGCTGGGCGCCCCTGGGCACAACACCCCTACATGCCTTGGACCGCCAAGATCCAAGCTGGGGCTGATACACCCTTGCAGGGCACATTCCAGAGGGATTAAGGTACAAGGAGGAGGAGAACACAAGCCACTCGGTCTGTGTGCAGCAGGAATGATAAAAGGTGGAGACAAATCCCCTAGGATCCAGGGGGTTACACTAGCAGGATAAGAAGCTGTGGGGCCACCGGGCAAAGCACTGCTGAGGAGGCCAGGGTGGCCCAGTGCTCGGGCAGGAAGGGGTAAAGGGAGCAGGGGATCTGCAGTTTCTTGCAGGAGGCCAAGGCTCACCAAACTTGGAAGGCTGGGAGCTACCTGCTAGAGGGGCGTGCCCAGGAGTCCCTCCTTCTGTAACGTGAGACAGCGCCCCCGCACCCCCTCCCGGCGCAGCCACTGGAGCCTGGATAATTCCTACAGGGATAACAGCTCAGAGCTTCTTTACAAACACACCCCCACCTCCACGCCCACCAGCCTGACACTTTTTAAACGAACATTCCTTTCTTAAAAATCATGGCTTTTCCCAACAACACAATTAGAAAGGTGCTTTCTGCACAAACATTCTGGACCTGGCCCACAGCACGGACTGTGCGGCGACTACACTCGACCTGCACCCTATTTTCTGTGTTCCCCAACACAGGACTTTCCTGAACCCTGGCCTCTTTCTTCATACCCAGGCCCAAAACAACTGGCCCTGTAAGAGTTCTTTTGGGGGAAACTTCTTGTTCTTCCTCCCCAACCCCCGCCCTGCTCTTTTTCACCCAAACTTCAAGTCTTTCATGTTTTCTTAGAAAACATGACAATGAAAAGTAACAGCTTCATTCACCTTGTACTGATCTAAAGAAAAGTCAAGGAAATATTTTTATGACAGATTTCTTTTTCACTATTCAGACAGTCTTCCTTTTTAACAAGCTGGACCTGGTGAGGTTTTAAAGTAGAAATTACAGTGAGTCCACTTTGTCCACATTGGACAAAAGCAAAGTACACGTAGATCACACCCCAAAAAGAGGAAGTACCATCAGTTAAGAAAATAACCTTATCAGCAACCAAAGCACGGTTAAGTAAATTTTATGGTACAACTCCGGGGAGGAACACTACACAGTCACTTGCAGCAGGGCATCTGCAAATCGGTGGTGGCGGCCTGGGACTGGGGCACAGCCTGCCCTCTCCTCAGCAATTCCTCAGAGCAACACAGGATGCCGAGCACCAACGAAGATTCCTAGTTTTCTGTCTTGGCTCAATTTTCCCGTCACTTCCTGTTTGGCCCTGGGCTAGTTGGAGCTCTCGGAGCCCACTTCTCATCTTAACAGTGGAGTCGACAGAGCCTTCTCTCACACGGACCTGGTGTGACATGTGAGTGTGGCAACCACAGTGACAGGCAAACAGATGTCCAACCAGGGTCCCGCCCATTCTCCCTCCCCAGAAACACAGTTCCAGGGAGAATGGAAGACAGGAGAAAATTATTCCGGTTGGAAATTCTGATTTTTCTCTTTATAGAGAATCTGCTGAGAATGTATCTGTTTTGTACATAAAAGGAGTATCTCTAACCCCATGTGAATACTGGTCTTTCCAGAAGTCAGGCAGTTAATTCAGGGCCTGCCTTTTGGAAGGGATGATGTAATTGTTTGGGCTTTGTATTTATCAGTCTCCAAGGAAACTCAATAATGAGGAAATATAAACTAGGTGTGTAACTACTCTGACCTCAGATAAGCTGGGGTGGTGGTTGGCATTACATGAACTAACAGATCTTTTAATTATAGATGAACTCTGCTCTTACTCATTCCTTTATTTTAGAATGACTGGAAGTGGAAGGTTTTGGAAAAAGGAGAATGGGAAGTTTTTCCACAGGAGCAAAGAATTACTGGAATCAAAAAAATACACTCAAGTCGGATGTTAAAATATTTGCAAAGAATTTTTTGAAATTCTTTTTTTAAGGAAGAGAACCGCCTTCAAAATATTAACAGAGGGACCAGATTATAGGTTTACAATGAAAACTCAAGACAGAAAAACATGTAAGTGAAACGTTAAGTATTACTTTATTTGTGTGAAAGTAAGATTTTAGGGAGACCAAATCAAAACAAAATCACTCCTTAGGTATTGTAAAATATATGAAAGCTTAACACATTGAAACTTAACATTTATAGTAAATTCAGCCAAGTGGCTAAGAATTTCTCAAGAAGTTGGAGTTAACGGTGGCATGTTTAAAATTAGTTTGCATGGGGCACCTGGCTGCCTTAGTCGGAAGAGCCTGTGACTCCTGATCTTGGGGTTAGGAGTTCGAGCCCCATGCTGGGTGTAGAGCTTACTTAATAAATAAATAAATAAATAAACTTTAAAAAAATTACGAAAAAATGGAATTGGTTTGCATAACCGCTGGTTTACTGAGTGCCATTCTCAACCAGCTTTCCTTACAGGAGCTCTACAGAATAACATGTTCATGCCTGTTTTGAAATGCCAGATGCAAAATGGTCCATAATGCAACTCTTAGGATTTCTGAGTGTGATTTTTATTCTGTTAATGAAAAAATGTTATGGAACTGTATCTCAGAGATTTTCATGGATACCTTTGAGAAAATATGACTTGTAAACAACCACTCAATTTATCCACACAACACACTTCATGAGTGTTCTTTTTTCCTCTTTTTTTTTTATAAGTTCATTTTCACAGAAGTTTCTCTCATGTATAAAGTATAGCTATCTACGTGTTACCTTTTTATTTTATCTTGATTCACCATAAGAAGTCAGTCATGTCCCAAATTTAGCAAAAAAGTTGAAGTTCAAATCTTCAGTTGGCGTCAAATATATAACAATCACAAACCAGTCTAAGAGAAGTTTTCAAAAGCCATTATCAATTAACTTTTTTTTTTTTAAGATTTTTTAAATTTTTAAGTAACCTCTATACCCCCACATGGGGCTTGAACTCATAACCCCGACAAGAGTTGTGTGGCCCACTGACTCAGTCAGGCCCCCTATTTATTAACTTATTAATAACAGTTCATTAATGTATACAAGACACATACTTTGTAAAAAAGAGCAGGCCATGCACAAGGAATTTCACAAAAGTGTTCTAAACAGGCTAAAGTTTTTTCCCCTTATTTCAAAAGAGCATCCATCCGTAGTCGATAACTTTAGAGGACAGGCAATTAAGGAAGAAAGAAAATCACTTTTAATCTAACTACCAAGGGACTTCTTTACAAATACGGGGTCTTCAGAGAGTCTCCTGTCCTCAGACAGTTTGGCTGGCAGACTGGACACTGTCCGCCCGGCACGGTCTCAGTCTGCACTGCCACTTTATTTTGTGACTTGAGGGTCTCACCAGAAGCCTCCCTTCTACAGAGATGAGGGAGTCCCACCAGAAGGCTCATGGAGACCAGAGAGTGGGGTCCAGGGAGGGGAGGCGGGGTAACCAGCACACTCTCGCCTCCCAGCTCCAGGCCTCATGACCTAACACCTGTTCTCTCCCTGGTTTGACTGGATCTGAAATGCGTGGTGAGCTGAGCCAGCTCCTGGATGTCACCATGGTCCTAACCATCCTCCTATTCTGCGCAGGAAGGCGTCCTCCCGCTTCCTGGATCACTTCCTATGCCCCCCCCACCCCATGTCCCTGCCCTGGGGCTTTCCAGCTCTGTCCTCTGGGAACTCTCTTACGGGAAGAAGAGAACAGGAGCCAGGTCCCCGCGGTGTCAGTGGCGGGCTCTCCTGGCCTCGGCCCAGGCCTCCAGGGCCAGAGAAACGGGGGTGTGCGAAGAAGCCGTGTCGAAGGCAGAGAAGGCAGGAGCAGCAGCGGCCATGGTGACAGAGTACTTACTTGGGGTTCAGAGGCTAAATTCATCTTGTACGGATGACGCTTCCCTTCCTCGGTCACCAGCGGGGACCAGATCTTTTGTTCTGATCTGCAACAGATGGACAAAACTATTGTTTCATTCATGCTAAATAATATATGCTAAAATCCAGAAAATGCCCCTTCTTGCCTGACTTCTGGCCTCTGAACAAGGGCTCTGCCACCTGCCTTCCCCTCTGTTTGCCAGTCTGATGATGTTTTGTCTGATGGGGGCAACACTCCGCCCCCGAGGGGCTTCCCATGTGGCTCAGACCTCTTCCAGCCTCATCCTCTCTCACTGTGTCACGGCCCCCAGCACACCAGCCTCCTCCCCCTCCCCACGCTCCTGAGAAGCCTCGTGCTGTAAGCCTTCCGTCAGGACAGACCGAGCTTCTCCTCTCCTGCTCCTAGTGTTCTTGAGCCAGGCCAGGTAAGCGACTTGTAATTCGTGAAGCACGGTTGGCCCAAATAAAAGCGCTGCCTCCCTTCTTGAGGATGCAGAGGATTTCTCTGTACTGATCATACAGAAACAACCTCAGCCTAGTCCCCACTTCCATTCGTGTAATTTGTTCCTCTCCAAGAGCAAGAGAATGCTTATGCCAATCCTGCATGGTCAGAGAGCTAAGCACAGGGCCAGAGAGACACAGGACATACCTGATGAGTTCACTGGCAAATGAATAAAAAAAAGAAAGAAAGAATGAATGAATGAATGTCTCTGAAAAGATTTGGACAGGGGCGCGTGGGTGGTTCAGTGGGTTAAAGCCTCTACCTTTGGCTCAGGTCGTGATCTCAGGGTCCTGGGATCGAGCCCCGCATCAGGCTCTCTGCTCAGCGGGGAGCCTGCTTCCCACCCCTCTCTCTGCCTGCCTCTCTGCCTACTTGTGATCTCTCTCTCTCTCTGTCAAATAAATAAATAAATATTAAAAAAAGAAAGAAAGAAAAGGTTTGGACTGAGATAGAAATGGAGATGAGAATGAGGGACAAATGTTCTTTTGAGGGGATAGAAAAAGATGGTGTGGGGTGCCTGGCTGGCTCAGTAGGTAGAGCATGTTGACTCTTGATCTCAGGGTCATGAGTTCAAGTCCCATGTTGGGTGTAGAGTCTACTTGAAAAAAATTGAAAACAAAGGTGCACCTCCTATGAGGCCAGGGCTCTGAAGTATACACAATGTTTGGAACTCCTGCCCCACACTTGGTCCTCTCACCAGTCCTACAGCACATGGTAGAAAAAGTAATAAATCTAGTTCATAGGTATGAACTGGAGCAAAGGGTTCATGATGACGAGCAGTGGAAGCTAAAGTTAAGGCATTAAACAGCAGGTTAGCAGAAGATCAGAATGAAGAATGTGAACTTTTTTAAAAAAAGATTTTATTTATTTGACAGAGGGACAGCACAAGCAGAGGGAACGGCAGAGGGAGAGGGAGAAGCAGGCTCCCCACTGAGCAGAGAGCCCGACGCGGGGCTCCAACCCAGGACCCTGGGATCATGACCTGAGCTGAAGGCAGACACTTAACCTAGGAGCCATCCAGGTGCCCTGAAGAATGTGAACTTGATCCAACAGGAAGGAGGGAGCTCGTAAAGGTTAAACCAAAGCTCTCCTAAAATCACGTCCTTGTACTGCCGCTCCCAAGACTAAACGGAAGCAGGATGGGAAATTCCACCCCTGTTACAGCTCCCAGCGGCCTCTCCTCACACGGCAACCTGGGAGAACATGAGGTCTCCCTTCCTGTAGTGCACTTAAGCTCACATGCAGCATTCTTATAAGGTGCTATTTCGCCCTCCTGGGGCCTACCCGCTGCGTGCGGTGGTGGGGCACGAGTGGTAGCCTCGTACATTGTCAGTGGTTTCCAGGAAGAAACCTTCATTTCATTTTACCTGACAATACTTCACTGATTTTACTTCCTCAAAGTTTTGGTTGGTCATGTTGGAGCAAGTGAAAATGCAAAGCTCCTAGAGAAAGACGCCCACACTCTGAACAGCACCAGGAAAATTCGAGAGAAAAAGGAACAACCTGGGGAAATCCCAATCCTATAGACCTGCCAGCCTGGGCCTGTCTGCAGCACACATGGCGCGGAGCTGGGGCCTGAGGCCGACCTGCTCACACGCTGCCTCCCGTAGAGGGCTGAGTGTTTCCATGGGCCTTACCTGGTGACTGTGAGAGTCATGTTGTCTGTGCAGCCCTTGATTTTGTTCTGAGCTTCCAAGTGTGTCATGCTGCTGGTATTTTCCCCATCGATGGCTGTGATCACATCTCCGATGCATAAGTTAGCTATCGCAGCCTTGCTTCCGGGAGTGACCTGTAAATAAAAGGAAGAGTGGTCAGTTACCCTTTGTCTCCAAGGAAGTCACTGAGTAAGTTACCACTGTAGTCACTGATGTGGACCAGAGCATCTGAAGAGGAAAAAGGGTGGAAATCATAAGTTTCAATAACAACAATCCTTACTATCTCCATAACACATTATGGGTCACACAGAGTCCTTTCCTATACACCATGTCATGGGGTCCTTCTAAGAAAGGACACATATCAGTCAGTCTCTATTTTAGAGACCAGGACACTGAGGCTGAAGAAGATCTGCGATTTACCTGGGATCCCCCAACTGGTGTATCACTACATTACCAGCAATCCAACTAGGATATTTCCAGAGCCAGAACACAACCCTGAAGCCAGACCCAATGTTCTTCCCACAGAACCTTATTGCTTCCTTAAAATAAATTACCAAGTACATTAAAAACACACACATGTGGAGAACATTACATACAGCAACAGCCTATTTCTATAAAAATCTTATTATTTAAGCACAGAAAAAAATTGGAACACTGCACATAAAACTGTTCACAGTTACACATTTCCATAATGTTTCCGTTTTTTACAATGATCTTGAATTACTCTTGTAATTAAACAAAGGAATAAAGGGGCACTTGGGTGGCTCAGTCAGCTGAGTATCTGACTCCTGATTTCAGCTCAGGTCTTGATGTCAAGGTCATGAGTTCAAGCCCCGTGTTGGGCTCCACACTGGGCAGAGAGCCTACTTTAAAAAAAAAAAAAAAAGGCAGTAAAGAATATTTTACAATACAGTAGTGTGGCTCACATGGGTCCATCTCCTCCCATCTGAGGAAGTTGACTATGGTTAGGATCATCCCCCATAGGTGGCTTGTTTCCTGCAGGTCGAATCTTCTGAATTAGCGGTTCCGAATTTATGAGCCACCAATGCTTGAAGAAAGCCAGTCAATTACTGCAGTGGGCTGTCAAATCCATCTGTCTGCTGGGCCTTACATGCACACGGGAAAAATACCATGTTCCACTCGCAGACGTACAGCTATTTTTCAAGCGAACGACAGAGGCTGTTGCAATGAATAAAGCAAAAACGCATTCCGTAGCCGTAATAACTACACAGTAATTTTTTGCTACTAGGTATTTTCTAAACCAAGCAATACCAAAAACACTACTATCGTCCCAGTGTTGGTCCGTGACTTTTATATTCAAAGACCTTCCCTGATGGGACTGCAAGGCGCCCCCCAGGAGCAGAATCAGGTGACACAGACTCCCAGTGCTCACAGGATCTTGCCCCCCCCCCCCCCCCGTCCCTTGGAACCAACCAGGGGAGATTCTGTGAACATCTGGGGTCTCCACAAAGCTGAACCAGGGGTCAGGAGCCCCTTGAGGCACCAGGCTAGATAGAACACAAGGTTTATGCCCTCAGCCTCCATATCTCATGCCGTTTTCAGCAGCCACGCTTTCTAATCAGCCCTCAGCAATCTGAAAATCTGTCTGCCCTTTGCACTGTGGTATCCCCAGTGTCTGGCCCCTTCTGAGATGGCCAGTATGAGGCTGCTGTCATGGTCCACCCCCTCATCACCTCCGTGACCCCATAAAGCAAGTGGTGGATGGCTTGATCCTTTGGGTCCCTTCTGGCTCAGATGTGCTAGGACTTTATCAGGCAAACTCTTCTGGAATGTAGCAGGAAGTGGAAGCCAGTGCAGAGATCCTGACCTCTTAACCTTCCTTTCTGGCTTTCCCATCATTTGTTTACCAGAGATCTGTCTTTGCAAAAGCCCCTGGGGCGCCTGGCTGGCTCAGCTGGTGCAGCACGAGACTCCTGATCTTGGGGTTGTGTGGTCTCGGGGTTGTGAGTTCAAGCCCCAAATGGGGTGTAGAGATTCCTTAAAATCTTCAAAGGGGTGCCTGAGTGGCTCAGTTGGTTAAGTGGCTGCCTTCAGCTCAGGTCATGATGCCAGGGTCCTGGGATGGAGCCTGGCATCAGACTCCCTGCTCAGTGGGAAGCTTGCTTCTCTCTCTTCCTCTGCTGCTCCCCAACTTGTACTGTCAAATAAATAAAACCTTAAAATACACACACACAGGCCCCTGGGTGGCTCAGTGGGTTAAGGCCTCTGCCTTTGGCTCAGGTTATGATCTCAGGGTCCTGGGATCGAACCCCACATCGGGCTCTCTGCTCAGCAGAGCCTGCTTCCCCGCTCTCTCTCTCTGTGTGCCTCTCTGCCTACTTGTGATCTCTGTCAAATAAATAAAATCTTTAAAAAAAAATACACACACATACACATACACACAATAAATGAATAAATAAAAAGCAAGAGCCCTGATCCAAGGCTCAGACCTTCTTCTCATCCAGCCACTGGGAAAAGACCCGTTATCCAGGCAAGGGCAGGCTGTTCTCCTCTCAGTTTGCAGGGCGGAGTCAGTCCTTGGGTGAACCTGTACATGCAATGAAAACAAATCCATCTTCTGCGCCTTTCCTGCGGAAGACTGGCTGGTAGGACTTCATGTATATTTCACTTTGTCCTAAAGAACCATATACACCCCTTGTTTTAAAAATGGTCCTAAGTAGGGGTGCCTGGGTGGCTCAGTCGTTAAGTATCTGCCTTCAGCTCAGGTCATGATCTCAGGGTGCTGGGATCGAGTCCGGCATCAGATTCCCCGCTCAGCGGGAAGTCTGCTTCTCCCTCTGCCTCTCTCTCCCTCTGTGCATTCTCCCTCTCTCATTCTCTCTCAAACAAATAAAGTCTTTAAAAAATAAAAATATAAATAAATAAATAAGGTTCTAAGTGGGGTGCCTGGCTAGGTCAGTTGGTAGCCATGCAACTCCTGATCTCGGAATCGTGAGTTCAAGCCCTGTGTTTGGCATAGAGCTTTACTTAAAAAAAAAAAAAAAAAAAAAAAGGAAAGAAAAAAAAAGACCCTAAGCATTACTCTATTTGGGATTGGCAATAATTCTGTTGGTAAATTCTATCTCCAGAGAGGACAGCCTGATGGAACCAATCTATCACGGAATCTAACAGTGTTAAAGCTTTTAGTGTGAAATCTAATAGCCTTAAAGAGTCCCCTTAGGGTAAAATCCAAAATCACGAACAAGGCCCAGAAAGACTGTGTTTCCTTCCTCACCCTCGTCAGGCCACCACCCTCCCCCTGCACCCCCAACCCCAGCTGAGCTCTAGCTCCAGGGCCTTCCTTGGTTCTTTCCCACCACAGGGCCTTAGCACCTCCTGTAACTTCTGCTCTGATTAACTCTGTCTCTTCCTTCAGGTCACACTTAAATGACCACTCTCAGAGAGGCCTTCCCTGACCGCCAGTCTAAGGTAGACCCCTGCCTTCCTTTTAACACACTGTTCTTCCTCATGACACTTGTCACATTAGGTCTATTAATCTATTTTGTGGGCTTATTTATTTACTGTCTGAGAGCCCACTAAACAGGATTGTGTCTGCCCTTTGCACTGCGGTATCCCCAGTGCCAGGCACATAGTAGGTGCTCAGTAAATATTTGTCCAACGAATGACCAAGTCTGAAATATCTAGCGTTGTGAAATACATAATCACGTTGCTTCCTTATACCCGTTCAGAAATGATGATTTCAAAAGGAATCAAATGATCATTTCTACCATCACTACCCTGGAACGTGACCACCCACAAAACTAAAATGATGAGACAAGGGTGGAGTGCGGAGGGAAAAGCTTGAGAAAAAAGAAACAGAAGTTTCTTCTCCTTTCATATGCTCTGCTGCTAAGAACTTTGGAATTTCCAGCATTGGTTCAAACGGTCTTGTGGGAGAGGCATTTCTGTTAAGCACATCCTGGCATGTCCTGGACAAGCTAGAACCAGCCTTAAGAGTCCCAAGCCTACGTAACTGAGGCCTGGCCATCCCATTTTCTGGTCTGATTTTTTTTTTTTTTTTTTTTTTAAGCCAAACGGATGGGAAGCCGAAGGAAGTCTCAGAAGGGTACAAAACAACACGGTCAGCTGGGACTCGGATAGAATCACACAGAAACAGATTACGTTCACATTCTCTGAGGCATATACTTTTGCGGGGGGGGAGTGGGGAGAATTTAAATAAGACTAAAGCCCTTTCCCATAGCATCTCCCATTTGACGACCTCACCACCAACATACATTTCACAGATGAGGAAACTGAGATTCAGAGAAGCTGTGACGGATTCAAGGTCTCACAGCTAAAGGCTAGAGGCTGAACTTGAAACCATACCCGCTCATTCCAAATCCCATTCCCTTGCTGGTTACCAAGAGGCCACAAGCAGATGCTCCCAACCTAACTGCGAGAGCCAAAGAGAAATTCAGATCTAAGGCAACCCCCGGGGGCCTCCTCCACTGTGGCCTACAGCCCAAGGAACTCTATCACCAGCCCTGCCACCTGCCGAGTGGCTCTCTCCCCCACAGGACAATCATCTCAACTGCTCTGCACTGGGCAAGACCCAGCGACCCCGCCCTGTTAAAAAAAAAAAAAAAAAAAACCCAGATCAGAAAACCGCCCTGGAAGGGGCCTCAGGGAGAAGACCCCTGTTTCTCCAACACAGGTTCGTCCCCATCCTGAACGGGGCCTCCAATCCCCATGACACACTGTTTGCCATAATCATCTTCGTCACCACAGCCACCAGTTACTACGCTCCTCTAAAGGGCCGGCACAGTGTAAGTATTTGGCAAGGCTTCCCTTCCCTGTCCTCATGCAAGGCAAGAGATGACATGCATCGTTACAGATGAGGGAGTGAAGGAGCAGGGGTCAAAACCGTTTGCAGGAGGCCACACAGCTGGTGGGCTCCGGAGCCCATCCACGCAACCCAGTATCCCGCACTGTCTCTGCTCATTTCCTCCCGATCATCAAATTCCATTAGACCCAGTTCACAACGGAGTCAGCTTCAATATATGAAAAAGAAATCCTGTACGCTCCTCCAAAGAAACAATCCATTAGCTCAATGGACGACCTCAAAAACCCACTTCCAGCTTTCTTCCCCAGAGACCACACAACACAGCTCTTGCTACCTGAGAACAAATGAGTTACATGCAACGATCTCCAGTAATGAACAACCTGCCATTTTCTGCACCATTCACACACGTCTCTCTCGCCCTCTGGCTCTCCCAGGGCACATACTTTGCTCAGAGGCCAGCGGGTAAAACCACCCTATCCTGCAAGATCCTAATGCAGCTTTGCAGCCTTGCTGCCAGACTCCTGAGAGCACAAGAAGGTTTCTGCGGGATTTGATTTCACTTCTAAATGGTGCAGAACAGGACGATGATGCAGCTCTCCCATTTTCTTCAATTTACAGCTAAATAACTAAATACGGCTGTTAGAACCAAGCATACAGCCTGCCCACAGGCTCCTCTGTGATGACCGCAGGTTTCTATTTTCTCCCTCCTCTGTTCCCATTTTCCCTTTCTCCTTCATTCATTCATCAGTCATTCCTTAAGTGTATCCTGAAAGAGAGTGCGGCTCCTTGATTATGGTGTGGCTTCTGAAGTGTCAGATGGCCAGGGTTAGAGTCCTGTCTCTGCCTCCTGTGACCTAAGTATGCTTGGGCAGGACACGTCCCCTCTTCTCACCTAGGAACCAGGAGGGAAAACAGTCCTGACATCAGAAGGCTGTTACAAGGATTACAAGAAATGGTTCACACAGAGCACAATGTCAATCTCTAGAAATATGAGCTACTGTTTACAGATTCTGGGAACCACACAAGGCAGTGGGATACATATCGGCCAGGAAAGGATGGTGCCCACCATGGAGGTGCTCATGGTCTGCTGGGGGAGACAGGCATGTACCACAGCTGGGGAGTGCTGACTAGCTGGGAAGCAAGAGGAATGGGAGCCTAAAGATGGAATCAGGGAAGACTCCCAAGAGGAGGTGTTGCTTAAAACTATGTAAGGGCACTACAGGAGGTGGGAAAGAGCACACCAAGTTATAGGAATGGCATGTGGATGGCATGGATGAAACCCAGGAAGTACAGGGAGAGAAAGGGGATGAGGCTGGAGGTATACACACAGACTCGGCAGTAAGAACCTGTTGTTTTCTAAAAAACCATGACCTGCCTTTGGCTCAGGTCATGGTCACAGAGTCCTGGGATTGAACCCCGCACTGGGCTCCCTGCTCCGTAGGAAGCCTGCTTCTCCTCCTCTCACTCTGTCTGCTTGTGTTCCCTCTCTCACTGTGTCTCTGTCAGATAAATAAAATCTTTAGAAATAAATAAATAAAAATAAAAAGACTGTACTTTGGGGGGCACGTGGGTGGCTCAGTGGGTTAGGCCTCTGCTTTCGGCTCAGGTCATGATCTCAGGATCCTGGGATGGAGCCCCACATCGGGCTCTCCACTCAGCGGGATGCCTGCTTCCTCCTTTCTCTCTCTCTGCCTGCCTCTCTGCCTACTTGTGATCTCTATCTGTCAAATAAATAATAAATAAAATCTTTATTAAAAAAAAAGACTGTACTTTGACAAGCGATGGAAAACTTGCCAATATTTACATGCTGGTAAATTTCACACAAATGTCTACATTCGCAGCTTCTTGTGAAAAATCCGGCAATTCTGGACCTAAACAATCAGCACAGGCTGAGGACCCCCGCCCTCTTAGATAAGACATCAGCTCTCTCTCCATTTGGCACAGCCCCCACTGTGCTCCAGGGCCCTGGACACAGGAACGTTGCCCTACCAGTTGCCATCGATCATCAGAAAATGCACAGCTCAGAGCACCTGTATGGCTCAGTCGTTAAGTGTCTGTCATTATCCCAGGGTCATCATCCCAGGGTCCTCGGATCAAGCCCCGTGATGCGCTCCCTGCTCAGCGGGAAGCCTGCTTCTCCGTCTCCCACTCCCGCTGCTTGTGTTCCCTCTCTCACTGTATCTCTCTGTCAAATAAACAAATAAAATTTAAAAAAAAAAAAGAATTATAACCCTTTTGACAGCAAGGGGATTTTCACCAAATACATGTCCAACAGTTTAACAGTTTTGATGCAGAGCCTTTTTTCCCCTAAGGGGAAAACTGTCTGTATTCAGAAGGTACTGTTACCTGTGTCCAGGAATACAGGGCAATTTCCTGAACGTCCAGAGAACACTGTTATCCTTGCCCCCTTGGAACTGGCATCCATGCTTCAGGCCAGAAATGGACCAGATCACCAGTAACTCAGGAGAACTCTGATATTTGCAAGGATGAGGCAACTGTTCCCAAGCAGGTCAGTCATCAGATCCCCCTGGGCTTTTGTTTTTGTTTTTTAAAGATTTTTATTTACTTATTTGACATAGAAAGAGAGAGACAGCAAGGAGGGAATATAAGCAGGGCCAGCGGGAGAGGAAGAAGCAGGCTTCCTGCTGAGCAGGGAGTCCAACGCTGAGCTGATCCCAGGACCGGGGATCATTACCTGAGAAGAAGCTCAACTCTTAACAACTGGGCCACCCAGGCGCCCTCCCCTGGGGTTTTTAAAAATATAAATAGATCTCCACACTCCACCTCAGACCTGCTGAAGAGGTTCTACACAGATCCCAGGAATCTATATATTTTGTAAAGCTTCCCAGAAATTGCTGATGCTCACCAGGTTTGGAAACATCAAGGAGGTGGTTGACTACTCCTTCCCCTGAAGCTCTCTCCCTGAATGAAGTTATAAGGTAAGCAAAAATACTTAGAGTCTAAAATCTTAGCTCCTCCAGAAACAACCTCAAGGGCTTACATTTCTATTAAGAGATGTAGAAGGCCCTTGAAAGAATATCCATTAGAATAGTATTTCTCTCTCACTGAAACAGAGTGAAAAAAAAAAGTGTACATGTATGTGTGGCACCTATTATGTTGGTCAACATCTTTGTAGATGACATGCAAACTGCATACTGTAAAAGTAATTTCATTCCAGATGTTAAATCACTCACCATGGTGCTATTTTGCCGTGGCCAGACCCCTTACAACTCAACGTGGTGTGCCTTTACAGAAACCACCTGATTTAAAGGTCCTGGCACATCTCTTTCCTTTACTATATTCCAATTTTTAAAAAATCTTATTATGTGTGTTTTTGTGTTGAAATACTGTAAATATATGTGGTTAAATCACCTTAAGTTCTTCTTACAAGTAGGAGAGATAACATAAATAATGATCTAATTCAGCATTCATATAAAACAAGGCTGGTATAAGGTACGTTGGAATTCAAGTTCAATCTCAATGCCACGTGTCTTCAGGGTCAACCTCCATTGATGTAATGGCTGTATCAAAATAGAATATAAATTTAGAAGATTTGGAGCTGGGCAACAGAGCAGCACCTACTCCTGCACTATGCCATTTAGATGTGGAATCTGAAGTCTCTTGAGTCAGATTTTTGACTCAATTTGTTTTTTCAAGCTACATTATATAGCCACAGCAGCTATAGGAGCTTATACAGGTTTGCCTGAAAATCGCCAAGAATGTTTCAAAATGATCTTGGTTCCTCTATAACCATTTAATCAGCAGTGCCCTAATCCAGCTTTGCTTCCCACTCAGTGTAAAAGGAAGCTCCTCACACTAAGGGATGGCAGTTCAAGGGACAGCTCTCCTAGCACGAAAGACCACACATCACTTCTTAGGTAGGAATATAGTTAAAAATGAATTTTAAAAAAAAATACCCTCATTTGTCAAGAAATCACTGAATCGGGGCACCTGGGAGGCTCACTGGGTTAAGCCGCTGCCTTTGGCTTGGGTCATGATCTCAGGGTCCTGGGATCGAGCCCCACATCGGGCTCTCTGCTCAGCAGGGAGACTGCTTCCTCCTCTCTCTCTGCCTGCCTCTCTGCCTACTTCTGTTCTCTCTCTGTCAAATAAATAAATTAAATCTTTTAAAAAAAAAAAAGAAAGAAATCACTGAATCTCTCAAACAAGCCCTTAGGAACCCCATGTGTTATTTTTTTTATTTTTTATTTTTTTAAGATTTTTAAGGAATCCCTACACCCAACATGGGGCTCAAACTCACAACCCCAAGATGAAGAGTCACAGGCTTTACTGACTAAGCCATATGGGCACAACCGCCGCCCCCTGCCATGTGTTTTTAAATCACTTCAATAATCACCATCTATAACTCAAAGCCTAACCATTGACTAAACATGTAACCTTGGCCAAGTTGCTCTCTATACCTCAGTTCACTTATCAAATGAAACTGATGATAGCATTAACCTCATTAGGTTGCTGGGAAGAGTGAGTGACATCATAGGTGTCAAGAATTTATAACAGTGTCTGACATGTAATCGGCACTCAATGCACAGATCACCACTGGAATTTTTTTAACGGCCCCACCACAACCTGATGCCTTCCAGGTGGTGGCTGTAGTGCTAGGTTCTCTCTGTACATCCTCCTAATCCTCCCCACAACCTTTGAAGACAAGCACTATTATCCCCACCCTACAAGTGAGGGTGCTGACACAGGGCTAAGGAATAGACAAGACCGAGTCAGAACCCAGAGCAGGCAGATTCTGAGACTGTGGGACATCAAGACGTCTTTTTTCCTAAACTTCTTTTTTTTTTTTTCTCAAGATTTGATATTTTTTATTTATTTGTTTGTTTGACAGAGAGAGAGACATCAAGAGAGGGAACACAAGCCAGGGCAGAGGGAAAGGGAGAAGCAGGCTTCCAGTCCAGCAGGGAGTCCTATGCAGGGCTCGATCCCAGAATCCTGGGATCATGACCTGAGCCTAAGGCAGCTGCTTAACGAATGAGCCACCCAGGCGCTCCTCGGGACGTGTTTAACTCCTGATTTGCTACAGTACAAAAAAGGCAAAAAGTACAAAACGATGACGTCTACGAGACATGTAAGTTACTATGATATGGTACTTCAGTATTAAAAATGTTACAAGGGCACTGGGGTGGCTTAGTGGGTTAGAGCCTCTGCCTTGGGCTCAGGTCATGATCCCGGGGTCCTGGGATCAGTTCCGCATCAGACTCTCTGCCTGCCTCTATGCCTACTTGTGATCTCTGTCTGTCAAATAAATAAATAAATAAATCTTTTAAAAAATCTTTAAAAAAAAGTTACATGAATGGAAAAAAGTCTAAAAAGTTTCAAACTGTTGGCAGTGTTGACCTCTGAGAAGGAGGACTGGGGAACTTCTTGCTGTATGCCTTCCATGTTTTTGTTATTTGATTTTTTGGTAACATGCATGAGAGTTTCTATAGAAAGTCTTAACTGAAGTACAACACGCACACAGAAAACTGCATAAGCTCTAAATCCACAGCGGGCCAGATCCTCACACAGGGAGAACACCCATGAACCCAGCACTCAATGAAGAAACACAACTGAGCTTCCAAAGGCCCCTTCTGCCTCCTTCCCTTCACTAAGCTCTGACCCTGACCTCTAACACATGGGTTAATTTTGCCTGATCAATTTTATACAACTGGAATCCCACTTTCTCTCAATACAGTGTGCCTGTGTGTGTCTCATTTGTGTCACTGTGCACGGCTGCAATTCCTGTTGCTGTCCTGTGGCCCGTACCTACCCTGCCATCCATTTATGCATTCTACTGTTGTTAGACACGGAAATCATCTGAGTTTGGGGCTACTGTGAATAGTGCGGCTCTGGAAACTCTTGACATGCTTTTGGCTTGCCCATACAGACATATTTCCATGGAGTATTTAACTAGCGGAATTGTTGGTCGTAGGATATGGGTACGTTCAGCTTTAGAACCATGAGTATTTTTTATAATTTGTTTTAAAAATTAATGGGTATAAATCACTGAGGTACCATCTGAATTTGGCCCACGTGTATGCCTTTCAGACATCTTTATCTTCCGTAGGTCATACCTATGTCCTTATTGTCTCATGTGACAGAGGAGTAGTCATAGCCATAAAAACCGGGTCCTGAGTCCTTGGTCAAGAACCCGTGCTCCTGGGGCGCCTGGGTGGCTCAGTGGGTTAAGCCTCTGCCTTCGGCTCGGGTCATGATCTCAGGGTCCTGGGATCGAGTCCCATATCGGGCTCTCTGCTCGGCGGGGAGCCTGCTTCCCTCTCTCTCTGCCTGCCTCTCCATCTACTTGTGATTTCTCTCTGTCAAATAAATAAATAAAATCTTTAAAAAAAAAAAAGAACCCGTGCTCCTTTGGGAAATCATCTTTAATGTTTGCGGCAAGAAAGCAGTGTTCTACATCATGAAAGGGCACAGCAGGCCTCAGTTACGGATGAGCCTTGTAGTTGACCTGAGCTAAGTCTAACGGAAGGGTTAACAATCACACAGGGTGTTAAGTGCCACACGGAAATTACCTCCTTTTCCTTTCTGAGTTTGTGGGTCCATTTCATTTTGGCCTTGACTCGGCTGCTACTTTCCTGGCCCATCACTGGCTAGATAAGTTGCATCTGTCTATCCCTAGTCATCTTCGTTTGATCCAAAAACTGCCCCCAAATTCCCTCTGCCCCAAACTGGCAGGCTTCTCTCTAACCCACCAAATCCTCTGCACTTCTGTTCTCCACTGTCCTCGGGGTGGGGTGGGGGGGCATGGAATCCCACAGCTGGACTGTCAGTTTTCACAGGCGGGGGCTTCTGGCTTTGCAGGGGAATAGGGAGGGGGAGGCACTGCTCCCTGGGATGCTCTGAGCTCCAGGAGCTCTAGGGCGGAAGCCACAAAGCAGCTGGAGGGCCCCCACAGCCAACGCTCAGGGGTACAGCGGGTTCCGGGGTGAGGAACCCAAGAGGGTCCCCCCTACCCATCCTATCATCCCTGTACTACCTTTAGCACTTCTCAGAGCTGAGCTGTGTGCCATGATCACCACCAATAAAATACTGACAGTCGTGGGTGATTAAGAGGCAGAAGAGAGTGGTTAAAGCTGGCCTGGGATCCAGGCTGTCTCACTTCGAATCCCAGCTCTGCAATTTACGGACTGAGTGTCCTGTGTATCTGTGTCATGGGTTGTGGGGAGCACAAAAGATAAGGCAGGAGTGCATGGAGCCCAGAGTGAGTGTTCAAGAAATGTCAGGTGCTATTAAAGTAGTTGTTTTGAAAAAGAGATCAAGGCTACGGGCTTTGAAGCCAGGCGGGTCAAATTCTAGCTCCATCACCTGTAAGAAGCAGGCCAAGTACTGAACACTTCATCCCTCAGTTTCCTCAACTGCAAAATGGGTGTCTTAATTGGATCCGCTTCACAAGATACGTGTAAAGATGACTGTGGGAATATATTAAGCACACAGAACAGTGCCTGGTATTTAAAATGTCCTATATACATTTTAACTGTGGTCATTATTGCAAGCTGGTCAAATAAATATATCTCGTACAATCTTTCCAGTGTAAACTGAGGCTCCTATGATTAACAGAAGAGTCATCTCAACACAGATATTCATAGATTAATAACATAACATAAATTCATCTAAAAACGTTTTTGAATTCAGAATACATTTTCTTAACTCACAGTTGAAGGTACGACCAATGCCTTATGCCCAAAGCCGGAACACTTTTTACAACAGAGAGTAGGCTCTCATATTTAAAGGGTACAAGACCCAGTGGGTCTGCTTGTTTATTATTTTATCTTTACAGAAAAGCAGCCCCTAGAGAAGGTGTGCACCTTGACCCCAGGGACCCCAGGGCTCCCCCACTGTGGTGCTGGGGACTGGAGCAGAGCTCAGCTTGAGTCCCTGCCCTGGACCCCTTAGTAGGCAACCCACAGATATGTAGCAACTTCCCCAGGATTTCCATGGGCACACACTGAAGTCCAATCATCCTTTAAAAAATTAATTTTCTGCCCTAGCCATGTTTGCTCATTTTTACCCAATTTCTACCCTTTCTTTTAAAAGGAAGTGAAAAACTATGTAAATTCAAACAAATTACCTAACCTACAGGCACTGGAGCTTCTCTGTGAAAGGCAAAGAATGCAGGCTTTCCTCTCCCAAGAGCAAGGGGATGGCGTGGGGAACAAGCACAGCTTGGAAGCCAGTCCCCGGCCTGCTCCCGGCATAAGACTGACTGTCCTGTCCGCTGCTTTTCTGAGTCCTGATCCGCTGAGGAGAGTGTGACCTTGGCAGTTAGGTGATAATCTCCTCTTGGTCATCGGCCTTGCAACAATCCCTGAAAGACATTCTTCTCCCCTCTCCTCCTCCAAGACCAACCCTGGCATTTAGGAGGCTGGGCTGGGGGGAATATCTGGTCAGAGGTCCTGACGAAGCCTGGTGGATTTCCCGCCAGCAGGCTCAACCATTCACTCACGTGCTGTTCCAGGGGCACCCACACTGGGCGTAGAGAGGACTTAAAAAAAAAAAAAAAAAATGATTGGAAGCACTTAAATGCTATTCCCTTTGATGGACCCTCTTCCTCCTCTCGCTGTAGATCAACCATGATCAGCTGCAGCAGCTAACATTTCCCAGGTGAGGGAGAGCAGGGCAAGGGCTATTAATGCGGAACGAGGCTTTATGGACATTTCTTGCCCTTCACAATCTGACACGCAGGCCCTGCTCTTTCCACCTTTAGGATATGACATAAATCTACTTCAGTCTGAAAATAACAGCTCTTCAAAATCAGAAAAGGCCCTCTGGCGACAAAGTATCCATTATTAAGCTTCCCTTAGGATGCCCAAGCAAAGGATACAGCATTCTCCATAAAACCACATTGCTCTTAGCAAAGGCTTACTCAAGAGGCAAGTGACAGCTCCTCCCAGCAAGAGCACCCCCTTATCTCTGGCCCCACCCCTTCCTGTCTTTTGTCAGTTACTGGGAGAGAAAAACAGTCAACATAAATTGAGCAGCAATTTTGGCCTGGGTGTGGATTCTCTGAAGGCTTCCCTTGAAAGCAACTAGAGGAAATAAGACATTGATATGGGCGGGGGGGGGGGGGGGGGGTGGACCACCTCAAGGAGATGGCCAACTGAAGCTTTGGAGCAAGAAGTGACAGAGAACAAAATCTCAGGGGACAGAGGCAAATGTGTGTGGCTAGATCACCAGGGAGTCCAAGGTAGGGGCCTCAAGTGAGAAACTGGGAAAAGGAAGAAAGTTGGTTTATGTACATTTAAAGCTGAAAACCTGGATTGAAATTTTATCACAGTAGCACTCATGAGAACAATGAGGCGTGAAAGCAGCTCTTCTCACACACACAACACAGGATCTGTAGGATTCTGCCCAGAAACAGGTAAGATGAAGCCATGGTGTTCAGGACACACATTTAGGGAGTAAAACTATAAAGAAAAACAAGGAGTTGCTTTTCCTAAGTCAGGACTGGATTATGTCTGGTGTGCTTATTCTATTTATTTATTCTATTTATAACTGGGGTGCTGGTAGTGTTCTAGTTCTTGACCTGGGTGGGGGCACTATACAGGTATTTATTTCATAATTATTTGCTTTGCATCTATATTTTGGACTCTTTTATTTCAAAAAAGAAAAAGAAACAATTTCAAGTACACAAGACTACAGTTCCACTCGGGAGCTTTAGCAGTTTAAAGAAAGAGTAGAGCCAATATCAGAGTAATTCACTCAAGAGAGAGCAAACATAATTAAACGAAAGGCACTTCTCTCCTCCTGTAACTTTTACGTTTGCTTTGGTGTGGAGACTCATAGTCTACCTATATAAAACCATACTAGTAAAGTGTATCCGCCCAAAATGATAAACGTAGCACACCTACCAACCAGAGGGTGTGTATGTCTGTCACTGCTCATACCTCCCCACTCCTGTTCACTGTTTCCAGAGCACTCTGATGTTCCTGAACTCGCCACCTGTGGCTGGGGTTATCCCCATGGCAGAGATGGAGGAGGAAGCCTCAGACAGCAGAAAGCTCACCCCCAGGTACAGCTCAAGTCTGAAGCAGAAACCAGACCCCCACCAGATCGTGACGACCCCCCCAGGCCCCTTAATGACCACTTTCCCAACCCCAGGAGGTGGCACGTTCCTTCCACATAGAAATGAGAAGAAACAAGTGAACCACCCTGAAACACAAGAACGTCACCTCCTCTGAGTCACTTTCACTTTTCAATAAAAGCAACTGCCAAGGGCATTATAAAGATTAGCTTCTCTCCCTAGACCTTGAGCACCTTGAAAACGGAGCTCTGTCCTCTCATATCTGGGACTCCCAAGGCACTGCACGGTACATGCTCATTAAACATTATATCGCTCATAACGCAATGAAGAAATACATTTAAGGTACAAACCAGTGAATGTAGTCTTGTGGGTTCCACGCTACATGGTCATTCCTGCACAGTGCCACTTGCACTGACTTTTTAAAGCAGTTAAAATGATGGGTGGTAACTGCCCTTTTAACAGACCGGCCATATATCTTCCACTTCTTTAAAAAAGGGTTTCGTGTCATATATAAATTCAGAAGTTGAAAGGGCTGACAGGTTAATTATAGACACAAAGAGCAAGGACAAATGGACTATGAGGTAAGGGAGTCTAAATGTGCCTTCCCTAGACAAGCATTTATTAATAAGCCTGCAAACATTTACTGGGGACGGCCAGGTTCAGCTGTGTGCCAGGCTTGGAGAAAGCACAGTACCTACACTTGAGGAATTCGGCGGGTAAGTAGGAAGACAGCATGTACCTACCCAAAGAATCCAAGAAGTCCCCTCAGGACAGCAGGTAGAAGAAATAGCGAACAGGGCCCACGAACTGAGACACCTGCCCCCTTTGCTTTGATGGGATGATCAGAGAAGACCTCCTCACTGGGCTAGACCCGCCTGGAAGGAAATGTGGCTAGGACTGTGGCTGGCCGAGAAGCCAAGCAGAGGCTCCCAGTACTTTGCCTCCCGCACCACCCACCATATTCCTTCAGCTTCTGGAGGTGGGGATTTCAGTAAAAAAAAAAAAAACACAAAAACAAAACAAAATGCCACAGGGATCTTCCCTTCTCTCTCCCTCCTCCCCACTAAGAACAAAGAGATGTTCAGATGGCTGAGGAGGCAAGTTTAGGGTCAGCTTCAGCAAGCAGATGGCCCCCAAAATGGAACACCAGGCCTCTAGGCAGGGCATGGACCCCAGAGACTGCTTTGTGCTCTCCCTTTTCATTAAGTCGGAAAATATTTATTGGCCGCCGTCTAGGTGCAGGCAGTGAATAAGGCAACTCCCATGGGAACATTACAGTTAGTCTAGAGGAGATGACCAAAGCCTGGGCCTCCAAACCCTGAGTCTGAGTCTCCCGGGTGGTGTCTGCTTTAGTTGGGGGCAACGGGCCTGGTGGTCTCCGATTGAACCTGGGCCTTCCCAAAGAAAGGAGACCCGTCCAAAAAGTTTTCAAGCAACACTCTCCCCGCCAGCCCCCGCCCCACAGCCGCCACACAAAGTAGGAACCCCTCCCCACCCAGTATCCTTGGGGGAAATGCGGCTGTTCGGTTGATAATCTGGGAACGCCAGGCAGAAATACGGCGTGGCCACCTTCCGCAGGGGAAGAGGAATGTCCAAGAGGGTTCATTTGGCCTTATTCGTTTAAAAAATCAGCCCTTTTCTCGGAAACGTATGCAGGAGGGGAGACCTGGTCGTGTTTTAAGTCCAAAGAATGGAAAACTAGTTGTTTGGGCAATTCATCACACCTGCGCTGGGGAAACTTGCCACCGACTCCACCCCTCTTCCAGGTCTTTCCAGCTGCTTCCAAAACTACTTTATGCCCCTCGGCGACTCGTGAAGAACCGGGAAGTGATGCTTGCCAGCGTGCGAGTCCTGCGGGGACCCTCACGCCCTCGCGGGGTGACAAAGCGGTCCCCGCGCCGGGCCGCGCTTCTGTAGCGAACGTGCGAAAACTGCTCCCTCTTTCGCGCGCCGACACCGGGAGTGCGCGCCTGGCCGCCGCCCGCTCACCTCGCCCCGGAGCGCCGCGGCGGGGAAGAGGCTGCGGGCCCGAAACGCACGGGGATCGCTCGCCGCAAGGCGCACCTGGATGCGCCCAGCCCTTCCAGTTCCGGCCCGGGCTCCCTAACGGCCGTCTCCCGCAGCGCCTGCGGGGCCCTGGCCCCCCAAATCGCCTCCTGGCACGCCGCTCCCCAGCCCGGGTGCGTCCCGCTCCTGCGCGTCCCGACCGCTCTTACCCGGGAAATGGCCAGGGGTTGCTCGAAGTCCTTGCCCCCCACGAGGCGGAAGCCCCACGGTCCCGGGCCCTGAAGGACTATCTGCTGGGTGGTCATGGCGAAGCGACCCGCAGAGACAGACGGAGCAGAACGCGGTGCGATGGGCTCCCCCGCCGCTGTTGGAGAAAGAGCGCGCGGCGCGGGCCCGGGGAGCCTGGGGCTGGCGGGAGGAGGGAGCGCGCGGGGGCGGGGGCGGCTCCGCCCCGGCCGCGCCGCCCCACCAGCCCCGCCAGCCCCGCCCGACCTCCCGCCGGCCCGCGGCCTCTCCCAGCCCCGCGCGCCCGCACTAGGGGCGGGTCAGGGGCAGGAGGGGTGGGCAGCCCCGGGTCTCCGCAGCCCGGCCCCAGTGCACGGTCTGCCGCCTTTCCCGCGCCGGCCGCCGGCGTTCCCAGCCCGGTCGTGGGTGCTAGGTGAGAGCCCAGCAGGTTCCAGCACACCGCCGCGGAGACAAAGCCCGGCTCGGCGCTCTCGGAAACTCAGCCCTCTGAGGTCAACTGCATTTTCACGGCTGCCGCTTGTAAAAGATAATGATATTTAAAAGGTGCTTTCGAATGATCTCATTTGATGCGATGTAGCGGTCAGGGCGTTTAGTCCCATTTTACAGATGAAGTAACTGAGCCGGCCCTAGTTAGAAGACTTGCCCGAGGCCATACAGCTGGTCAGTGATGTAACTGCACCCCTGCCCGGCCTCCCCGCGCAGGAGAACCTCCTATTGGGACTTTTCTAATGCTAACGGTGTTGGAATGGGACTTGAAAAACTTTCTATGAACCTGTCCTCCAGGCTGGAGTTCGCTGTAGGTTCTGACCTTTCCAACAGGTCAGACCTCAAGTCCGGGAGGGGCCAAGAGTTAAGAGCACGAAAAGACCCCTGGGTTGAGGACAAAACCCGGAGTCCCCAGTTTGCTACGGGCCTTGTACCTGGGCTCCCTGCTATCCTGGCCCCTAAGTGCATTCTCCATGCCAGACCAAGTCCCCTGCGCTGTCCCCTGGGTCTCTACTCTACTCCTCTCCGAGTAAAACTGAAGTCCCTATGATGCTTATTGGGCCACACACAGAACGGCCCAACTCCCTCTCTGACCTCATATCCTGCTGCTGCCCCCCACCCCACACTGGCCTGACTCCCGGCTCATGCCTCAGGGCATCGAGGTAGGGCCTCTGCCTGGAATGCTCCTCTCCTAGCCATCCGTGGCTTTCTCTTTGTTCAGATATCAGACCAGTGAGGCCATTTCTAAGCACTCTATTTCAAACCTCTCTAGACTGCACTCTCACCTTCCCTACATTATTTTTCTCCACGTGACATTCTTAATATCTTACTCATTGTTTGTCCCATCGCCGCCCCTAAGCATTAGTTCCACGAGGGCAGCAGTATTTCACTGTTTTGATCACTGCTGTATGTATCCCAGTGCCTAGAACAATGCCTGGCACATTAGTATCTAACAAACAAAATATATTGGCCACACTGATACCCACACACCCTCTCTGGGGTCTAGGCTTTTCATAGATTTCTCGGCACTCACTCATACTGGCACCTGGGCCACCGCACAGGGCTTGACACAGAGCACAAGCTCAATGCCTTTGTTAAAAGCAGAGCTCTGTCTCCTTGTGATCCTGGCACAGGGACTGAGGAGTCCTCTGCCCAGATTTACACACAAACGAATCACCTTACTTGTCCAATTGTGTCACAGCACAAATGCATATGTCTGGGAAGGGTTTGCTCGTTTAGAAATCAAAGTGGATTTATGTTATCCACACAAGCCTCTCCCTCCCTTGCATCTAATATTCCTGAATCTGAGAAAAAGGAGTTGGGGGTACAGCCAGGAACCAGCCACCTGCTTCATCAAAGCCAAAATATGTCCTCTTTGATTAGATTTTGTTGATTAGAAAACACGTTAGTGTTCTGAGTCCCTCCAGAATTTGGGGAATCGTTCAATTCTGAGTCTGCCCTTCATTGTGCAACAGTTTGGAATATTTTGTGTCCTAGGAGGAAAGAAAAAGGTTGAAAAGTCACTGCTTCTGGGCGCCTGGGTGGCTCAGTTGGTTAAGCAATTGCCTTCGGCTCCAGTCATGATCCTGGAGTCATGGGATCGAGTCCCACATCGGGCTCCCAGATCCAAGAGGAGTCTGCTTCTCTCTCTGACCTTCTCCCCTCTCATGCTCTCTCTCAACTAAATAAATAAAATATATATAAAAAAAAAAAAAGGCACCACTTCTGGGCTCCCCACGGGCGGGGCTGCCTCTCCCCATACCCAGTGTCCAGCTAGCAGGAACATGGTATACCGTGGGTGCCAATAAGGGCTTGTTCTATATAATAGGGCACTAGTACTTCTGAGAGGGCTTGAGTTTGCTTCATTTAAGCTGTTGAATGTTGCTTCATTTAAGCTCTGAGAACATTTAACACATGGAAGAGCAGCCTCTCATTTCCATAGCAGGAGTTATAAAACAGTCAACCCTCTGACCCAGTCATCCCTTTTCTGGGCACCGATTCCAAGAACATAACTTAAAAGAAGAAAAAAGCTATATGTACAAAGATATTTATAGCCACATTATTTATAATGACAAAAAACTGGAATCAAGTAATAACAGGAAAGTGGCTAAATATGGTGTGGCCACGAGGGAATAGTATACAGCATGAAAATGAGAACAGCGAAGACTAGGAGCAGGCAGGGAAATGTGCTTTCAAAATACGTAAAATAAGGGCACCTGGGTGGCTCAGTGGGTTAAAGCCCCTGCCTTAGGGTCAGGTCATGATCCCAGGGTACTGGGATCAGGCCTGCACCAGGCTCTCTGCTCAGTGGGGAGACTGCTTCCCCTTCTCTCTCTGCCTGCCTCTGCCTACTTGTGATTTCTGTCTGTCAAATAAATAAAATAAAATCTTTAAAAAAAATTATGTAGGGGCACCTGGGTGGCTCAGTGAGTTAAAGCTTCTGCTTTTGGCTCAGGTCATGATCCCAGGGTTCTGGGATCGGGCCCCACATCAGGCTTTCTGCTTGGCGGGGAGCCTGCTTCTCCCTCTCTCTCTGCCTGCCGCTCTGCCTACTTGTGATTTCTGTCTGTCAAATAAATAAAATATTTTTTTAAAAAGTACGTAAAAAAAGAGTCTGCAAAATTCTGTGTAAACCCAATATTATGATGTATAAACAAAATTATCGGTAAATGTTATCTTAAAAAACACATCCACCTGTTGTTAAAACTTAGGAGAAAGTAAAAACGAACTTGTACTGGAGAAAGGAACTGGGGAAATGTTTAAAAGATCATTTCCTCTAATGATGATGTAGTTTTCAAAATAAAAATCGAAGTCCTTAGATGGAGACGAAATGCTAGTCTTTGTTGTGAGGGCTAGGGACCTCATCTTCTATCTTTTTGATCTCTCTTCCTGTCCTGCGGAAGGAGCTCTGAGCTGGGCACACAGCTTGTATTCAGAAAATGGCCCCCTGACGGACTGACAGCTCTGACCCCAAACACAAGCAACCTTGTCTTATCTTAAACACTATTACTTATTTATCTGTATTCTCCAGTTTCCTCAGACCCTCAGACTCCTGCCCAGTCCTAGGTGAATGGTCTTAAGCAATCTCTCTGAAATTCAGTTGCCTTGTTGTTGTTATTATTATTATTGTGTAATCCATAAAAGTTTGTTGACCAAAACAGCCTCCATCAAATATGGGAAGGGAGTGGTGGGGGGCGGGGGAGGGGGCGTTGCAGGAGAATTCAGGAGAAATCGAAGCAAGGGGGGTAGGAAAGAGCGGTCCAGGGTA
The DNA here is from genome assembly GCF_022355385.1 of Mustela nigripes. Lineage (NCBI taxonomy): Eukaryota > Metazoa > Chordata > Mammalia > Carnivora > Mustelidae > Mustela > Mustela nigripes. Next base: position 159,881,058 of record NC_081560.1, read on the forward strand.
TCAGGAGGGACAGTGGGCCTTCCCAGTTTTCCATTTCACAATGTGGAAAGGTTAGAAAGCAACTGCTGGTGGGTTCCCCCCGGCTGGCTTCTGCGGACCTAGCAACCCCCAGCCAGGGTGCCACCACTAAGACCCTCGAGAGCCGCTATCTGGGGACTCTGGGCTTCCTGGAACAGCTCCGTTTTTGTTTTTTTTTTTTTTTTTTTTAAGGACTGGGAGTCCTGGACTGTGCGAGGCTTGACATAGGTCTTATTTAATCTTCAGGACAAGTTCTGTACTTGGCCAGGGGACTGCAAGGCCCCCCTTCCTGGAGATCGCCGCCTTGACCCCTCCCCCGGGGCTGAGTGTTTCTTGCCAAAGGAGAGGCGAGAGGGGAGTGGGCGACTCCCAGACACCACGCCTACGCGGAGATCTGAGGCCGGCTCTGCCCTGGGGCAAGAGAGAGCCGAAGCTCTGAGGTCGCCCAGGCCAGACGCGTGGGGACACTGGGGCTCCCAGGTCCCCAAACAGGGGCGCAACAGCCTGGGGGCGCCCTATTCAAATCACATCCCAGCGACTTGCTTCTCTTTTCTTTAAAAAGAACCGAAACCCATGCTCATGGGCTTGAAAAACAAAGGCATCTGTCCCTGTCCCACCAGGGCAGTCCCTTTTAATCCCCAGCCCTGCTCCGCGGGTCAGCGGGCCCTTTACTAGGATCCCACGCACTACTCGTCCCCGCGGAGCTCCAGGACAGAGCGGAACCGGCCCGGGGGAGGTGGCCGCGACCGTGCCAGGGACTGGACTGCAAACGGGCTCCTAATTCTCGCTTTTCTCCCACTTCCTGCTCCAGCCCCGAAGGAAATCCTGAAGTGGCCGCTTGGGATTGGGCGCCTCTAGGCGTCTGCGCTGCACAGAGCATGCTCCGTGGCGCCCGGGGCCAGAAGGACACCTAAGCATTGGCCCTTGGCGCAGCCCCCTGCGGGCTGGTGAGGGTGTGGACAGGCGCGCTGAGTACCTGTCCAGGTTGGCCCCGCGCAGAGTAGATAAGCAGCTACATTGTATACCTGCCTCCCAGCTCGCTTGATAGGTAGCACAAAAGTTACCAAAGGCAGAGAGAGGCCTGGAATGCTACCATTTCTCAAGCATCTCTACATATTAAAAGAAGAGGAAATTCCAAAACTGGATCACAGATAGGGGATTCATATTAACCGTTTATATTGAAGAAGTTGGCAAAAAGACAATGTCGTGTAATAGTGTTGTTCACCAGATAATGAATGGATTAATAAACAACGTAATTTATCTGTTAATGGGACCTGAATTTAAAGTTGCGTGATAAACATATTTCATTGCTGCTATTGTATTTCTGTGGCTTTACATGTAACCTCATCTAGAGAAATGTCAAAAGTCTTAATTTGGGTCTTTTAGCTCCCCTGGAGCCACCCCTCAGCCCCCTCCCACAAAGAGGATGAAAGGTGGCTTGGAGTCAGAGTTACCCAATGGACCCTAGCCCAACACCCAGACAGTAAGCATTGTCCTCATTACTACACAGTGACTGTGAGTCAGAGTGTGTGCTAGAACTTGACAAACATCATTGCATTTCATCAGGACCAGAGCCCAGTGAAATGTCACGATGCAGTTACTACGGGAGGAAGCAGAAGCAATAAGCCACCGCCGGGATCCCCTTCAGGGAAGGATTTGTCATTTCGGCTTCGAGAGGCAGCCAGCCTTAGGCTTCCAGGCCCTTCAAGGACTTCCTCCCCTGCGAAGAGCAGCCTTGTCCAAGGGCACGCCCAGCCGCAGGCCACCTGTGTCATTTTGAAGTGACATTTTGGCCCAAGTTGGAACATTGGATCTGGGCTGATGGATCATTTTGGCCCCAGAGCTCCCTGTGGAATAGATCGAGCCTGTCAGGTCTATATGGCAGCTCCTACACCCTTGCTCACCCTGGTTTCACCTCCACTCCCTTGCACAGATGATGAGCCCAAGCGCCCTTCTTGAGAAACATCCTGCACACTGCGTTCTGTCCCTGGGACCAGGGAACCCAGCCTGCAATAGACCCAGAGAGGTTAAGAGACTTTCCTAAAGGGGCACCTGGGTGGCTCAGTGGGTTAAATCCTCTGCCTTAGGCTCAGGTCATGATCCCAGGGTCCTGGGATGGAGCCCCTCATCAGGCTCTCTGCTCAGTGGGGAGCTTGCTTTCCTCTCTCTCTCTACCTGCTTCTCTATGTCTACTTGTGATCTCTGTCAAATAAATAAAATCTTTTAAAAGAGAGAGAGAGAGAGAGAGAGAGAGAGACTTTTCTAAAGTCACTCAGAAACGAAGTAACAGGGCAGAGTCTGGGCTGGGGAAGCAGAGGTAAGCAGTGGTAGGGTCTGCAGGGCTTTGTGATGGAAGAGGGAGGGGCATGAGATTAGCCAGAAGTTCTTAGAATCACAGAAAGACCCCTCAGACCCAGAATTCATGGAGCCTCCACGGGACAGATCTTCCTGCTTTACTGGCAGGGACACCCATAGCCTGGGTGCCAGCAGCTCAACTAGACCAGATCCCTCAGGAATGAGTTTTTGGATTTCCTCCTTGGAGGAAGCGAAATCTGCAACAAGCTTTAGAAGTATGAGCAGAGGGACACCTGGATGGCTCAGTCAGTTAAGCAGCTGCCTTCTGCTCAGGTCATGATTCCAGGGCCTTGGGATCGAGTCCCGCATCAGGCTTCTTGTTCAGCAGGGAGCCTGTTTCTCCCTCTGCTTGCCACTTCCCCTGCTTGTGCTCTCACCCTCCTCTCTCTCTAGCAAATAAATAAACAAAATCTTAAAAAAAAAAAATATGAGTACATATGGAAGCACAGAGGCCATACCAAGTGGTAGCAGCGGGATGACGTAGTAGGGGGGCGGGAGATGGTGTGCTGGAGTGACATTACTGGATGAGAGGCAGGCTGGAAAACTCTGTAGGGAGGGCTCTGAATGCCAGTGATGTGATGTGATGTGCAATGGGGACAGGCAAAGGCATTTCCTTAGACTCATCTCATTCCAACCATTCTCTCTCTCTCTCTGCGTGTGTGATATCCTCCCCCAAATCCATTTCCTCTCGGGACTGGCCTGCTCTGGCAGTGGCTGATACCGAAACTAACTATTTATAGCATTTGAGGACAGAGGGGGTAGTAGGGCCAGTTTCCATGACGCCAGGGCTCCTAGCTGGTGGCTTCCTCCCTGCTGGGTCCCCACCGCCCCCTCTGTGTCCACCTCCTCTTCCATAACCTCTGACTTTCTACTTCCACGTGTTCATTCCCTGGGAAGCCTCAGGGGTGGTGCTGCGTGAGAGCAGAGCAGGGGGCCAGCGAGCAATGATCATGTCACCCTCCGTCCCTCTACTCCCTGTGTTAGGCCACATTCCAGGCTGAGGAGAGGTCCCAGCCGTCACCACTGGGTGCAGTGACCTAGAGGCCTTCTACTCCCAAACCGGACCACCTAGCCTCTGCCTTCTCCTCTCCCCTGCTGACCTCCTGAGGTTATAAATCCCAGAGTGCATGGAGGGCAGATACAACCTACAGAGGTCTGGAGGTAAAAGAGTTCAGGAAAAAATTAAGGTGAGAAAATGAAAATAAATAGCTGCTCGCCTAGCCAGACGTTTAGCTCCTACTTTGGGTCCCGGAAGCACCACGAAAAGAGGATTCTGCCATGTGTCAGCGGTAACGATCTGGCAAGTCATGTGGCCCCATAGTTTCTTTCTTCTCTTTCAGTCAACAGCTATGTATCCAACGCTTCCCACACTGTTCTATGCGCTAGAAGATCAACAGCAAACCAAACAGCCACAGATTTTCTCCCTTGGGAAGCTTACATTTTAGTGTAAGGGACAAATAAAATAAGTAAACTATGTGGTCTGCTTCGTGTAGGTATGTTTAGATAGGTGTGCACGTATTTAAATAAGTATTTGTATGTGTCTGTGTATTTGCATGCATATGTTTTCCGGCCAAAAGCCCCCACAAGCAAAGATACTTCAGAGCGATGAGTACACCTGGCATCCTGATCTGGGTTTCTAAAGACCACAAAAGGAATCCAGGACTTCCAAAGAAGTTCTAGAGCTACAGCAGGACAGCTACAAGATTAGCCTGGGATAGCTTGTTATGTAGAAAAGTAAGAAAGGGCTTGAGAAGGTGGCAGGCACAGAAGCCAGTGAAAAGGGCTCTCCTTGGCCAAATCTGGAGCGACTTATTAAAATAATAAGGAATTCTGGTCTATTGGGAAAAATAAGAATCTAAAAGTCCACACAGTAAATAGGTGGCTAGCTAGAGAGATTAGACAGACGGACAGAGGCAGGCAGTCAGGAAGGAAGGAAGGGGAAGGAAAGGTTCTTGCTTACAGTAGAACTTTGATTCCCAACTAGTAAATGTAGGAGTACCAGAGTTTGAAAACCATCATTTTGCAACTATCATAGTAAAGATTAATTTGGGCACAAGTCATTGTTGAAGGCAAAATCGAGAGTGAGAGTGCGATGAGATGTTTGCACGATTTTTTTTTTTTTTAAGATTTATGTATTCCTTTGAGAGAGAAAGAGAAAGCATGGGAGGGGAGGAAGAGCCAGAGGGGATGGAGGGGGAAGGAGGGAGAGTCTTGCAAGCAGGTTCTGCGCTGAGCATGTTGCCCAACACTGGGCTCGATCCCACGACCCTGAGATCATGATCTGAGCTGAAACCAAGAGTCAAACGTTTAGTGGACTGAGCCACCCAGGTGGCCCTGGGTGTATCTTCCCACAGATTGCTCATCAGATGCAAAGGAAAAAATAACAATATGTGGCAAAACCGAAAACTACCTTGCCAGAAGGCAAAATTAACATCACTGGTGAGGAGCAAAAGTACCCTATGTGTGGCTGAAATATAGAACCCCGAGAAGGACACAATATTGCTTATGAAACGTGCTGGCCGGAGAAGAGTCACCTGACTAATCACCAGAAAACCTCAGACCACCCCTTTTGAAATCTAAAGAGATAGGGGAAGGACTATGTTCTTTAAAAATGGTAATGTCATAGAAGGCAAAGTTTATAGAACTATTCCAGATTAAAGGAGAATGAAGAGTCAGACCATCCCAATGCAGTGTGTCTGGGAGGACACTCCCCTGTACTAGAGGAGAAAAATTAATGTGGGTGGGAGCTTATCAATGTTCAATTCACGGATGGAGAAGTAGATTATGGTTATGTAACAGAATAGCCTACCTTTAGGAAATGCACACTGAAGCTTTAAGGGGTCAAGGTATGCCACTTATTCTCAAAAGGTTCAGGAAAAATTATGTGTGTGTGAATGCATGCTTGTGTGTGTGTGTGTGTGTGTGTGAAGGGAGGAAAGGTGCAAATGGGATAAAATATTAACAACAGGTAAATCAGCGTGAAGGATGTATGGGTGTTCTTTGTATTGTCCTTATGCTTAGAGCTTTTTTGTGATCTTTTAAAAAAAATTTTTTTTTAAATTTTATTTATTTGACAGAGAGAGAGAGATCACAAGTAGGCAGAGCAGCAGGCAGAGAGAGAACGGGGAGCAGGATCCCCGCGGAGCAGAGAGCTGGATTCGGGGGATGCGGGGCTCAAAAATCCCAGGACCCTGAGACCATGACCTGAGCCAAAGGCAGCAGCTTAACCCACTGAGCCACCCAGGCGCCCCAAACTTCTCTGTGATCTTGAACTGATCTCCAAATAAAATGTTTTCTTTAAAAGGAAACCATATAGAGTGACAGATAGTGTTACATTCTGTGGAGAAAAGTAAACATGTGTTGCAAATGTTAATAAAAGTGATGAGGGAGGACTTCTTCAGGAAAGCGGTCTGAGCCAAGCCCGGAACAGGTGAGTGAGTATGTAGCTCTCTGGGGGAAGTGCATTCCAGGCGGAGGAACTAGCAAGAAGGGAACCAGTCTGGCACCTTCCTCAGCAAGGTGGTGGGAGGGGGCACTGGAGCAGAGTGCATGCGAGTGAGAGGTGAGGTCAGACAAACACGGGCACCTCGCTGGACAGCACCTCCCATGTGGGGTGTCTGAGAACCGCCGGGAGCAAGAGGAAGGTCTGAAGGCTTTGCGCTGTGGCTTCCCATGATCTGCCTTTTGTTTCCAACACTCTGTTCGCTGTGTTGAAACAAACGGAAGAGGAGGCAAGAGCAGCAGCAGGGGAGCAGTAAGTGGGTTGTTGCAATAATCCAGGCGAGAGGTGATTATTGGCAGGGACCCAGGGTAGGAGCAGAGGAGTGTGCAGCAGTGCTGGGATCCTGGCTCTATTTTAAAGCCTTTGCCGCTGGGTGGGAAGCGCAGTACAGGAGAGTGGAGTCAAGGATGGCTCGTGTGTTCTGGCCATGCAGCTGCTGCAAGGATGGAATGGCCATTAACTGCAATGGGGAAACCTGTGGGAGAAGCAGCTTTGGGGGTATGCTGAGGAATTTGGTTCTGGACATATTTAAGTGTCAGGGGCCGGGGAGGCAGTCCCGTGGAGAGGAGGAACAAGCAGTTCGTTGTACGTAGGAGTCTGGGGTTCCTGGGGTGCCTGGGAGAAACTCAGGCAGGAGCTGGGCACGTGGCGGGAGGAGGTTTAGACCCAGGGGTGGAGGAGGGCACCAGGGAGTGGGACAAGAAGGGGACCAGGGATTGGGCCTGGGGGATGGGGATGCGCTGTCAAAGCAGCCAGTGATGAGGCTGGGACCAGGACTGAGAGGCAGTGGTTCCTGGGAGCCAAGGGAGGAGGGTTTCAAGAAGAGGGGGTCTTCAGGTGTGTCAGAGAAGTCCAAGGAGTTGAGAATTGAGAACTGCCCATGGGACTAATGCTGTTAAAGTCATCAAGGGTCCTCACTGAAGAGCTTGGGTAGGGTGGGGGCAAAATCCTAATTAGAGTGGCTTCAAGAGCCACAGAGCAGGAGAGCCAGAAGCAGCAGGTGCACACTGCCGTCCGAGGCATTTCGCCGTAAGGGAAGGAGAGAAACGAGGTAGTCGCTGGAGGAGGAACAGATCTGGAGAGGTTTTCCTTAACTGGAAAGGGCCACAGAAAGGTTGCTGTTTATAAGGAACCTCATTGTTTTTAGGTAAACAGACACTACTGTTTCTCTTATTCTCTCCCTGGGCTGCCCTGCTCTGGGCCGACCCTCTCATGCCCCCCGGATGAAGGGTCAGCTTCCTCTGTCACATTCCTTTATGTAGCCATCCTTGAAAGCTCTGATCTCTCTTCCTGGAGCCCCGTCCCCATGTCCTCTGGCCTGTTTCACCTGAGGTTCCCGGAAGTGTTCCCTAGTTCCAGGCCACCTGCTGTGGCACACCTCCTGCATGACGGCCACCTGTCTTGCCCCCAATGCTTCATGTTAAGGAGCCCCATTTTCGTTCTTTGGAAACTTTTTTCACAAATACTAGAGACCATTCATCTACAGTTGGAGTCCCGAGTTAAAGTGCTGAGGGCACCACTAACCCCATAATCATTTTGTGGGTTTAAAGCACAAAGAGGTTTTGGGGAGTGGTATCAGCCGAGGGAGGGTGTTGGAGGATGTATTCTTAGCAACGAAGACGTAAAGACAAATCCAAGAGAAGTGTCAAGGAAGAACAGACAGGTCTTGTCAACAGTTGAATGACAATATGTGGGTGTTAAAAGCCTTAAACATGGGGTACCCTTTGATCTAGTCGTTCCACTTCCAGCAATTTGTCTAGAAAAAAAGTAGGCATTTTGGGTACTAAGAGCATGTAAAAGGTTCACCACAGAATTGTCCATAATTGCAAAATATTGGATACAGCCCATGTGTCAACAACAGGTATATCTGGCACATTTATACCGTGGAATACCATGTAATCATTAAATAAAGATGTAGAGGTGAACATGTCTTGTCAGGAAAGGTGTTGATGATAAGTGAAAAGAGCAAGTTACACACACAAACGTGTAAACACAAAAGAGACTATATCTCAGTGGTAATGATTAGGTGAGTTCTGTTTTGTTTCAATAACTTTGTATTGTTTAATTTAAAAAGTACAATAAAAGTAACGTAGAAAAAGTGGGTGATATTCAAGTTAGGAGAAGAGAGAAGATTGCCCGGGCAACAGATTACAGAGAGCAGCTTGGGGAACATCCAAACTGAAGGAATGAAGAGAGGAGGAAGAGCCAGGAAAGAATTTGAAGATCCCGTGAGGGGAAAGGCAGGAAGACCTGGGGAGCCAAGATGGGAGCCAAAGAACTAGTGAGCGCCCAGGAATGGCTGCTGGTTAGTGACCCAAAGTCACCCCAGCTCTCTTCCACCATGCCCACCACTGTCGGGCAGTTTCTTTACAGCAAGTAGTCATGGGATCAGCTCCAGCCAATGAGATGTGGGAAAATGTCTGGTGGGGGGCTTTTGGAAAAGATGTTCCTTCCTTAAGGAAAGCATGTGCAGAGAAAACCTGTCCTCTGTTGCTCCTTGTTTCCTGCCTTCAAAAGCGGTTGTGAGGATGAGATGCCTGGAGCTGCCATGCCACCCAACTTGGCATCATGAGAGAAAGGCCAGGGGAGTCAGACAGACTAACTAGAGCCCATCTTTTCTGTGAGATAATGAGACACATATGTCACATAAGCTGTCCCATTTGGGGGCCATCTGCTATTGTAATTGAAGACATTCTTAACCGATAGATAATATGGAGTACAAATTCCTAGGCGGGGGTCTTTGAGCTTGGCAGATCTACATAGCAGAGCTGCAGTGCAGGTGACAAAGGGTGGGTGTGGTGAGAAAGTCTGAGCACCGAGGCTGGACCAAACTTTGGAGAGGCTCGTGAGTGGTAGAAGACAAGATGACATGGAATCAGCGGGGGCACCTGAATTTTTCTTCCGTGTCTTTGCTGCTATCTTGGCTCTGGCAGAAGACTGAGGAAATCGACCTGTTTTTGAACTTTTAATGTTTAAGCACATAGTCGGTGCTCATCAAATGGTTATCACTGTTAGCATTATTCCATGAGGGCATTCTTGGAGATGTTATAATCTCTAGGTGAAGTTTCGATGTTCTGAGGTATACTGGTCTGCAGACTCATCCGAGCTGTCTGTCCCAGCTGTCTGTCCTGGCTTGGAGGCAGCAGGGTGCGGTCAGTGGAAAATACACTGGCTTTGGAGTCAGACCGAAACCTGTTATGTGCTGGATATCCCTGAGCTGAACTCCTCTGTCTCGGATGTCTCACCTGTTAGTGGAGATCAGGGTTGGTATGAGAAGTAAATGAGAAAATGCATGAAAAATGCTGGGACAGAGTAGACACTGGAGGAAGAGGAATCCTCTGGTTGGGCACTGCAGGTTGCCTTTCAAACATCATGTCCTTTTCCTCCTTTGTAACAGAAACCATGTTGGTCCAGGTGTCTCCCCTTCCCTGGTGAGGAAACCCCAGCCCAGAGAACTGGAGTGGTGTTTCTGAGGTCTCACAACCGAAGCACCTGAAGCAGCACAGGAACCAAGGTCTTCTGACTCCCAGGCCAGTGTTGTAATAGCTCTCCCTTTGGGAAGAATTAGCACAGTTATCCAATATGACAACTAGGTCTTAGAACTTCTTTTTATTTTTATTTTTTTCCTTTTTTTTAAAAAATATTTTATTTATTAATTTATTTGACAGAGAGAGAGAGAGAGAGATCACAAGTAGGCAGAGAGGCAGGCAGAGAGAGGGGGAAGCAGGCTCCCCGCTGAGCAGAGAGCCCGATGCGGGGCTTGATCCCAGGACCCTGAGATCATGACCTGAACTGAAGGCAGCGGCTTAACCCACTGAGCCACCCAGGCGCCCCTAGAACTTCTTTTTAAAAAACATTTTATTTATTTATTTGAAAGGCAGAACGAGAAAATCAAGAGAGAGTGGGCAGGTGATGGCAGAGGGAGAGGGAGAAGCAGACTCCCCCTGAGCAGAGAGCCTGATGTGGGGCTCAATCCTGGGACTTGAGTAGACCTGAGTTGAGGCAGATGCTTAACCAACTGAGCCACCCAGGCACCCCAGTCTTAGAACTTCTAAAGCATGGTCTCCTTCTCCCCATGAACAAGAGACAGCTGCTACAAGGGCTTGTATGACCTAGTCTTGGAAGTGACATGCCATTTCTTGTGCCGTAATCTACAGGTTCCCCAGACCAGCCTTGGCAGAGTGTAGAAGGGCGTGAATACTGGGAGGTAGGGATCACCAGAGGTATTCGTGGAAGCTGGCTACCAGGAGCATCTTGGCATTATGAAGACAGTTTTGGCTTTATACATCTGCTGAAAGGGCCTAGGGACTCCGACAGGCCCACGGGACACACTTGGAGATCCAGTGACCTTGATGATACAAACTCCTATCAATCTATGTGATTTAGGCTACTATCTAGAAGACGATTCTCACCTCTCCTTCTTTTTTACAGATTCATTTAAGTTCGTCAGTTTCATTTTTTAAAATAGGAATCTCCATGCCCAACATGGAGCTCGAGCTCATGACCCTGAGATCAAGAGTCGGCTGGTCCACTGACTGAGCCAGGCAAGCATCCCTTTTGGTCTCACTTTAAAAACCAGTAAGCCAGAGGGGCCAGAGACTCTTAATGTACCCAGTATTTTGCCTCTGCTGACGTCAGGGTGAAAGTGCTAGAGGAGCAGAGAACTCGTCCCCTAGGACAGACAGCAGCGTCACATGGCCATTTGGTGGCTCATCATGGGCTCTTCCATCTATGGGTTCATCTTCAATTTTCTTGAGTATGTTCAATCCGAACCTCCTGCCTGGCTAATCCATGCCACAGATGACTTAAATCAAGCAGTATCTCCTTTCATTTGTCTGAAGGGCCTCAGCCAAGTGTTCCCAAAACAGGTTTGATCGCAACATGCCAAGACCTGGCAAAAACACCTAGGTAGAACTCATGCAAACATCCTTCATGTCTTTTGAGACGCTAATCCTTTTTCCTTTAGAGGGGTCCTAGTATTTTTAGCATGTGATACAGTTCTGCCACGCCCTCAGGGTCACATCAAACCCCTTGTCTGGGGGGCCATCTTGTGCTCCCCACCATGTTCTTCTCAAGACTTTGGCCTAAAGAGCTTCAGCACACAGCCTGCATCAGCTCATGGGCATTTGTATTGAGAGGGCAATGGTATTCCATTTTCTAAAGCTTGTCACAGTAACGCTCGGAACCTTGCTTGCACAGGGGAACACTGAGTTATCAATCAAGATGCCTTCTTCCTTCTTAGAGCAGCATACCCCTCTCCTGGCCTCCTCCTCTCCCCCAGTCCACATGATGTCGGTGAGGCTATCACTCATACTACACCCGTTTTGGCCAGCGATTAGTCAAAGGAAGGACGACCATCCAAGTTGGAGCTGGCAGGGTCTGGAATTGTTTTCAGGGAAGCACAACGGGAAGGCCTTTTTCCCTAGAAAAGGGAGTCAGAGACCTGTGAGAATGAGCCCAGAGCTGCCTACAGCTCATGTTTCCTACTGCAGCAGTCGGTAGGTGAAAATGGAGCCAAACAAGTCAACAGTGCCAAGAGCAAGACAAATACGAGAGTTTGAGAATCTGGATTCACTCCTGCCAGAGGCTGGTTCCAACTCCCTTCTTTCCAGTGACTTGACCCAAGAATGGCCAGTGTTGTTAGGTTTCTACCACTTATCATTGATGGGAGCCCTCAGACAACTGACTCTTTCCGCCAAATTACATTGTGAGGGATCTACTCCCTGAAGGAGCATGTGTTAAGAGAAAATAAGACAGCTGGGAATGCAAGTAAAGATCTAGAAAGAGGGCTGACCAGCAAAAAGGCAGACGAACCAAGGAACAGCTTTCCATGGAAGCAGATGACTGGGTGGTGGGGAAACAGACACTCCCATGGGCTCGGCGGGAGTATAAACCGATGTGATACACTTTGGAAGGCAATTTGGCAGTATCTCAAGATTTGAAATGTTCTTGCTCTTTGAGCCAATAATTGTATTCAATGCAGCATTGTTTATTGTGGGGGGGGGGGAAAGCTGGCAATGTTTGCATCAATAGGGGATTGGTTAAGTAAATTATGGAAACACGTCCAAGCTCTATTGTTAAGGGGGGGGGCGGAGTGTATAAGACTATGCAAAGCTTTTGTTTATAGACGTGTGTGTGTGTGTGTGTGTGTGTGTGTACTGTGCAAAGAAAGCGCAGAGGACCATACAAAGGGTAGTCAACTTCAGTATTCTCAGTGGGGAGGTAACTGTAATTACAGAAAATTCTCACCTGTTGCTTGTACTAGTCTAGAATAATTTGAGATTGATTGCTGTTCTATGTCTGCTGCTATAAGAAAAAGGACTGATAACACATTCCTTCCTTCCTTATTAGTATTGTGAGTTCTAAGATCTGTGGCCCTAGGGGTTCATTTACTTCTCCATTTGATCCATACTTGATCAAGTGACTGAGTGCCAACTATATTAGGCACTCTTCTTGGTGCTGGGCACATAAAAGCCAAATGGAATCAATAACCTCAAGGATTTTACAGGATTGTGAAACAAATGATCAGATGCTGATGAGTTATGAAGCACAGAGGAAGAAAAGGGGGATAGGATGCTGGGTGGAAACAGGGTCCTCCTATATATAAAGTGGTCAGAGAAAGCCTTATTGAGAAGGCAACATAAAGATGTAAAGAGAGGGAGGAAGAAAGCCATACAGCTCCAGCAGCAAGAGTCTTCCAGGCACAGAAGACAGATGGAAGATCCTGAACTTGAAGGGTGCTTGATGAGTCTGAGCCCATAAGGAAGAAGAAGAAATGAAGCCAGAGGTAAGGGAGGGGGTGGGACTGTGTACCAATGGACCTGAGGCCATGGTACCCCTCAGTGATGTGAGAAGCCCCTAGAGGGTTTTGGATAGACTTTAAAATGATCATTCTGGTTGCTCTTAAGACCAGAGTAGTGGCAGCAAGGGCAGAAGCAGGAAGGTGAGTTAGAAAGTAACTACAAGGACCCAGAGAGAAAATGGCTTGGACTCTAGTGCCGATGGCTTGACAAGCTTGGGTTCTAAATGTCCCCTGAAAGTACAGCTGATGGATTTGTTGGAAGGGATGAGTGTCCTGAAAGTATTGCCTGTGACCCCAGGCTCAGTCCTGAGGCTGTCAGACCCCTGGAAGACAACGCTTCTCCCCTGTTAGACGTCTAAGCCCACCAAGAGGGATGCCAGAGTCACCCCCAAGAGGTGGCAGTGCTTAGCTGACAGAGGGGGAGGAGGACAGAACCATGGGAAGGGGGAGGTTTGGTTTTGTACACAGCAGGCCCCGCCCCACAGAGATGGGAGCGGTTCTAGCCACGGGATGCCAGGGGAGGCTGGATGCCTATGCCGCCATCTTCACACACTTGGTTTGCGAGGGGACAGGCTGCATTTTCACCCACCAAAGCAAGAGAAGGCTCATAGCCGATTTAACTCCATTTAGAAAAACCAAATGCCATATCATTTCCATACCCATGTCTTGCAGAGCAAATCAAGACCCGCTGCACACATTTTATAAGGTCTTACCTTTTTTTAAAAAAAAATTATTTATCTATCTATCTATCTATCTGACAGACAGAGATCACAAGTAGGCAGAGAGGCAGGCAGAGAGAGAGAGGAGGAAGCAGGCTCTCCGCTGAGCAGAGAGCCTGATGCGGGGATGGATCCCAGGACTAAGATCATGACCTGAGCTGAGCCACCCAGGCGCCCCTATAAGGTTTTACTTTTGCTCTTAAAGACACATTATTTTTGTAATCAGAATGGAAAGCACGGTGGGATGGTCAACAGTGGCCAATTCAGAGAAGGTCACAGAGTTAGCTTATTGAGAAAGGAGTAAGGTAAGAAGTGCGGTCTTCCAGGAGCAAAGCCAGATGGTATGTGATTAAGAAGGGAAAAAGAGACGATGTGATGTTGAAGCCGTGAATATAATCCTCTCTTGAGAAATTTGGCGAAGGAAGGAAAGAAACAATGAATGGTAAGAACAAACATATGCCACGCAATTCTGAATAAAGTTTATTAAATAATACGTACAGCAAATGTAGTATCTCAACACACCCATTTATCAAATCGATCCACGGCAATAAAGAAAAATAAATGAAGAGAACAATCTGTTTCGGAATAGTACATGCTCTCCGTGTGTGATTAAAATGGCAACACTTTAAATTAATTGGTTATGTATAATGTCAGTTATTTTTCTCTCAGAATATAATCTTCTCTGTAGTGACCTATTCTAGCAAAAGAACTTATACCTACTATAGATAAATAGGACTGCAAAAAATAAATCAAAAACAAAATTAAAAAAAAAAACCAAAAAAAACCTGTAACTGAGATAACAATTACCTTCTCTCCCAGAAAGAATGATTATTTGAAATTTTAACACTTTACAATGGCTATTCTTGTGCTAAAAATCTGCAGGTGAATTATTTGGAATTCCTTCATTTAAATAAAAATGCAAAAAACTTCATGACTTCCTTATTTTATCCCCCTTCAGTTCAAATTTTTAAAATTATTTTTCTATATAAAGTAGGTACATGGGCTATACAAAGTTAAATATACATATTTACAGTCCTACTTCTTACGCATATGATTTTTTTTTTCTTTTACTGATCCGAGAGAGACTGCAAAAGATAAGTAGTTGGGGCTTGCCTTTACCCAGAAGCATGGCGAATATATCAAAATGTGTTGCAAGGCAGGGTGCCAGTTAGTTGCGCTTGCTATTAATAAACCTGTATAAATATCTCGCATAAAAATAGGTATTTTATATTACTAAATGTCTGAGGACAAAAGAGCAATTGGAAACCTTGGTTCCTTGTTTCATCATACATAGGAAGCTGAAGTTTGATGCAAATTTTGACATGATTTTGTTAAAGACTGGCAAATCGGTGAGGCATACCTGGGTTTCTGGAGATCTACAAATGCGTGAGGCTGGCATCATACGCGAATGTGGCTTTACAAATTGGTTTTATTTTCTAGCTGTATTTAAAGAGGTGTTCAAAATTACCTACTGAATCAAGAAGCACCCCTCAAAAAAAAAAAACAGAACTATTAGATTATTATTAATGGTTTGCATCTATGACAGACCAGCAAACACGTTAGCCAATATAGGAGTTACATTCCAAAAATGAGTGAAATGCTGTCGTGCAAAACGCACGTGCATATGCACTTGCACTATATTCCCTCAGAGAGAGTCAAACAGCACCCCCAGGGGAAGTGGACCTTCCAAAGCAGGGAGTCTGATTCAAAGACTCAGAGAGGCTCCTTCTACCCAGGAAGCTCCTCCCCCACCACCGGCACCCCTACCCCCACCATTAGTTCCATAGCCTCATCCCTTGGGGTTAAGGCTCTTCTCTGTCCTAGTTAAAAACAAATGTCTCCAGGAAGAAGTTAACACATTCCTCTTTTCAGTCATTTACACTCTAGTGTGAAGGAGTCAGCAGCATTTTCTTTCCTGAGACGAGGACTTGAAAGGAGGACAGGGAGAGAATGAGGCTGTCTGAGGAGGGCACAGGGGTGCAGAGCTGATGGGTGGCAGGTGAGTGGCAGAGACAGAAGGTGAGGCAGAGGCACTGAAGACAGACTCTGCCTCCTTGTAAGGACTCCAAACTCTGGGACGATGGTTGGGAGGCAATTCTGAGCTATATGCAGAGAGCCAGGATTCCTGTACACAGTCCACCTACCTAGAAATGCTGTTCTTATTTGTGACCTTGGATGTGTATTTGTGGGGAGGATGAGAGTCTGAAGACTCTGGAAAAGTTCCAAGAATTTCTGGCCATAAACTACCCTCAGACAAAGGTTCTTCCAGCAGCCTAGTTGTTCAAGAGTGAGCTCATGGAGAGAGAAACACGACAATGCTTTCTAGAGTCTCTCCAGGGAAAGATAACCTCCTCCTCTCTCTCATACCCTTCTCAGCACATATCATGGTCTCTCTTGACCCAGTAGTTTTGTGTGTCTGCCTCTCTCGTCACCTGTGAGTACCCGACAGGCAGGTGGGCCAGTCCCTATTTCTTCAACGGATCTAACAGAGAGGCTGACCAACATCCTTAAGATGGATGGAGTTGTGACTGAGCACCCGGGTGTTACAGGGGCCTCCTTCCTCCCACATGGCCCCACAGAGGACAGACCTCCTGGGAGCGGCAGAATCACTACCTCACACATAGGGCCTCACATATAGGGCCACAGCCTCTGTGCCTTCTGCTCTGAAGAGAAGCCTCACCGGGGTGAGGATACTGGGTGACTACCTCATGGGCGTTTCCTGAACCTGCTTCGGGGAGTACAAATGAGGACACAGTGAGCCTAGGGCGTGGGGCATGTCCTGCTCCTTGGTGGCGCCAGCGTCCAACGTGCGATGGTGTCTGTTCAACGATTCACTGAACGCCATCCCTGGTTCTCTGAGAGAACAGGCCTAGCCACCTCAAAATGCCCTGACCAAAAACAATCCAGAAAAGAAAGGTTAGCACTGGCATTCTGGTAAATGAAATTGTGCCAAAGGTGACCATTTACAAGTCAGTGATATGGGAAAGGGTCACGTCGCAAGCGACCTTGATAGCTACAGAACTTCCTAACGTCATCACTTGAAAACACAACTTTAACTACCTGACCTGGGCGCCCCACTTCCACCAGCAAACCTCATGTGCTTTTCAGTCTGAACACCAGGGGCGTCGAGGGCCATGGTGCATGCAGGCTCAGTGCACAGGGCACCTCCACGCTCCCTCCATTGCCCCATGTTCCCCGGGAACGAGGCACATGGTCTTGGAGAGCCTGGTAGCCTCCACCACTGTCCAGGGGAGGCCTCAGCCGCCTAAGCAGATTTCCAGCAACGTTGGGAAACCGGTGGGCTCTGGGGTGGCTGGGGTATGGAGCCTTTGGAGAACGGCTGGGGATCTGCCTGGTGTCCCGAGGACTGCTTCTGGCTAAATGGCCACGTCGAGCCAGAGCTGGTCAAGGCCAGGGCAGCAAGAGGCATTTCTGACCTCACTGATCCTGGACTGTGTTACAGGTCAGATTACCCAAGAAGGGGAGAGGCGGGGAAGGCTTGGAGTGGCTCCCAGAAG
This sequence comes from Mustela nigripes, assembly GCF_022355385.1. Taxonomy (NCBI): domain Eukaryota; kingdom Metazoa; phylum Chordata; class Mammalia; order Carnivora; family Mustelidae; genus Mustela; species Mustela nigripes. The sequence continues at coordinate 159,897,972 of NC_081560.1, forward strand.
CAGCTAAGTAAATACAGACTTGCCTCATTCCTTTTTCCTCAGTCCGGCTTGCCTGATATGCTGTCAGCGTAGACAGACTCGGCCTTTAGACACAACACTTCTCTGTCCCTCTCTTTTGCTTCTTACTTTATCCACTGCATTAGTTTTCCTACTGACTCAACATTTAAATAAAGAGACCAGTTCACGAGTTATGTTTCATCCTCCAAGAAAAAATAATCTCCGGTTTTCAATCTTCTTATAGATACAAAGGCTTTACATAGTTGCCTGGAAAAGTACCAAATTGCCTTGTCCTTCTTGAAGTACCTATAGAAAAACAAACAGAACATAAGCAAAATAAGAAAGCTCACCCATGAGTTCAGAGAGAGCCCTCTGTTGTTGTTGTTGTTTTTTAAATTAATTTATTTGAGAGAGCGAGAGTGCACACACATAAGAGGGGGAGGGGCCGAGGGAGAGAGAATTCCAAGCAGACTCCCCATCAAGCACGGGGCCCAACTCAGGGCTCGATCTCACAACCCTGAGACCATGACCTGAGGAAACCAAGAGTCTGACGCTTGACAGACTGAGCCACGCAGGCACCCCTGGAGAGAGCCCTTTGATAACTTTGCAGCGTGAAGAACAGCATGTGGTTTCCAAAGCACTTTTCCCTGTCTTATCTCTTTTACGCAGCAAAACAATGCTGGGTCGTAAGCCAGGCAGGCACTCTTGGGACTAGCCCCAGCCCCCTTTCCAGATGAGGAATGGGAAGCCCAGAGAGCTTAAGTCCCACAGTTTAGCAAGCATCAGAAGCAGGCTCGGAACCCGGGACGCCTGACTTCCAGCCCACTGCTCTTTCTAATACTTCTCCTTTTTGGAAAAAGATGAACCCATTTACTTAACACAAGATACCAGGGATTTAGAACTTCTAAACTGTAGGATTTCTGAAAGTCTCCTGGATAGGGGCACACATCAAAAGGAAATTCCTCTCAGAAGCCCATGCCTGAGCCCTGGACTGACACCTGCCTCTACTGCCCACCTTGCCAAGGCTCCCGCTGAGGCAGGAACACTGAGCTATGGGGGTACAATGCCTTCCTGCACTGTTCAACATCCCGAACTGCCGGATCCCTAACCTGGCTCCTTCCCTTGGGACTCTCTAAAGCTGGGGGTGGGGGTGGTGGCAGATCCAGGCCATGTCCCTGGTCTGCACTCACTGGCCAACAGCACAATTGGGATAATTGCATCCTTTTTCCAGTTGGCGTGGATACAGCTCCACGACCCCAGGGACCACAGCATTCCAAGCAGCTGCTACCTGCAGGCTGGAGCTGTTGCCCGAAGCTAAAAGAAAGTGTCAACCTAAAGACATCTGAAAGAACTGGCTGACCCCTGAGGGAGGACCCCTGAGGAGGCTGCAGAGAACTGAGATGATAAGGGCCAGAGATGTGCTCCTATAGCTGATTTGCACCTTCCCTTATGGACAGGAAAAACGAGCTCCGCTGGGTTACTTGATTCTCCTCTGAGCACTAGGCTCCATTCTAAAGTATTTGAGGGATTGAGGCATCCCTCTCACCCTACCCCATGTTCTCATAAAAAATGTAAATAGGGGGTGCCTGGGTGGCTCAGTGGGTTAAAGCCTCTGCCTTCGGCCCAGGTCATGATCCCAGGGTCCAGGGATTGAGCCCCGCATCGGGCTCTCTGCTCAGCGGGGAGCCTGCTTCCTCCTCTCTCTGCCTGCCTCTCTGCCTACTTGTGATCTCTGTCAAATAAATAAATAAAGTCTTTAAAAAAAAATGTAAATAGTCCTGGAGGGGTTTAACAGTGAATCTACACCAGAGCTGCGCTCTCCTACGCCTGGCACGGGCAGCGACCGGGCACTGGAAACGTGCCCAGTCTGAACAGCTACGCCCAATCTGCAAAATACACATCAGAATTCCAAGGTTGAGAAAGACCGTTTACATTCTCCTTTTCTTTCTTTCTTTCTTTCTTTTTTTTTTTTTTTTAAAGATTTTGTTTATTTATTTGATAGGCAGAGATCGCAAGTAGGCAGAGAGGCAGGCAGAGAGAGAAAGAGGGAAGCAGGCTCCCCACTGAGCAGAGAGCCCGATGTGGGGCTCGATCCCAGGACCCTGGGATCATGACCTGAGCCGAAGGCAGAGGCTTTAACCCACTGAGCCACCCAGGTACCCCACATTCTTCTTTTCATACTAACAATTTTTTATACCGATTCCGCATTCAAATGACAATATTTTGAATGCAATGGTGTTAATAAACTATATCCCTATAATTAGTTTTATGGGTTTCATTTTACTTCTTTCAAGGTGGCTTCCAGAAAATTTTAAATTCCATTCACGGCTTGACAACACTCCACTGGAGTGTTGCCGACTTTGCAGACCTGACTTCCTTCTGACTGGAGCAGTCTAAGGATGCTGAGCGGCCATAGGCTTCTGGGGGTCTGGGGAGGTTGGGGCAGCTTTCTAAGAGGCCGTTGAGTCCCAGGCAAATCTTTCTGGCTTCCCATGTCTGCTGTGGCCTGGCCATTCTCACTACCCCAGCCCTGAGAGGACTACACGTTAACAAGGATTTTCCAGAGAGATCAGGAAGGAACTGGTCTTAGAAGGAAGATAAAGGTAAAGCCATTTGTACAAGGGGAGAGCAGAGGCAAAAAGTGAGTCAGTGGCTCCCAAGAGCATATTTGTGCCTGAGGAGAAAGAACAGAAACCTGGGGACAGATACTTCTGAATCTGAGTATTGGACCCACGACTGGCTACCTGGGTGACCCGGGATACTTATGTCACCACTTTGGGCTTCAGTTTTTGAGTCTGTGAACTGAAGATAATTCTTGTGTCACGGGCTATTTATCGAGAACTTCAATAATAAAGTATATTGAGCAAGTATCTGCTTTGTAGTAAAATCTCAAAAAATATTGATCTTTCTCCTGTTCTCTAATGGTGAATCTTTTGTTTTAATTAAGCAGGTTGTTTTGATTAAAGTTATGGGAAGCCTGTAAATAAGGTCTTTGGAATGTCTACACATACGCTTGAGTTTCACGGTTGAGACCTACACTCAAATTCTCTTGTGTTGTTTCCTAAGAGTATAAAATAAATAAAAATTTCAAATGTAGAACAGATAAAATGCGCAACAGAAATACAAACAGAACTCCAGTAATCTGACAACTGCCCTCCTGTGCAGCTGCATTGGCATGCTTGGATTTTGGGTCTGGTACCATGACTGTCACCCACACAGTCTTCAGAGCAAGCATAACGTGGGTGACCCAGTACGCCCGACAGCAGACCCTGATCAGAGAAGGCTCTGTTTTCTGTGCAGCAAGGACTGCCTTTTGCGTGGCTTGTCGCTCCTCGTTACTCCTTCAATACACAACTAGTAAGGAAAGCGCGAGGAGATCACTTACCAACGAACCATCCATCATCACATTTTTCCATGACATCAACAATATCTCCATCTCGGAGTTCCAATTCATCATCATTCTGGGGTATATAGCTATACAATGCTTGGTAGCTAAACCTAAAAATGAGAGACATTAAATCAAACATTGACAGGATCAAATAATGAATTTTTAAAGCCCAATTCAGTTAAACCAACACATGGGTAGTGTTTCATACTCATCAGTGGGGATGGAAGTATTTTACTGGCTACTTCCCTGGCAGGGTAGACTTTGGGGAGATCTACTCAGCATAGAATAAGGAAATGAAGACTGCTAGGGATGGGGAGCCTCTGATGAGTAAGATTATGACAAGTCCTTTTATTGAGTTTCCTTTAGTTACCAGAGCTAAACATTTTGTTTAGACCCTGCCACTTTATTACTTTTTTTAAAGATTTTATTTATTTGACAGAGATCACAAGCAGGCAGAAAGGTGGGTGGGGGTGGGGGCGGGAAGCAGGCTTCCTGCTAAGCAGAGAGCCCGATGCGGGGCTTGATCCCAGGACCCTGAGACCATGACTTGAGCTGAAGGCAGAGGCTTAGCCCACTGAGCCACTCAGGTGTCCAATAGATTCCCCCTCTATTTTTTTTTTTTAATATGATTTTATTTATTTACTTGACAGAGATCACAAATAGACAGAGAGGCAGGCAGCGGGGTGGGCAGAGAGCCAGATGCGGGCTGGGATCATGACCTGAGCCAAAAGCAGAGGGTTTTACCCACTGAGCCACCCACTCACCACAGATGCCCCCTCTTTAAAGTTAACCAAAGTTTTTTCTTTTTGTTAACATAGGAGAATGTATGTAGATTACCAGGGACAATCAGAAGTTTAAAAAAGAAAAGAGAGAAGAAGAAGTAACAGGTCCAGAGATAGACACAATATTCTGGTTATAAACATTGGAGAGCATAAAAAATTTTTTCTATATATATACATATATATGTATATATATATAGGTGTATTGATATAAAGATATAAAAAGTACATTCCAATTGCTTACCTTGAGTTTCTTAATATGCTAATATATATTTCATTGTTTTTATTTTTTAAAGTTTTTTTTTTTTTTTAAGATTTTATTTATTTGACAGACAGAGATCACAAGCAGACAGAGAGAGAGGAGGAAGCAGGCTCCCCGCTGAGCAGAGAGCCTGATGTGGGGCTCGAGTCCAGGACCCCGAGATCACGACCTGAGCCCAAGGCAGAGGCTTTAACCCACTGAGCCACCCAGGTGCCCCTGTTTTAAAGTTTTTAAGTTTTTTAAAAAATTTACTTGACAGAGAGAGATAATGAGAGAGGGAACAAACACAAGCAGGGGGAGTAGGAGAGGGAGAAGCAGGCTTCCTGCTGAGCAGGAAGTCTAACGCGGGGCTGGATCCCAGGACCCTGGGATCATGCCAGACGCTTAACTGTCCAGGCCACCAGGTGCCCCTAAAAGTTTTTATTTATTCATTTAAATAATCTCTATACCCTTGACCCCGAGATCAAGAGCTGAACTCTCTTCTGACTGAGCTAGCCAGGTGCCCCTTGTTAATTGTTTTTAAATGTGATGTCCCTTTCCCAAAATTCTTGAAAGCTTTTTGCTTTCTTTCTATCCCAGTGACGTCTGGGAGTAAGATTTTTATTCACTTGTTAGTTGGCCTAAGGCAATCTGGTCTATGCTGTTCCGTCTGTCCTGACAACAGCTCACTGGAGGATGCTGGCCCTACTTGTGATGAAATCTGACATGGAAAAGTTTGTTTTCATTTATTCCTTAAGAAGTATCTTCACGATTCTGTGTATTACTATTCTGAAACACAACAGTAGCGGGCAAAACTCTGCAAATGAGCCAACCAGCTACCATTTCCAGTAGATGCCAGCGAATTCCAGTGAGTGAACAAATGAGACTAGAAACGAGGAAGAGGAGCCAGTCCCTGGGAAGGAGAGGTTCTTTTTCCTCTGCTAAAACAAAGGGACCACTTAATTTTATACATCTATCCAAGTGTATGGATAATCAGTAGATGCCTCTGTCTACCAGAAAGAAGGTCTACAACGAGGCACGAAGAGTTGCAGGCAGCTTTCAGTTGGAAAGTGAATACATTTTTGATGTTTCCATACTTGCATGCTGTGTCCATCCAACTTGGACTCCTCAGAATGCCTCATCTTCCTCTTCTACTTCCATGACGGCTGCCTTGCTCACCTCAGCTCTGGGAGCTGACTCTGGATACCTGCTTCTCTATCCTCACTCCCACATAGCGGAGACAGGTGGGCCAAGGTCCCACAGCCTCACTGCTTGGGTCCCCCAATCAGCTCTAATTTTGGATGGGCCTCATGATGCTTAGGGTGCTGTTCCGTTGAGTCCTTTCCCCATATGGCCCTTCTCCGAGGTCCCCAAACACACCATCTGCCCTGGGTCTTTGCATGTATGGTTTCCTCATCTGGGAAGAGCTTTAACCTCCCTGTTCCAGCTCTCAAATCCAGTTTGTCTTCTTTTCTTTCCTCCCCTCCACCTTCCTTCCTCTTTCTTTCTGTAAGCTCTACATCCACATGGGGCTTGAGCTCACGACTCTGAAATTAAGTTGCATGCTCTACTGACTGAGCCAGCCAGGGGCTCCTTCGATGTGTCTTTCAATGCTCATTCCAAATCTTTCTTCTTCTGGGAATGGAGTTGACCCTTATATGCTTACAGCACAGGAGATACTCCATGATTTTTTTTTTTTTTTTTTTTAATGAGTAGATCAACTCTATTCCTTTAGGCAGAACGAATAACTCTTTCCTCTATATTCCCACAACACTAGGACTGAAGTCAGTCACCATTGTCCTCATTGGCCCCTGGATGGCAGTTCATTCTTTCCTGGTCTCTATCTTTCAGCAGTCTGTGACCTCCTTTAGTTACCAGCCCAGCACCTGTTTCGTGTTGGCTGATGGGAAACATGGCCTCAACTAGAAATCCTCAGAGAAGCTTGGGGTGACTCGTTCATTTCCCCAGATAGCTGCCCCTTAGTTGGTCAATGACCCATTCTTTAAAGCCAACAGTCTACTAAAAACACGAGAAAGGAAGTTTAGGTGTACTTACAAATCTTGTGAGGTTTGACTCCTATCTGGGGTAACTCTTCGCTGCTGGGCTTGAGGTTGCTGAGAAATGATTAAAGATGATTTATTGTCAGAAGGGGATACCTTGTGATGAAAGTCAAGGGGATGAGAGACAGTGCTGCAGTAATGAACAGATTTTTCGGCAATGTTTATGATCTCATTGCAAACTGCTTCCTGTGAGTGGCCCCGATATCCAGAAACCCCCATAAACAGTCAACATGGGGACAAAAAACAAAAAACAAAAAACAAAAAAAAAGAGAGAGGAAGAGATGTAACATTCCAGACGAAGCACATAAGTCCAGGGAAACAACAGAGTTGAAGATCCAGGTTAAAAAAAATAGATATTCCAGTAGTGGAGTGCAGGAGGGATCCAGGTGTAAAGCATGGAAAAAACAGGTAAGATACAGAAGAATTTGGAATTTAGTATGAATATTAAAAAAAAGGCAGCAGCATAAAAGCCTATAATTAGTGAGCAACTGTCACAAATGGAATAACTTCAGGATAGAAATGCAAGTATGAATTCCCCGATCATGCACTAACCATTACTTTCATCCCACATATAGGCAGAGTACAGATATTGTCTCTAAATTCCTCTGCTCTCTGAGAGGGAAGGGGTGGGCCTAACATTTCCCTCTGGGACAAGAGCCATATAACTCTCGCAAATAATGGCTCTACGAGTTAGCCAGGCATTACTCCAGCTGAGACTCTAGAAGTCAGTAAGGATTCTCTTTAGGAAAGCTACGGTCTTATTCAACAGGCATCTTACCACATAGCTCTTTTCAGATTCTGTGAGATCAGGTCCTGCTCTCAATGAATGATGAGAAGGCTGTGATCACCAAGCAAATTATAAGGGAGACATTTTAGCAGATGTCACATTGGAACGGATTCAAAATAAAAGTGTGAGCAAATACACGTACCACACCATCACACTCGATGACGCAGGAGACTCATGGCCTACGGCCATCGAGTTTCCATGACAACACGGTGGGCGCACAGGAGAAAATGCAATGTACGGAATTAGAAGCAAGCATCCAGGCACTGGAATGGGAGGTTAGGGATATGAGCACAGTGAGCTGAGCATGAACAGAGGATCCCCAGACCGGCAGGAGAGAGACACAGAAGGGCTGCCTTAGGGAACAGTTATGAGCCTCCACAGACACACACACTGGTCCTTTTGCTCTCAACTGGCAAGCATCTGCGGATGCAGTTTCAGTTATCTTGCTGACTGGAAGCCTCCGCTGGCAACGCAGGCTCATAAAACTAACAGGTATGCCACATCTGCGTACTTATGAAAACAATCAGAAATGCTTCTGATAAACTCCTTGGTGATATCTGAAGTATCAGACAAGACTGTTGCCCTGGAGAAGTCTGCACAGGACACCCTCCAGCCAGGTAGGAGTTCAGATATCTCACAGGACAGAGTTTGCTTCCAGAAATAGGACTGGGTGTCCTGACACAGCTGCAGAAATGAAACCATCACTCTTCACCCACCGGCTCAGCTACCACCTGCTGACATGGAAACGCAGGTGTGATTATGGCCAGGCCGACCCATTTTTAAAGTGGGTCTCCCACAGGATAGGCCAGGAAGAGTGTCTGGAATCATTTCCCTGAGAAAGGATTCAATTCCAAGCTCTAAGAAATCTCTCTAAATAAGTATTTGAAGAGCCATGCTTCTTGGAAAAACCCTCTAGGTAACATGTACCAATAGCAACAAGCCCTGGTAACTTGGGGCCTTCTAGGAGGACACTCCGATCTTCTATATATGACCCACTTGATTCACAGAGAGGCCCAGGGCCTCCCCTGAGGTCACACAGCAAGTCAGTGGTAGATTTGTCTTCTGGATTCATCTACTGTCCCACTGGATCTTTCATCCTTAGACCATTTCTCACGTCATTAAGAGTGCTCAAGGGTATTATTTTCCATGAGTCCCACAGAAACCCTGGAGATAGGCACAGGGTTTATCATTCTGTTTGATTTTAAAACCCAGGAAGCTGATGCTGGGGGAGGGGGAGTTTGGGGCATGTCCCAATGCCATACAGCTAGCAAGAGGTCAAGCTGCTGGGCTGGCCCTCGTGTGCACCACACCATCCCCTCATGTTTAATTCCGCTGTAAATGGCCTCATCCTTTAGCATGTCACACAGGGCTGAATGCCACCCCAGACATCACTTCTGTATTCCCGTCCTTTTGAGAAACCTCTTCAAGTTCTCTAAACTTCTTCAAGACGCTAATCCTTTAAACCCTGGACTCTGTCAGGCGTAAAGGAGGAGCCAAACCTGCCAGAGTCCTTTTCAGGGTCCTTCTCTAACATCTCAGGACCTGCTGGTCTTTGCCAGGTGACCTTGTGTGGCCCCAATCACCACCCATCCAGCCTCTGGATCAAGGCTTCTGTGTAATCCCTTCCTTGATCTCAGGTCATCGCCAAAGTAACTATTTCCAAGCACTTGCTATGCGGGCTTTAACGGGGCGGAAGAAGGAAATGTACTCTGACAGGAGGATTTTATCAGGAGGGAAAACTCTAGAAGTTCGAGCTGTCCAGTAGAAGGGCTGCCTGGAGAGGAAGGGAGCAGCCAATCCCAGCCACTGTGCTATCACTTGATGGGATGCTGTGGGGGGACGGCTTCTCAACCCTCTGTGTGTGCTGCTATCTGCTTGGAGCCCTGTTAACAGGCAGAGTCTGAGTGGACACACCTGGGGTGCATCCTGAGACTACATTTTAAAATTTTTATTTTAGTTTTATTTAAATTCAATAATTAACATATAGTGTATTATTAGTTTCAGAGGTAGAGGTCATGATTCATCAGTTATATCACACCCCATGTCATTCCAGAACATGCCCTCAAGATTCTTACATTTTTGCTGATGATGCCTCTGATGCTGGTCCACAGATCAATCTGGGAGAGAAAGGCTGTAGGGGACCTTAATTATCCTTCACTGAGATTCTTTGGCTAGAATGTGCCAAGACTGTTGAATGTGGGTCACACCTCATGAAAATGAAAGTTCTCATAATAACCAAAATATTTCCAAACTGTGTCTGTGGCCCAATGACCTCAGGTCAAATGCAGAACAGAAAGAGGATGTGGACCATCTCTACACATGGTGGTCAAAGCTTACAGAAGCCCTGTAGCATCTTTCAGTGAACTTAATCTCCAAGGAGTGACTAGACTTGATCATCAAGCAAATATTTGGTGCTTCAGAGAGGTTTGGTACATCAGGTATGTTAAAAAGGACCCGAATATTTTACTATCCCTTTTTTGCAAAGCACTTAAAAACAAACACACACCCCCAGCTTTCAAAGCACATAGAGATCCATGACCTCATCTGACTTTTACATTAACCCTTTGACTTAGAGAAGGTGGAAAAGGACTTTTAAGGCTCAAGGAAGCATGAAGTTTGCACAACGGGACAAAGCCACTGAATACTGAGTGCTTGGTGTCTACGTGACATACACCACTTTCTTCTTGAGTCCCGCTGGGATAGCTAGGACCATAGCAACATCTAGCTTCTGCCCTTTGTGACAATAGGTCACTTCTCTTCCTGAATACTTTTTCTTTATGTAAAAGGTACAGTGTGTGGTAACAGATACGGTCCAGTCCTTAACTTAAGGATGCACAGTACTGGAAGGGATACTGACCCAGCTAATACCTTCCTTGGTTTCAGGTCATATGCAAATCAGAGGATAACCACTATCATTGCCTTCACATCTAGACGAAGTTGACATCTAGTACAAACTTCAGTCATCCCCGAGGTAAGGATGATTGGACTCCTTACCCACAGTTTGTGGAAGAAAGGACAAGAGCAAGATAAACATTTATCCTATTACCTAAGGTTCAACTTCTCCCTGTTTGAAATACATTCCTTACATTTAAATCAAACATATCATGTAGTTGGGATAGAAACCAGTTTTTGATCGGGGGTGTGTGTGGCAATGTGGACCCTCAGGAGAGCTGGAGACCACTGATATCCGAGGCAGGGATTTGCCCTTCGCTTTGAAGGCCACTTACTTTCAGATTTTTTTTCTTTAGGTATTTATTTTTCTTTCCCTGGCCCCATTTTCTATTTTATTTTATTTTATCTTATTTTATTTTATTTCATTTTAGAGAGAGAGTGAGCATGAGCAGGGGGAGCAACAGAGGGAGAGGGAGAAGCAGGCTCCCGAGCCCGAAGCGGGGTTTGATCCCAGGATCCCAGGGTCATGACCTGAGCCGAAGGCAGACACTTAACCAACTGAGCCACCCAGGTGTACCTCCCTCGCCCCCATTTCTAACTGTGTACAGCTTTATAGATCTTTTCCTCTGAACCTACGCTAATATGGTAGCCAATAACACTTGAGATGTGGCCAGTATGAAATGTGCTGCAAGTATAAAAATATAAACTGGATTTCAAAAACTTAGCACAAAATGTAGACTGTAAACTATATTACTAATAATTAGACAGATTATATACTACTATATAATTACATTAATAGTTTAAATACTACAGTAGCTATGTTGGGCTAAATGAAATACATTGTTAAAATTAATTTCACTTACTCCATTTTACTACCAGGAAACTTTAAATTACATACATGATTCACATTATATTCCTACTGGATAGTGAGGCTCTGAACCCTCCCCTGCCTGTACATAAGCCTAAAAAAAAGTAGATAAAATTCTAATTACGACCTCAGCCAAGATTAAGAATAAGAGAGCATTATCCTATGCCAAGCACATTTCAAACTCTTGGAGATATATTCGAGTTTTGTTTTTTTGTTTTCCCCCAACATGTTTAGAAAAACAGCCATCAGCCCTCCACCCCCAACACACACAAACTGCACTCCAGCCCCCCCAACCCCTCCGAGAGCAAGCAGGGTTAGCTGTTGATTTGGAAACTGTTTTGCGTCTGTATTTGCACACACACTCACAAACTGCCCCCCTTGGCCTGGACTGCTGGTTTTATTCTCCCCAAGTGAGCAGTCCTGCAGGAAGCCTTGCTCAGTTGCCTTTCTATCTGCTGTTCACAGAAGACCCCCAGGAGTCTGACCCCAGCCTCCCTTGAGCTATTAATCCCTCTGGATCCACAAATACCTGGTGCTCACAAGGAGTTAGCAAGGTTCTTGTCCAGCTTTGGGTGTGTGCCAAAGCCTTGAAATCCCAAATAAACTCTCCATAGGATAAAAAACAGCAGGAAGTCCTGGAGATGTGAACAAGACTAAGGACCTCAGCCTCAGAGTGGTCCAAGTCCCTGGGAGCATCACAGATCCCTTCTGCACCCCTGTTCCTCCATCCGCCTCCCCACCCCCTGGCCCCTAGTCCCAGTCACTCAGAGACAACATTCCTCAACCCACTGCACACACCTACCCTGTCATCTGCTCAGACCCCACCCCACCTCTCTTTCTGGTGACCCACACTGGCCTCTCAGGGGAGACCAAACTGGGTACAAGGAAATCTGGGTTCCAGGCCAGGCTACAAAACTAATTCATAGTCTTTGGAGCAAAATGTGGAATTTCTCTGGATTTCAAATTCTTAGTAAAATAAGAGGATTGGACATGATTAACATAAACATCCTTTTTGGCTCTGAGGTTCTCGCATAAAGGTCAAAGGGCATGCATCCTATGAACTGGGAGTTAGGGTCTGGGAGTGGGGGTCTGACCAGGCTTAAGGATGGAGGCACCTCACACGGCCCCCTGAGGACCGGGTAGAGGGCTTCTGACGCAGCCTCCAGATATGGACGGAGGGCTTCCTCTGGCAGTGTGGGGGCTGAGGGGTTGCCCTGCATGGTGGCTGATTCGCAGCTCTGGGCACACCACAGGCAAACTTGGCCAGAGGAGCCAGAGGCCTGACTGATTCAGGGCCCTGGCTTTCTAGAACACTTCCACAGGACCCTCACAACAGGACCAAGTTCTCCTTGAGCTCATTAAGAAAAAGATCCCAGCTTAAACATAAAACAAAATAAAAACCAATCGGTCCAACTGTTCCCCACCTAGATACAGTCCCCTTGCTCCACAGAGAACACAGCCCTTTGTCATCACTCGAATCTGATGACAACACCAAACTCAAAGGCTCAGCCTTCTTGTCATGGTCTACAGTGTGTGGTCTCTTTCCCTCCTAAAGCAATCAGAGGAGAAATGGCAAATGTGTATTCAAAGATGAAGAAGCAAAAGCTTTGCAAGAGGACACCTTGATACAAGGTGAGAGAGAACAGGGAGAAGCACTAAGTTACAGAATGCAAATTTTACGTTTTCTAAATTCTGGATTTGTGGAGCACAGAGTGGGAGGAGTCTTCCATCTTCTACCTTCTCCTCCTCCCTGCCCCGCCATCTTCCTCTCTTAGGTGGCATAATGGGGTAAGGAGGATACAGCACGCTGCTTCTCTGTCTTTTCCCTGTTCCCTTGATATCACGTAACGGGTGTTTACAGAGTCCCAGGGACAGGCCCTGTGCCAGGTGTTAAGTCTCCACTGCCTCTCATTTCATCCTCGTAACTCAGCAGGGTGGTCCATAGTTACCTCACCCTACGAAACTACAACATGTGTGAGCTGGGAACTGAGGAGCCCGGATGTGAACCCCGAGCTCTCAGACCCCGGGTCCTGTACACCCCACACCACCCTGATGCTCCGTGCTTGTGCTCTGCCCGAGGGACCCATCAGAGTAGCCGGAGAGGTCACTGACCAGGAGGTCAGCTCAGGAGGTCCTCTGTAGCAGGCATGACGGTTGCTATCGATATCTGCCATGGCTCCTTACACCTTTGGAGGGGTGGACACTTCAACTTTAGGTCTTAGTTGCCGACCTCAGGTGTTGAGAGAACACCTGCTGGTTATTTTTGGAACTGCAGCCAGCGCCCCTCTCCATCCCACTCTTCGTTAACCACCATCCGAACACATTTAAAGATTTCCCTTCCAGGTGAGGCAAAGGAGAATGCTTCCCATTTTCAGCTGGGTATCCTACCACTTCTGATTTCCTTAATTTCCACGCTCAAAGCAGGCCCTTGTCTCTGTTCTTATCTTTCTGGGAACAAAGCTGGCTACCACATAGTAAGGGGCATCCCCTCTGAATCCGCCAAAGCCTGTTTCTGTCATCACCTGAGCGGCATTCTCTGCTTGCCTTTCTCTGAGGCTGTGAAGTAGTTTATCTGTGCTTCTCAGCTGCTTTGAGGACACACGGCTTTCCCAAATACTGATTTCTGTCGTTGACTGGCTTCCTTCCCTTTGGGACCCAAACGAATATCGTGAAAATTTTGTCACTTTTCTCATCTCACAATAAAAGTAGAATAGACTAGCGGCTCTTGACAGACTCCCAGGAAACTCGGATGGACTCGGGGTAGATCTCCTGAAACTTGATGCAGAATTGTGTGTGCATGCCCCTCATTGTCCCCAGACTACTGGCCCACAGTCCACAGCTCACCTCACATTCTCAAAGGTTCTGTGACCCAGAAAAGTCTGAGTCAATGGAGTAGAGGATCTGAAATTATTCTTTTTAATTCAGAAATTCTATGAGGATCTCACAAGCTCATTGTAGGAACTCTTAAAAACCAAGGCTGGATGCCAGTCAGCAAATAGTGCCTCTCTCTGGGGAAAGTTCAGCAAATAGCTGATGATTCTAATGACTGAAGATTTGTAAGATGATCCTCACCTTCATGGTCTTGATCATCCTAAATCTTCTTGGCCAAAATGACACCGGACAGAATCCAAGAATTTGGTGGATAATTCTGAACTCTTGGGTGTTTTGTCTATACGTATATTTTTGTCCTAGTACACCTCCCAAATGAAGGGGAAAGCTTTTCATTTTTCAGTTGTGAAGGTCTACAATAAACTCCTTACTTAAAATTTTGAATTTGTTCTTTTCTCCCCCTTTCAGTCACACAGGATTTTTAGCTAATCATAGAACAACAATGCTAAAAAGACCTTCAGTTCTCTTGTCAAAATCTTTTGTTTATGGATGAGGAAGCTTCCAGAGAAGGGAAGTGATTCATCCAAAGACACACAGCAGGCCACCGGCAGCACCGGGCCAGGGCCCAGGGCCCAGGGTTCCCGACTTCCGACACAGTGCTCTCCCCAATACACCGTGGTTCCCTGAAACACCCCCTGCCCTTTATTCATCGCTTCCACTGTCCAAAGGACACACACCTAAAAACGTGAGCAACTGACCCAATGTGATTTCAGTTTGGGAGTCTACAAAGGCGTGAAAAGCCAAAGCTTTCACAAGTGTTCATCCACCCCCAGAGCTGGGGGTGGCAGGGGTGGGGCTGGACTGGAGAGGTGACGAAGGGGGAAGGAAGCAGCCATGCAGGGACTTAGCACCAAACAGGGAAGTCTGACAACGGATTCACAGGAGGCACGTGACCGTGAGGAAGGTGACTAGATGCTGCCAGTGGGTGTCCACGTGCTTTCCAGCTCTGCTCCCAGCCCCTTCCCTGGATGCCCCCCTTCCATCCGCCTGTGGACACCCTAAGCCTCACCCAAAGCTCAAATCTCACACACCCCCTCTCATGTTCCCACCTGTCTTGGCTGGGTTATTTGCTTGCCTTAAATGACACCCTCTTGGTATTTGCTTATAAACGTCCCTATCCTTGAAGTCCAACGTCAAATGCCACTTTTCTTTCCAAAGTCTACCAGACTTCTACCTTCTCCCTCATCTTGCTTATTATTTCTCCTTATCCTGAACATTTAGGGTGAACTACCTGACTCTCCTTCCCTGTCCGCATTATAATGATTTGTGAGCATTATCTTTTTTTTTTTTTTTTTTTTTTAAAGATTTCATTTACTCATTTGAGAGACAGAGATCACAAGTAGGCAGAGAGGCAGGCAGAGAGAGAAAGAGTGGGGGGGGGGGGAAGCACGCTCCCTGCCAAGCAGAGAGCCCGATGTGGGGCTCGATCCCAGGACCCTTGGACCACGACCTGAGCCAAAGGCAGAGGCTTTAGCCCGCTGAGCCACCCGGGCGCCCTTGAGAGCATTATCTTATCTTCCCCTTCCCCACAATGGAGATCATACATAGCTTTGACTGGGGTCCATCACTTTTTTTTATCTTCTCTTTCACTCAACAAGTACCTATATTTATTGAGTACCTTCTATATGTCATGTGTCATGGTCCCTGACCTTAGGGCGCTATCACTCTAATGGTGACACAGACCAGTGAAGGTAAGAAGACAACAGAACTGAGATACCCCAAATCAGGTGCCAGAGCTGGGGACACACAAAATGCGGGCACTTAATCCAGTTTTGCAGGGGCAGGGGGAAGCTGTCAGGAAAGGCTTCTGGAAGAAGTAACATCTAAGGGGAGAAGTGAAGGGCAGCTGGGGATTATCCAGGCAAACCAGCAGGGAGGTTGTGGAAGGCATAGCCGGCTTGCTGTCTAAATGGTCAGATCACATGAGGCCTTCAATATATGAGCAATGAAAGAAGAAACATTTCAGAATGTCTTTTCATTTAAGGTACTCCGCTGAATTCCCTCCACTTACTGGTCAGATGTTCAGCCTAGCTTCCTAACAACTATCATAAAATTGAACTTTGGTTCAGTTCCCCACAGCAAGGAGAACAGTGACTGGCGATTTTCCGGATCAAGCACGCTGGTCTGGAATGCATTTATACAAATAAGTGACACAGCCCGAGGCCCTAGAAAGCTGACAGGCCACCAAGGAACAGTTGTCCCTGAAGTCCTTTCCATCTTTAGCTCTATCATCCCAAGAGGGCCTCAAGGGGCAGGGAGCTTCTGCTGGTCCCCCTTTTGTGAGTGGTTGGCTCCTGTTCCCAGTCACAGGAGGCTAAAGTAGAGGGGCTGGGTGGGAGGTTTGGGGGCAGGGGCCCCTCTCACACAACCTTCCAGCTCTCAGCAGGGAGCCAGGCTGGGGTCAGGGCCGGACACACCCACAGAGAAGGGGCTGGCGCTGGAAGAGGACAGGGAAGGGTGGGGACAGGAAGTGGTACACTTGGGTTCTGGAGGCCCACCAAGAAAGGAAAACCATTTTCAACAGGTCCATCTTTCCATGTTGCCAGCTACCCACCCCACCCCTGCCCTCTCCCATCCTCCGTTAGGAAGCGGGAAGTATATACCCCCCGACTGGCCCAGAGTTCCCGCACTATGCACACTTCCTGTACAGGCTGGCCCCTGGATTGAGCTGTGCTGACTCACAGCAGACAGTAAACCAGGTCTCCAGGCACCGTGGGCTGACTTGGGATGTTTACAGAACTGTTCCCGTCAGAGACACTGAATTCTTCTCAGCAAGCCCCTTCGCCATCTCTCCCCAACCAACTGCTCTTTGCTTGGTGGGGCGCACCCTTCTCTTCCTCCTGAAACACACATTCCAGGAGTACCTTCTCTGGGACCAGGCAAGGCCTGCCCCAGGTTCTGCTCTTTTCCCTGGGTCAGGGAAAAGATCAGAGTGGGAATAGGAGAAACGGTCCTCATTTCGCTCAGTGTGGGAGAAACAATCCACTTAAGGGACCCCTCCCACAGGCTGGGCACCGTGCTTAGCTCATTTAGTCCTTACAACTGCGCTATGAAGACCCTATGAAGAAGAGACCACTTTTACCTCTACTTTGCAAGTAGAAAACTGTGGCTGGTTAGCCTGATTATTTAACACTATCCCACAGATAGATCCCGCTTTCCCACGGAATATGATCTTGGTGTCTACAGGCCTCAAATAAATATATGTTGAGTGACTAAATGAAACTTCACAGTTTCAGGTCTGAGGATCAAGCATAGTGTACTGGGGGTATTATACGCAGTAAACAACAAACGAGGCGTCTTCAAGAATTCCATCTGCTACTGAAGGCATTCTAGAATGTTCTCAGTTCCAGAAGTAGCTCTGGAATCATGATCTAACTGCCAAGTTCATCCTCATCCCCATCCCTAATTTTTTAGCCCTCAAAACACCCTAAAGCCACTTTGGTCCTTGAAATCATTGTAGCTGACCCAGAGAGAAAATGGGACAGTCACCTAAAACCCTGGGGTGTCCATTCAAGGACCCTGTCCCTGCTGGGGTCCCAGCGCTGGGCCTGCATCCATCTCCTCAGGACCCAAATGCATTTGTTCGTCAGCGAACAAAAGCCCTGTGCTCCCACACGAACACGAGACAGGACGAAGACCTGACAGAGCTGGGCGCCGGCAGTGCGCCAGGGGTTACGGAGACAAAGTGCAGCTCACACAAAACCAAACCACACGGAGCCAAACTGAAGCCTGGTGTTCTCAGCTGTGTTAGAACAAACAGAGGAAAGTCTCCAAGGCGTGAATGGATGAGAGGAAGGCTTTCCTTCTCGTGAAGCTTTGGCACTGGGCCAGGAGGCGGCCAAAGGGGGAGTGACTTCTGAATCCCCTGAAGAGGCCAGTGCGGACTGTCCTTTACCTCCAAGTGTCCCCAGCCTGGCACTTTAATCAGTGGCCCCTCCGTTCCCTCCTGGGTACTATTTCTGCCCCCAAGGCAAGCGAAGGGCTCTCATTGGCATCCATGGGGCCATGGAAGACGGGCCACGGGTGAGACGTCCAGCCCACCCTGCCAACTGAGATGCCAAGGCACCCGCGGTCATGCTGCAGGCCTACCTGGCTCCCAGCACTCCGAGCGGCCCTCCTCTCGGCCTGCTCGCCACCTCTATGCAGCTCTGTCTGCTCAGCCTCCCTTCCCGGAAAAGGGCTACCCGGGGGCTTGCCGGGCCGGCTCTCCTCGGGCGCACGGAGGTCTGAGAGTCTCTGGTCCGCGCTCAGGCACCTGACCACGTCTGAAGGTCTCAAGCAGCTCTTCTTAGAGATCCTGGGTGCTCCGGGGTATCGCTCACCTGCCTCCCGCTCTGCTCTCCTCTCACACTGTCCGCGCTCTTCTCGCCTCGGCTGCCGCTTACCCTGGCTGCTAAAGGCGTTGCTGAGCTCCGAGATGACCCTATCAGAGCTCCCCGGCAGCAGCTGCGGGAAGCTATCTTGGTGGACACCTGGGGGTGGCATGTGGACACCACTGTCCCCGTTGACGTGAAGGAAGGTGGGAGCTCCGGGTGCCAAGGAGGCAGCTTTGTGGGAGGGAGGAAGGGCCAGCGGGGCAGCCAGCGAGCGTGGGGCGGATCGATCGGACCAGCTCGAATGGGGAAGGCTGAGAGAGAGAGAGGAACCCGGTCTTGCCCACGAGGAAAGGGGGTCCGTGTTATAGACAGAAGTTTCTGGAAGAGGAGGCAGAGGTGGGGTCAGGGCCAGAGGCCGCCTGCCTGGGACCCCAACAGTCAGGGAGATCCACTCAGAGGTGACAGCGTGCATCTCCGGGGACAGGGCTCGGTGGGGGTGGGGCAGGGATGAGGGGGCCGGCACGATGAGCTTGCTGTGACTGGCAAACTTAAAAAGAAAAGGAGAGAGAGGAAAACAAAGGAAAGAAGCAAAAAGGTACAAGAGTCAGCATAAAGAAGAGAGGAGGAAAATAATCACAAGGGATATACAAAGAGGAATGAAATGCAGAGGACGAGGACACTCTGGTGTCCAAATAATGAAATCGTTCGGGTAGGCTGGAGAGAAAGTGGGATGTGGCTGTGTGCACGGGTGTGCACAGTGTGTGCAGGTGGAGGAAGGGGGGGAAGCGAGGGGTATGGAGACGGGAGAAAGGGGTCCATCGGGGTGGTTACAGACAGCCCTGGCACGGTCTGTGGAATGGGACTTTCAGAGGGACACACTGGAAGCCGCCCACCCCGCCACAGCCCACCCCGCCCCTGCTGCCACTGAAGAGCCTTGACCCACACTACGAAGGGAAAAAGGTGCCCTGCCACAGTCCTGCCCCTTCTTTGGGCTTTTATTCTCTCTAGAGTTCCCAGCAAAGAGCCTTCCAGAGATGGATATGAGCAGTGGAGACATTTTGTTTTATAGTTGTGCTTGGCTACAGTGAAGTGAAAAATCTCGCTGAGTTCCTCTAATTACTACGAAGCAGAATGGCCTGCACTGACTCCATGCCCCCTCCCCGTGACATCGCAGGAGATGGAGCTCGCTGTGCAGGAAGCCCTGGGTCAGCCCGTCTAATGCCTTCTGCCAAGAACCATCCCCGGGGTCAGGGGTGGGCAGGTGGAAGGAAGTAAGGAGAGGATGACAGAAAAGAGGCACCATCCCAGTGTCATCCTGGGTCCCGGTCCGGGTCCCGCTCTCACACTGCTGGCCATTCTCCCTACACCTTACCACGGGGGTACGGTCAGTGGCCTTCACAGGAAGTCACCCCACCATGCCTCTTCGGAACCCAAGGTCCTAATTCTTTCTTGGGGAAGTGGGGATGGGTTGGGAATAATTTATATATTTTATAAAACAAGTCCATTTATAATAAACGCTTAGGGATGCAAATATCTTACGATGCCTGTAAAACTACTTCCTTTTGGCCCAGCGTAAACAGGGACGCTATCTGTTCCTTTCCCAGCCTAGTTCCTGCTTGCAAACAATACTCTGGATCTGGTCTATCTGTCTGAGGATGAGGGTGCGAGATTCTCTCTTTCAATCTTTGCCTTCTGCAGGCGGGCCTTGACCAGTAAGATGCTGAAGAGAACCGGCCCGAGTCACGGTATGTATTGGACAGCAGTGGTCCTCAGACAACCAGCTTCACGCAGGATAGGATGCTCCTAGTTTTGGACCAACTGCTAAAGTCTCTCATTTCTCTGGCCCTAAGCATGTTATCCCCAGAGCCATCACCTTAAGCTCTTCTTTTCCCCAACATAACAGTTGTCCCTCCAAGTTCTCGAAACATGTCATTTGTACCCATGAAAACAAACCCTGGTGTGTACCCTCTGCATGACTGCAGGGAGTTCCTAATCACAGTGCTGCAGAGCCACTCCAGAGGGCCTGCGTGCCCTCAGCACCGTGGACGGGTCGTGAGGAGCGTGAAGACCAAGGACGAGAAGTCTAGGTACCTGCGGGCTCGCGGTGCCGCTGCGACTTGGGGAGGAGGAGAAAGGCAGGTCGATGTAATCCACGGGGTTTTTCACCAGGGGCCGCTTGATCACGTCCACGTAGGTGATGGGGAAGATGCCCTGCCGGGACGTCCCTGGGATCCTCCCTTCGTACCAGTTCTCGTCCACCTGTCGGAGCAGCGTGATCCTCTCGCCCTGCAAGACACGGCAAGGACGGGTCCTTGGGCCACCACGCCTTGGCAGGTCTGAGGCCCCTGCCTGCACCCTGCGCCAGCCTTCACTGTTCATCACATCCTTTGTTCAGAAAAGCCTCCCTGGCTAGACTCGGATAAAATCAGTATCGCAGAGATGAGGTGCTGACAGCAGGAGAGCTACCTGGAGGCTGGGAAGGCAAGCTCAGTTTTCACACACTGCAGCAAACGAGAAGGTCAGAGTCATCCCCCCAGCTAACAGCGGATGGAGGGGTTTTGCCTCACTTATCACAGAATCGATATCCGGTTGTCTCCAAAAGCAAAGGTTTGGGAGGGTTATCTTTTTTCCTTCCCTTTTAGAATTTTGTTTCCCTCTGTACCATTATAGAAAAGTAATAAAATCATACATTAAGTGGAAAATAAGTATTACTCAGATTATCACTTGGGTAACCACAGTTAATATTTTGATATATGTATTTCCCAGATTTAATTCTGTGCATGTGAATTAGACTTGCAACATATTTTTCTTATGAAAACTGAGCAAGCACTATATTTCACTTTCCAGCCTTCTTTTTCATCCTTATGACACAGAGTTAAACCTCCTCCTTTATCAAGAAAGAGAATTCTAGGGGCGCCTGGGTGGCTCAGTGGGTTGGGCCGCTGCCTTCGGCTTGGGTCATGATCTCAGGGTCCTGGGATCCAGCCTCACATCAGGCTCTCTGCTCAGCGGGGAGCCTGCTTCCCTCTCTTTCTCTGCCTGCCTCTCTGCCTACTTGTGATCTTTCTCTCTGTCAAATAAATAAATAAAATCTTAAAAAAAAAAAAAAGAAATAGAATTCTATGGTTTTAATGCTATGGTAGCAATAGTGCAAGAGCCCACCGCAAGCTTTTCTCTGACACACACATGTAATGACTTAATTATTGGTCTCCCAATACTGGGGATGGAGGGGGCTTCTCTTTCCCATAAGATAGTTCATCTTTTTCTTTCTTTCTTTCTTTTTTTTTTTTGAGTTTATCTTTTTCTAAGGCACATGTTCACTTCCCTAAATCCTCACTAAAATTAGTAACTAATAACTTCAGCAAGCCAGAGAGTTTTGACATGGGAAGACAGTGTCTGCTTGCTGGGAAGAAAGGTATCACTGCACAGCTCACTCGTGTGCCAGGCGAGCACCAACCAGATGCCATGCTTTATGCTGAGGGCTTCACGGAGGTGGTTTCCTTGAGCCTTCTTAAAACAGCTCTAGGATAGGATCATTTGTCTTCATTTCACCTGTGAGCAAAGGGCAGCTTGGAAAAAGTCTTTAACTTCCCAGAGGCGAGGTTGACTTTTGGCCGCAGAGGACTTGTTCCTCTCCACTGGGCCATCGGAATATGTCGTAAACCTAGTCACGACCACTTTCCACATCATGGGGTGCTCAAGAGGTCTAAGACTCCAGAAATACCGCCTTTAATCAGTGAACTCATGTGACTAAACTTTGAGAAAGCCTAGGGTTTATTTTTTAAATCCCTCACCTCAGAAAATTCTCTACCTGCCCTTCCTAGACAGGGCACAGCTCTCGGGCACAGGAACGGTACCATGAGATGAGTACATCACCGTCGCGCCTCTTCCCCCATGAGAATAGGGCCATCCAAACAGCCCCAGGGCCGAGAAGAGAGGGTGCTTACCTTTCTGAAGGACATTTCTACTTGCGTATCACCATTGAAGTTGAACTTGGCAACAGCTTCTCCGTATTCCAAAACCTGCACCGGCGCCAACTTCTTGGGCTGAGCCTTCTCAGCAGGAGGAAGAAGCTGAGAAGGGAAAAGAGCCAGAGGAGAAGGAAAAGAGAAGAAAGCGAGGGTACAAGAGGAAGGGAGGAAACAAAAAAAAATACAAGTTCTTGGTAAGGGCGTGGTGCTGGGGGCAGGACCGGGCTGTCCTGGGGAAAGAGAAGAGGTGACCGTACCTCGATGTAGGAGCGCGGGAAGATGCCCACCCGGCCGTGGTGCTCTCCTTCGTACCAGTTCTGGTCGATCTGCTTGTAGATGTACACAATGTCCCCCTTCTGCAGAGGAAGCTCCCTGTCAGCAGAGGTCAGAGCACGTCAGCATATGAGATCGTGGTGCCTCTCGCAGCGTGAGATGAGGACATGCCACATGTTAGCGAAAGGAGACTCTGACTGAGGTCAAAGGGGACTAATTACAGAAGGGGGTGCTCCATATCCGGGAGAGAGAACCCTGCTTTTTAGGAGGTTATATCTCTTTGGGCCACTTTTCAGTCTTCTGTGGGATGGACGTTGACCTTCAAACCGGCTCCCCACTCCAAGGTGCTCACAGGCCTTACGCGTTTGTCGTGGGTTTTCTCAAGGTATTTTTTGTGAATGCTGGTCTTACGCTCAGAATGTCTACGCAACATGAACAATGCGCCCAGCAGTCTCAACTGATGTCCAGTAAGTGACAAAAGTCTCCCTGTAGGTGCTTTCATTGTCTTTACTACCCTTCCATGCCGAAGCAAGGCATGCTTTCATTGCTGGAAATGACCATCAAGTTACTTGTGAGAGGCTGACATCCCCGTGTCGTTCCGGCCGGCCAGCCCAGCCCGCCATGTCCCCCCCCCCCCCCATCCGTCTATCATCATGTAGTAGAAAGGCTCTGAAATTAGCCAGATCTGGGTTTAAAACCCAGTCACACCATTTACTAGCTCGGAGACCTGGGGCAAGATATGGAATCTCTCAGAGATACTTTATCTGAAAATAGGAGCTAAGTCAGAGTTGTTGGAAAAATGTAGCAACAAACTTAAAGTAAGATGCCCAGCATGGTGCCTGTTACAGAGCTAGCTCGGGAAATGTGAAGTCGCTACTTCCTTTTTGACATGGGAAGAAACCTTAGAAAGAAAAGTGGATTTTCCTTAAAATGTTTGTCATGTATTTGTGCAACTTTTCTGTCTCCATCCATCCCTTTGCTGGCCTTAATAATGATGCTGTTAACCTCTAATCAGGGTTCCTTCTTAAAAAAAAAAAAAAAAAAAGAAAGAAAAAGATAAATTATAAGTAAAATAAAAACCCAAATGAGGATAACAATTGTACCAATTACAGCTTGAAAAGTTTTTTGAGTTAAAAAAAAAATGACCTAGATCTTTTCCATTTGCATCAAACCAACAGCAATGGAAAGAAAGGCTCTGAGTGCAATTTGGAGGGGGCAGGCCTGTGTCCTCTGCTGTGTGCCAGAAGTCCCACGGTTCTGCGAGGGACGCTGGCTAAACAATGGGGGCACATCTGGAAGACTTTACACAAAGTCAGCACTGTGCTGAGTGCAAGAACAAGGCAGCCTTTGTGGCTCTTGCACTGGTAGACCAGATTCTAACCCTGAGGAGGGTGAAGGAGATCTGGGACATTTGTCTCTGTAAGAGAGAATATTTGCGGCCAGTTTTTTGCTGTAACTCTCCCTGGGTGTGTTTGAATTCCCTCCTCTCTTTACCCCCCAACCATGGACACATGGCTGTGCTGGACCCTCAGCATATCCACTCCTGCTGGAGACGCTCTCTGCTCTCCCGCCCTCAGTGGCTCGCAGCTGTGGAGACTCGCAGCTGTGGAGACGGGTGAGAGTGTCATGGCCCCCCAGTAAGCAAGGAGGAGGACAGCTCCTGGGGGGCTGAGAGGTCTGCATCCAGCCTTCCTGCACTGTGGACCTCATGCCCATCTCCCGCAGAACCTCACCGCAAGGTCTGGTGGTGACAAGGTTTGAGAAACAATAATACGATACACTTCAGATCTTTTCTGATACACTTCAGATCTTTTCTATTCTCAGCACAGTCGAGGCTCGGGTAAGTCCTGCAGATAAGAACCCTGTTTAACTTCGTTGACTTGAGTGCTCCTACAGAACACTTTTTTGAGTAACCTACTATGAAGAAAAGTAGAATCCCGTGATTAAAGACGTTTAGAAGATCCAAGTCAATGGATCTATCATCTACTCCTAAAAAGAAAAAAAATGTTTTATTAACTTTTCTGGGAGGGAGCAATAACAGCACCGAGCCAGGAGGAAGGACTCCTCTCTCCAATATTAGCACCATTTTAATTCTTTTTTTAGAGAGAGTGTGTGTGCGCAGGGTGGGGAGGGGCAGTGGGAGAGGGACAGAGAATCTTAAGCAGACTCCACACCCAGTGCAGAGCCCAACATGGGGCTCGATCCCACAACCCTGAGATCATGACCAGAACTGAAATCAAGAGTCAGACATTTAACTGACTGAGCCACCCAGATGCCCCCAGCATTAGCATTATTGATAAATGGTGACGATTCCATCTCAGTCAGCCTTCCCTCTTCTATTGGACAAAGATGCTCTAAGGAAAAAATTGTTCAGACTTTTTGATGAAACCTACATAAATATGATTATCATCACAATACCATTCAATGACTACATGTACCTCTCTCATTCCAAAGGAAAAAGGGAAAAAGGTAATATTAATTTGTATAACTCTGTTATCTTCTCTTTGGTTAAAAAGAAGGGACAGGGGGAGATGCTGACTTTTGTTACGTGGTGCAAAATGTTTTCTAAGTATTACCTCAACTGCCCTGCAAGAGTGGCTTTTTTTTTCCATTTTATTTCATTTTTAAAAAATACTTTATTTATTTATTTGACAGAGAGAGAGACACAGGGAGAGAAGGAACTCAAACAGGGAGAGTAGGAGAAGGAGAAGCAGGCTTCCTGCTGAGCAGGGAGCCTGATGTGGGGCTTGATTCCAGGACCCTCGGATCATGACCTGAGCTGAAGACAGATGCTTAATGACTGAGCCACCCAGGCCCCACTATGTCCATTTTATAAATGAGGAAATTTGAGGTGGAGGTCGGTGACTTGCTCAGAGTCACAGAGACAGCAAGGGGCACAGTCATGATTCAAACACAGGGCTTCCTGACTCTAGAGCCCATCTCTCCAGTACACTAGACTGCCACTTCTAATTAGCTAATGAGCTAAAGGACTGGAGTAATTACAAACAAACCCAACACACCAGATTTATGCGTAGTTCTAGAGACTGTGGCCTGGTCACTCATTTTGTGTTGGAGGATATCAAAATCCTGGCTGAGTAGTCTTCTCCATGGTGTTACTCAGTGACCAGTGATGAAGAGCTTTCCCTCTCATCACCAAGAATGGAGATGTGGGGGGCCTCCCATCAGCAAGACAATGGGATGACTGCTGGTTATTGCTGCCAATGGAAACTCATGGTCCATTTTAATCCATAATTAGATAGGAGATGAGTAGGTTCCTTCTAGAACCCAGTCTTTGGTAGCATTTTCCAAATTCCATTCCATGGAATAGAAAGGCTTTCTGGTCATCCAAATTTAGGTAACACTGGGTAAAATAAGCTAATCAGGTTTCTTCATTGAAAGCCTTCTAGAGCCATTACTATGCCAATAGCAAAGTCTCTTTGGGAAGGAGGCACGGGAGGTATAGACATAGTGTGCAGTGGTTCCAAGGCTCATTTCTAGGATAGAAGGCAATTTTTAAGAAATATTTTACAGAGCTAGCCCTTTGGGGAATATACTGCTCTCCTGTGTGTTCCCACAATCTTTGAACGTCATCAGACGTCATAGCGAAACTAATAAAGTTATTATCCTAGACACTGGTTCTGGTACGTCCCATAGAAAGAGTGGGTCAGATTGAGCCACCACTTCATCAAGCAAATGGAGTCCCTGGATAAGAGGTGGCAGGTGCCCCAGTGGTAGAAGCTCAGGCTCTGGCACTAGGCTGCCCAGGTTTGAATCCCCTGCATCTATCACTGACCAGCTTCGGGAAGCTCCTTAACGTCACAGCCTCTCTGTCTCCCTATCAGTGTAATGCGGATAACAACGGCCCCAGCCCCAGAGGGTTCTGGTAACCACTGAATCAGTTACCATATGTAAGAAACGTGAATGGCACTTGGCACGTAGGAAACTCTATAAATTACTGTTTTTAATCATCGTTGTTTTTCTCCATCTCTTTACAAGTGAGCTGTGTTTCAATAGAGGCAGTTATAAAAACAAATTGGTGGTACTTACTTGAGGGTCTGAGCTTTAAAGTCAAATTTGGCTCTGGCAGGTCTCATCTAAACACAAGAAACAGTGACAATTTAAAATCACAATTTATGAACAATGAAATGGACACATTTTCAAAAGTTTCCAGAAAGCAAAGCAGAAAAAGTCACTCTAACTAGTTCATTCTGGTGTAGAAATCTGGGCAAAATTCCACTTATCTGACCTCAGCAGAACACTAGATGAATGTTTGATCAACTATGTCATGCATGAGAATCTCCCTAAGGAAGCCAGATTTGGGGAAGAGATGCTTTGAAAAGTCCCAAAGCTGCAGCACTGTTTCCCCAAAGCTGACCATGGCTATTAAAAAAACAACACACACACACCAGTCGGCCAGAAGTCCCAGACATTCCTACTCTTTGGGGGACATCTTCTATTCGCCTGACTTAAATTATGATTGGCAAGTGGACGAAACCCTCGTTCCCCTCTCACATGACGTCATCTTTGACTCCATAGATTTCTCACGGCCTGTGAGATCATCCCAAAAACCAGACAAAGCAAGCCCTGAGTTCATGCTCTTTCTCCAAAGCTTCCCTTCCTTTTGGGTAGCCCTCTCCTTCCAGACTCCAGGCCTGGAAGTTCTCCGCACACTCCAGTTCCTCAGGTCTGTCACTCAGTCACACCAACCCTCCCTCCAGAACCTTCCACAAACGCACTCAGCTCTGACCTCTAGCTCCTCCACTCACAAAGCTTCCTTTGACTTTGTGCCCTCTTTACTTTCATCTATGGTCACTCAGGAGCACAAATAACATTCCTCAGATACTTCCGTCCATCACTTCCTTGCTTTGAAGTTGGCTGAAGCGCTCAAGTATCCCTCGGATCAAATCTGAATTCCTGGTAAGGGTTAAGGGTTTTGGGTAATTTCTCCCCAATTTCACATACTTTCTCTTCAATATTTGAGGACAAAGTGGAGAGGAAAAATGTGAGACTCAGTGAGAAAAAAAACCTGGTATTTAAATGCTCTCTCAAGCTTAGTTTTAGGTCCTAAACCCATCAGTGATAGGTCTCCTATTTGCAGGCTCCTTAAGCTGAGATCTTGTAGGAATTTTCTTAAGGATGGTGAATGTCCCACAGGAATTTCTTTTTGCATTTTCACGTTGATGTTTTGCCTCTATCTATCTGTTCACATATATATTAGAGGCCAACTGAATGTCCACTTTACAATCCATGCCACCCAATTTCAATGCCTGAATTTGAGTCTGTGACCAAAGAGCACAGTTTAGTAGTTGTAAGGGAATAAGAAAAGAACGGCTGTTGACTTAACGATAAATGACAAGTTCATGGGAGAAGGCCAGATAACCAACATTGTAAGATGAAAATTTCACAGTGATTCCAATTAAAAAAGAAAAAAAAAAAAAAAGATGGTCATTACCCAAGGATAGTCAGCTGTAGAGCTGTGAGAACTTTAAGAAACGTATACCAAACAGCACCAGATTCACACTTTGAGTGGCAACTGAGTTTAGGCAGAGGGATATCACCTATCCGTTATATTAATTAAGTTTTACAAGTGTGTAATTAACTACTTAATCTGTAAATTGGCTTAGGCCAATACTGGGGAAAAGAAATTTATTTCCACTAAACAGAAGCCATACGTTACTCAAAGTTCAGAAAAACACTGATTCCATGGGGCTGTTAAGACATATTAGGAATCTTCATTGCTTATGCAAAGCAGCATCTCCCTCTTCACCTGCCTCAGCCTCCCTGAGACTCCATCTGTCTACCCCTCCCCTGGCTCCCACAGGACTGTGCCACCTGTCATAGCAGAGACCCCCCCACTAGACTCCCAGCTGCCCAAGGGCACAGTTTGGGTCCTGTTTCCATTTCCATATGGGGCCTCGCCCAGAGCTAGCGGTCACCCACATTCTACTCAGTGAGGCTGGAGTACATCTCCACACCCCTGTGCACCTGGGACTTGCTGGTCTCTGTTCTCCCACACCTGTCAGTCAACGTCCGGGGCAGTGATCCTCAAAGTGGGGTCTCTAAACGGGCATCATCAACGTCACCTGGGAACTGGTTAGAAAGGCCATCCTCGGGCCCCACCCCACAATTAGAACATCTGTGGATGCAGCCCAGCAATCTGTATTTTAACAAGCCCCCGGGACATTGTGATGACCACTTGAGTTCGAGAATCACACTCGAGAAGGGAGACGAGGTGGGTTAGGCAGTTTGCCTGCCTCTCTCCAAGGCTGTTCTGCCCCAGTGGCATTTCTGTGCACACGTATTACCCATCCATGTATCTGTGTAGCCCTGTGCCTCGTGTGTTCCCCCCTTCCCCATCACTAGCAAGTGGGTAGGTCTGCGAATGAGGAGAATCCTCAACAGAGCCTTCAGAGTACGGGGTTCTGAGGAGCCGAGGGCTGAGGGCTGGGTCTGCCTTTCCCTTGCATCTGAGTCAGCACCTGCTAACTTCTGCCTCAGTGTCCTTCCCTGTCCCTGCTTTTCTTTCATTCTGGTTCTCTTTCCTCTTTGTCACAGAAAGCTTCCATTTCTTTAAAAACAAAACAAAAAACCATTTGATGAGAATAGCCAGTGCCTCTGTCACTCAAACGTGGAATCGTGAATATTAATCTGTTACACTGAAAGATTTATAAACCTGTCCATGCTTTCATGTCACTCCCTTAGCTTCCTCTGAAGCCTCAGACACACACACACTTCCCCAAAAGGAGCTAATCCTTAGGGGACCCCAGGGGCCACACGGCAAAACACATTGTGAGGCAAACAGCAGCATCTGGCCGGAGTAAGAATTTCAACATGTCAGCCTCCGTGCAGGAGGCCAAGGCCTGGATAAAATCACTTCAAAGATCTGTGCTTTCTTCCTGCCTTTTATAATATTAAGCTTTGTAATCTCAGCTGAGAAATGTCAAAATTAAGGGAACAAATGAAACGTCTCTCAGAGAGCTCTCTTACCCTCCATGGGCTTATCCTAACCCCAAAACTCCTTGGGTTTCAAAAGTCTTCAGTGAGGCTCAGCACTGATAAACACCTTATTCAATTAATTCATCATTTGATCCCGAGCGGCAATAATATTCTCTGATATTTGGGGATATTTGGCGTAAACAATGCACTGCTCGCTGACTTTTATAACAACCTTCATGAAACCGCCTCTTTAAAGAAGAAACTTCTAATCGCTCGTGGGACAGCTACTAACGTGCGCAGACTGAGGTGCAAGGCTTCTAGGCGGGCACAGGCAGCACAGTGTCACCGTACAATGCAGGATGTGGGGGGCTGGAGTCATGACGGCAGCCGATGCTCTAGGCATGCATGGGGTGGGGGGTACGCCAGCAGATCCCGGGCCCACAGCCAGGCATGCTTGAACATACAGAGCACAGGACATGATGGGACTCGCGTCCGTGACCAGCCACAGAGGAGCCGAAGCGAGCCTACGGAAGCCGGGGTGACAGACGCCATCTGGAGAACTAACTCGGCCTACAGAGGGCCGTGCTGAGGGGAGGCGCGGGCATTGCTTTGGGTCAAGCAGCAGACGGAGGCAACCAAAACAGACCTCTGACCCAGATTTCCTTTTGGCCGTATCGTCTATATTGAGGAGGTCCCCAAAGCGCTCATTAGTGATAAACTGATGGTGCGTCGGGATGACGCCCGTGTGGCGACGAGCTGCGATATCGGCCTCTTCTTGCTCACGCTTAAGTCGTCTCTGGTCCGCTAAAAGTTTCTGCCATGAAATTGCATAAAAGGGGCAGTAAATCATCCGGTGCAGGGTGTTGGAAAACTGCCAACGCAACAACTAAGAAGCAAGGGACTGGGTGAATAGTGGGGACACACGGGGGGTTGGCGTGGGAGGGGCTTCATGGCCACAACTCCTGCGTCCCCCTGCAGCCGCACCCCACACGCTCTGCGGAGGACGGAGGTCGCACCACGCAGGGGACCCCAGGGGACCCCTGGGCCACGGGGGAAGGATGAATTCCAGACAGTTACACTGTCCAGAAAACTATCTCCCGGCTCAGCCAAGAGCCTCCTGATCCCAGTACATGGCCCCAAAATCCAGGCCCTCCCGGGGCGGCTGCCGGTGGGGGTGGGGAGCCATAATGTGGAGCGTCTACAAGCCTGCTGGGCTGAACGCGGGGGGCTGGGAGAGCTCCCCTCACCTCACTTAGGCGGTGGGGATTTCGCAGTGTCTTCCCATGGTGGGACCAGGGATGGCTGATTCCTCCCACCCAGATCTGGGCTCTGACTAAGCCAGGGCTATGGAACTAGGTCATTTTTTTGTACTTCCGAGGTCTGTTACTCTGATATGCTCCAGAGCAGAGCCGCCCATTTCAGAAACTATGCACCCCTTCTCCGAGGCTGGCCAACCCCTCCCCTGAGCACAATGTTTAGGGGGCCTTGGCACACGCACCAAACGCTACTTACGTGACTGACAGACATCATCAATTACTTGCTTACTGTACGTTTTACACAACTATCTCATTAGGTGGAATGAGGCGGAGTATAAAGGAGTGATGTAGAATAGAAATATAAAAGATGAACTAGGAATAGAAACACCTCAGTTTAGAAGAATCATGCTCTCCTAAGTTAAGGAAATAGTCATCTACTCCTATTCTTAAAGACTTCTTTTTCTCCTTCTATTTTTAAAGGCTGTTTCAAATAATTAAACAATGTTGCATTTTACCAAATGTCCCTATGCCCTATTAAAGTGACCCTATGGAACAGAATTTTAATGTGTTTTCTTATTCTATACCGATCATTACATTCCTGGGGTTACCACTCCTTGTAGAAAAGCAGTAATGAGGACCGGTAATTCTTAGTATTTTCAATAAGGCATTTGTCTCCTTCCAGCAGGCAATTTAATGCCTCATGTGACACCCAGCCCCAAAGGATGGTGGGCCTGATTTTCCCATCTTTCACCAGGGACTATGAATAATAATCAAGAAACCACTTCTCAGATGGCTGTGGATGTCAAGGGCTCAGGCAAGCTGTCGTAAAGACTACCTGAGGAAAGACATGACATGGTGCTTCGAAAAAGCCCAACACCGCTGAAAGGGCACTGGCCCAGGAATGTGGAGCCCTGGTTTCTAGCTGTTTCTAGCTGACACCAGAGGGTGTAAGTTAATTTGCTGTGTCACCTCCGGCAAGTCACTACCCCCTGGAGTCCTTTCCTGGCTTACACAATAGGCTTGGCGACTAATGTCCCTTCCAGAACTGACATATTCTCATTTTCTGAAATGCCACGATCATCAGTAATTCATAAGTTTTGCAAAAAAAAGCTGCCAGGACTGACCCTCCATTAGCTGGAAGTGTGAGCTGTTTCTGCAGCAGTGGGGAGGGACTGCTGTTGGAGGCTCCTGTGGCCCCCTGTGCTTGGGTCACTGTTACATCAGATCAGTGGAAGTGGACAGCGAAGGAAGTGGACCTGGTGCCTGGATCAGACCTCAGCAAATCCACCATCCCCACAGTTTGACGACAGAAGCCAAATGCCATGAATAAAGACACAACATTTTTAAGGATCTGGGAGCCAGTGTTATTCAGGGAACAAGCTGCTCCCCTTCTGAACACACCTTGTAATATAGCAACTGCTAAGCCAACTAAGTAAAATCTGCCTCCCATGGGGTAGGCAGGATTCTAGCACAGCGCCTTCCATGCTGGATACTAGTGTTTGTACTAATAACATGAATGTCATCTTCCTCCACCTTATATAGGTGGGAACCTTGTATCCTAGGAACAGCGACTAGAAACAAAATGGTCTGTGGCCTGATGGACACTCACTGTGTTTGTCACCTGTTCTTATAAATAAGTCTGCACATCTCACGCTTTCTTCCTTCTTTACCCGGATTATTTTAATGAATTACTGTCTGTTTTATGCCTGCATGGGGGCAGAGCTACGGTCTTTTCGTCTCGGCAGCCATAACTATTATCATTCAGCCCCATTCAAGGTCAGCCTTACCCTAAATCCTTAAGGAAAATCCACCTCAACTTGGAAACCTTTCAATGATACAGAACGCAGGAAAGGGGCTTCAGACTTTATGGGGAAAGGGACGGAGCTGTGTATACATGGTCAAAACAACTGTTCCACCTCCTAACTTGATACAGGAAAATGGTCACTGGAGCTGGTTTGATCTATAGGACCCTTCCTGCTAGGAATGCAAAGTCCAGAAAGCATGCCTCAAAACACCACTATATCACAACAGAAGCTGGTGATTTTGCCCCTTTAGCTGATAAGCACAATGGCCTCTTCTGAAATCCCAAGAGAACACACTCCTTCCCCAGGCATTCCATTTCCGCGTGGACATTTCAGCCGTGGCTAGGAGAGGTGCGTTCCCTGAAGTTCTGGTGGGGGTTTCCCAGGATCTATGGGGGTAGCTCTTCTTCTGAGTTAAAGGCAACTTCTTCAAATTGTTTTATAAAATGTATTACGGTGGTCATTATGTATTATTTTTTAGTTTCCTTTCTCCTGCTGCATACTCCCCAAAAGGAATTGTGCTTTGTGCCAACAGAGGGGTGGGCAGGACTGGGGAAATATGTGGGTGGTTTCCCTAGAGAGTAAGAAGGCAGGGATGGGGAAGAGGAGAGCAAGTGGCACCAACTCTGGGTCCCCCTGCACAGAGCTGAAGGCAGTGTCGAACCTCCCCTGCAGGGACGCTAGTGGGACTTGGCACTTACAAACTATTGCCTGTGGGGAAATCGGTCCTAGAGAGCTGACGCCACATAAAAAGCCATTTGTGAAGACACCAATTTTTGCTCCCTATTGCTAGGTCACGTCATCTCCCTGACAGATGTCTAGAATGTTGGCTTCCTTCATTTTTTTAAATCTGCCTAAGAGCTAAGAGATTTTCAAGATGCCATTTACCTCTTTATCATCATGACGCCTCCGAATAAATTCTTCCGTGGATTCCAAATAATCAGCAGGTATAAAATGCCTTGGTGACTCCGAATCTTCAAAACAACAAAGTAGAATTAAAACGTGCCAGGATTTAGCAGGAAACCAGACTGGGATTAAGATTTCACCCTTCAGCCATTATCCTTACATTCACAGTCGTGGATTATAGACCCACACTCAAATTCTGAAGAAGAACCAAATCCTCCCCCCCCGCAAACACCTTTTTGAATTTACTTGTAAGCCAGTTTAATACAAAGAAAACTAATCAGAAGGCAACAGGTGAGTGGAGAGAGGACCTTCTGTGAAAAGTGTCCCTCCTAAGAGGCGTGCAGGATCTCACAGAGACACACTGTACACGCACACACACACAGGGCCACTGGGAGAGGCTGCCTCTCAAAAAACCACGGGGTGACTGAGGATTGGTGTGAACTCCAAGGGGTTCGAGAGTTCACATGGGCGAATTTCTCAGCTGAGCTAAACGGCCAATTTTTCTTTCGAAACAGAGTTTGGTGGTTAGTCTAATGACATGGGGGGGCTTTGTTTTTAAAGAAGTGCAGCCACTACGAGCCATGATTAATTGCCAAGCAAAACAAACAGAAAACAAAGGACAGACCAGAAAATGAGCACCAAGGGCACACGGGAAGAGGGGACAGAGCAAGCAAGGTGGAGAGACGGGTGAGGTGAAACCGGGCAAATACACAAATGCCACCTCCGAGGGATGTTCCCAGTTCACTGTGTGGGTTGTTGTTCCTGTCCAGGCCGGGGTCTGAGTACGGCACGGAGTTGCCATTATGAAAGGCCCTCAGGCAGTCATCTGGGACTGCGGGTCTCCCCTGAGGGGGCTCCGAGATCCGGCCCAGCCTCGCCATGGTGTGTCGGGAAGACAGGCGTTTGGGAACCGAGGGCTTCCCCCCAGAGGGGGTCTCGTCCTGCTGGGGCTGGCTGGGGAGGTCTGGCTTCTGGCCGGCCTGAGGAGCTGAGAAGTCACCAGGGGGAGGCTGCCTAGGGTGGGACTGGAGGGGCTTTTTCAATCGGAAAGGGAGGGGGCTCATTAGGTAGATGTTCCTGAGGAGCGTGCTCCTGTCCCCCCTGAGATCTGGGCGCCAGTCAGACTGTCTGGACGTCTGCTGCTGCTCGTGCTTTCGGATGGTGGTGAAGCGGGTGTAGGAGGCCGGGCAGGTGCCCTTGCACTTGGTGAGGCGGTGCTTGGGAAAGTCTCCGTGGACACTGCTGCTGCTGCCCTCTCTGCTGTTGCTGGAGATGTTTGAACAGTGGTCGAGCTCGTCGGAGCAGGCAGAGAGGGGCTCAGAAGGCGCAAGGCCCCTGAAGCCCAAAGGGGGCTCGACCATGTTGCTGCATGTTGGGGTGGCATAGAGCCCCCCCGGGTTCATCCCATCCAACTCCCGGGGTCGCAGCTTGGTCGACTCCAGGAGGGACTCAGCCGAGCGGGCTGAGGTCAGGCCACTCCGGGACAGCACAGGCGTGGGGGACTTGCTTAGCCTTCCAGACAGGTCTAGGGACGGCATGGACCTCGACCGCTGAATCAGCTGCTCAAATGCTGTGATGCGGGAGGAGACGGTGTGCTTGGGGATGTGTTCCGAGCCCTCCTGGCTAGAGCCCAGCTCTCCCCTGGCCAACGCCAGGCTGTTCCTTTCGAAGTGGGAGGCAAGGTCTCGCACGCTTGAGGAGGAGATGGAGCCCAGGAAGAGACCAGCTCGGTTGATGTGGTGCATGTCCCGGTATAACATGGTGAACTGCATCCCGGCCTTTCTGGAGAGAGGGCAGGGCCTCCTGGTGCCAGTGCCGTATTCCTGGAGGCTCACGGTGCTACTCGACTTGCTGTCCCACTCTCGCCGGGAGCGCGTGAGCAGGTTCTCGATGCTCCCCCCCACTCGGAGGGGGAGACCTCTTTTGGAATCATTCAGAGACAGTGAAACACAAAGGTTCTCACAGCTCTGAGCCTTTTCTGCCGGCAATAAGACACTCTTCTGTTCCTGTAAAAGAGCGCTGGGAGCGGAGAGCCTGGGTTTGAATTTGGAGGGAAGGATTTCCGAAATGCAGGCCTTTGCAGCGGACAGGGGTTTCTTGTGCTTACACATGGGGCCTAATGCATTGCTAGAGCTAACCGTTCGGCTAGGAACTGAAGATGAAGAAATCATGTGAGCATTCCCACCTTTACGATCCACTGGAAAGCATGCAGAATAAAATAAACAGACCCATTAGGTTAAAGCTGAAAGCTGCTTTAAAAAAAAAAATGAAATAAAAATAAAAGGGAGAGGTTACATGCTCATTTGTCTTAAGGGTTTTTGTTTTGTTTTGTTTTGTATTTTAATTTCCAGTTGATGTCCGGAAGCAAAATAATCTGTGCTGCAAAGCAGGTGCAAAGATGCAACGAAAAATGGCCACCCTGCTGTGAGTTACGGAAGGCTAAGGCTTAGCTACGTTCTAAGAAGAGGGAATCAGAACGAAAAAGAGAGAGAGATGCTTTAGGGAGAGCAAGGTTGGGATTCGAAGGAAGGGAAACTAATACCAGAAAGAAAAATGGCCGGTGAAAAACTGGGGGAGGGGGCTCAGACGGCTCAGAGGCCTGGAGATAGACCTGCACAAGGCAAAGGATATCCCAGGAGCTGGAAGTCACCCGCTGCCGATACCCCGACACCGGGCCTGGATGGGCGAGAGGCATCTGGATGACCGTGTGGCCAGGTCAGAGCCCCGCAGGCTTCACCCAGTTACCTTTAGTGGAGGCTGAGCTGGAGGGTCGCTTGAGCCCGCTCAGGCCCTGGAGAGGGATGTCTCCACCTTCCAAGACGCTCTTATAAATCTGCCTCTCATTCTCCAAGCTAGCGAGATCCCCAGGAGCCCCATCTGATTCCCTCTTCACTGCG
The DNA here is from genome assembly GCF_022355385.1 of Mustela nigripes. Classification (NCBI taxonomy): domain Eukaryota; kingdom Metazoa; phylum Chordata; class Mammalia; order Carnivora; family Mustelidae; genus Mustela; species Mustela nigripes. Next base: position 159,934,230 of record NC_081560.1, read on the forward strand.
TGGAAGTTGGAAGAATAGATACTGAAGACAACGTGATGTTAAAAGAGGGAAGAGAGAACAAGAAAGAACGGGACTTAGAACGTTTGACATTTTTCTCGAAAGCACATTACCACCCGAGGACAAACAACACCCTTTTTGGGATCCTAGTCAAGCACTGTCCTTTCTAAAGGGTGTTCAAGCCCAAGGGTGGCCCCAAATGCTCCGGAATCTGCCCCAACAGCAAAAGTGCTGAGAAGACCGCATTTGTGCTTTAAAAGAGGACCTCTGAGAAACTCTGCCGGGGGGGGGGGGGGGAGGGAGGGTTCTTGGGGAGGGCGGGGGTGGGAAGGTGGTTGCTGCTGGGGGCCCGGCGGGTGCACACGAGACGGTGCAGCCGAGGATACGAGGGGGGAGCCCCTGCCAGGTCGCCAGCCAGAGCTGGCGACTTCAAGGTCACCACCTGGATTATTTTTCTGGGTTACTCTTCACAAGCACTTTGGCTGACAGAGCACGGAAATCAACCATTTTCCTGGGTCTCCGGGAAAATCAGCCCCTAAGTGAAAGTGGAACCTGGGATTCTATACGCAGTTACCATCCCCCCACAGGTTACACCAGCTTCTTTCACATTTGCAGTCAGAACCCGGTAACAGGAATTGGAGTATACACTAGGACTCCTTTACCTTTCATTTATTTTTATCTTGTTGAAATTCTAGGTATTTTTGCAAGTTACCACAAATCCTTTTAGGAATGAGGTGGGGCACAGAAAAAATTAAGAGCACTTACTCACTGAGCCCCTCCCTTCCCCTAATCCCAGTTTTCTAGGCCCCTCACCCACGGGCACACGGAGACACACACTCAGTGAACAACCAACCTCCTTCCCACAGAAGTACTCAGGCCTCTGCTCGGCTGCTTTTCAGTCCTACTGAATCTGGTTTACAGGTATCAATGAGGACTTTTTTTTTTTTTTTTTTTTTTTTAGCTCTGGAGATGCAAACAGCTTGACAGAATTTCTCTATCCCAATATTTTACGATATGTATTTTATCAAGTGTACAGAAAAACTTAATTATAACAGTGAACCCCCACATATTCTGGGCCCCCAGATTCAACACAGAACATGGGGCTGCCTTTGCGGCATGACCCATCTATCCATCTCTCTCCCTCTCCCCATCCTTCAACGATGGGATTATTCCCCCATTTCACACAGCCTCTCCGTCCCCACAGTCACAGACAATGACAACGACAATATTACACAACCGGCTGAGATATCCTGTGTGGGAGGCCGGCCGATCCTTCTGTCTTTAATCCTCACAAACAATCCTACTTGCCCCATTTTTGGTCGAGGGAAGGAGGCACCAGGAGATCCAGACCCTTGCTGAAGCAGGCACTGTCTGTGCAGAGGCAGAGCCCGGCCCTGCACGGCACCCTCGGCTGAACACCTCTCCACAAATGAGGTGGCAGTGCCTTCCCAGAGCCCAGGCCTGCACACCGCAGGAGGCCTGAGGATGCTGGAGCTCCAAAGATCACTGCCGGGCATCCCCTGCAGTGAACGTACCCCGGGGGATGAGAGGCCCCAGAGCCCAGGAGTCAGGAATGGAGAGGAGGAGCCTGTGGTAGAACAGGCAGTGGGTCCACCCCAGGATAGGAACGTTCCCTGAGTAACAGCACTGCTCCCTACCCCCTTCCCATAGCTGCTGCGGCCTCCCAGGGCTTTGCATGCTCTACTTCAGGGGACTGACTGCCTGGGGGCTCAGGGTTCCCCCCCCCCCCGTCCCTTCTCCTCATTCTCTCTGGCTGATGTCAGGGGATCAAATGCTTTTCTCCTCTTCTCAGCCTAGACAGAAGAACATGACTGAAAACTTAGGGGGAAAGAAAACCTACTCTCAAAGCTGAGACCACAAAAGCGTGTGAATGAACGGAGTCCGCAGAGCAGCCTCCAAGGTGCGTCTCAGAGGGGAGAACCCTCCGGAAGAGGCGGCATGATGGGGATAGACTCTTTCCCCCAGGCCGTGCCCTCATTTGCAGGGGCCCACCAGAGGGTCCACACGTACACCCAATAAGTATTTGTTGAATGAATACGAGGTCACATTTTCTGAAAGTAAAATGGGCACACATGATCTGATTAAGGAAATGCTTTGATTCATGAAATGTGTTTAGAAATTCTTCCACAAGAATTTCATCACATTCACTTAGGCTCCTCATGTCGGTGACTCTAGAACCCTCAGAACAGTGGACACAGTAAGACTGCAGGGACTTAGCATGGCCCCGGCCTAGGCTGGCTGGCCTTACTGGGGCCCTGGCTCCTGACCAGGGGTGTCCACTCCCACCCTGGGGACAGAGGCGAGGCTTTGCCAGGCGCAGAGGCCTCAGAACAACGGCTGCCACCTGCACAGCTTTTGCTCTCCTGCTTCTACCTACAGGGGTGCTTGAAGATGTCCCCCCAACCATCTGATCGATAAAGGCATCAACTCCATCCAGAGGGCAGAAAGACCCTTAAAGGTGACTTGCAAGGTTCTGGCACTATATGCCAACTTCCATCAATCTAAGTGCCTCTAAACTGACTAACTTCAAAGTTTTTAATTAAAAATAAATCTGCCCCTTATCTCAGTTTCTCTTTCAGAGCCTTCCCTCGCTTTGGTTCCATTTTCTGGTTTTGTTGTTCAATTTAACTCCATTGCTCCTTTTTATACAATCTCAACATCTAAAAGACCCATGTACAGGTATCCTTTAGCCTTGCCAACAGTTGTGGTGAGGGGACAGTCTCTCGGGCCCTACTCGCCTTGGTTTGTGGTCACCAGACCTCCCTCGGCATGGGGAAGGGGCTGCCAGAGGCTTCTATCCTTCTGTCCTTTGAATTGCCTCAGCCTTGGTCAGAATGTCCACGCTGGTCTTCTCTGGTTCTGCCTAACTTCATTTGGTCTGACTCTCATGGTACCCAGCTGCCAGACTTCACACCTCCCCTACCTCACCCCTTGTCAGAAATCCTCTCCTGCCCTCAGCCACTCCACTTTCTGGCTTTATTCCATCCCTTATCACCATTTCGTCCTGCTTCCCCACCAGAACGACAAACCAGCAACTCAGGAAACCCCTCAGAATGGATTTGCTATAGCTAATTGTTTTCTTTCTGATACCGAAGCCAATATGCTTTTTCCAGATGGGCAACACTTCCCAACTGGGGCCCTCCTTGGTTAAAAACACATCTACAAATTCTGGAACAACGTTTTCAAATGTATCCTCGCCATCACATCTTTTAGCGTTGGAAAGACATACAACATTTGTCCTGTTGTACCAAAGGGAAACTGAGGGCCTGAGTGTTGAAGGCAAGTGCCAAAGGTCTCACAGTTGCTGGTCTCTCCTGTGCCCAAATAGATCAAATGAGATGGGAAAAGCAGCGGGGCTGATGAGGAAGGCCCAATCAGCATTGGCAGCCACCGATCCCATCACAGAACAGCCAAGTTCAGCTGTCAGCAGCCTGGGCGAGCCAGTTTCCACTTCAAAGACAGCAGGACGGACAACTCATCCTCTGGCTAAGATGCAAAGGGGGCTGAATTTCAAGGGGATTCAGCAAAAACATACTTGCTGGAGGAGTAAAGTGAGAGAATGGGGCCAACAGTTTGCATGCCTGTGACCAGGTGGGCTCAGGAGGACTCCAGCCTGACTCCAACAAGCAATGAGCGTCAGCTAAGGATAACCCACTCTGTTAGAAAACTTGGAAACAGTGTGTTTCTCAGGTTCTTTCATCTGTAAAACCAGCAGGCATGGGCATGGTAAGACCATCCAACAAATCCACCTTCAAATCTGTTATCATTTGCGCCTTCCTCCTGAGCTCCAGAGCTGTACATTCAGCTGCCTTCTAGGCACCTCCCCGTGGGTATATTCCCCAGGCATCTTAAACCCCACATGCCCCAAACCAAATCCACAGTTCTGTTCCTGTCTCCCATGGCCCAAGCCAGAAAGCCCACGGAATCAACCCCTTTCTCCCCCTCCTTGCTCCCCAAACCTAACCAGTCACCAAGTACGGCTTACTCCCTGTCCTGACACAGCGCACATCAGCCCCTTCCCTCGACCTCCCCGGCCACCACCCCACCACTGCTCACCTACATCTCTGTAGTAAGCACACCCTCACTCCTGCCTCTTCAGCCCTGACTCCCTCCAGTCATCTCTGCAAATCACTGCCCATGATAATTTCTATAAAAGATCTCACGGGGTCATTCCACTGCTCATTTTAGTCACTCCAATATTTATTGAGCACCTATTAAATATGAATCACTCTCCTATGTAGAGCTTCAACAGGGAATACAACAGACAAAAAATTCCAGCCTCGTGGAATTCACTGTCCAAAACCATTTGTTGATTGCAGCAAGGGGGAAAAAAAAAAAAAAAAAAAAAGTAACTGCTTTAAACTGTGGCTTTGGGGGAAAGGAGTCTAGGAAATCTGGGGAGGGCAGTTTCCTCTTTAGCCTTTGTACTGCAGGAAGAAAATGATCTTTTCGATTTATAATTTGTGATTGTCGTTCCCTCTCTCCTGTGTCCCGTCGCGACGTTTACCACACTGGCTTCTATCTGTGATTTACAAGTCTGTGTCCCCATTACACTCTGAGCTTCTGGAGGGCAGGCGGTTTACGTTACCAATCTTTGCACGCCTGGTGCCTACCACTGCTTTTCAATAAATAATAGAATAAATGATTCTATAAAGTTAAACGCTCGCATGTAGATTTCTGAGAAATGAAAATCACATTTTCAAGGCCCAAGGGAGTCTCTCTAATGTTTCATTTAGTTCTTCAGGTAATGATTTGTGTTTTGATCTTAGGTTAAGAGAAAGGGTTGGTTTTGGGTTTTTTTGGTTTTGTTTTTGTTTTTAAAAGCTTGTTCTTGAGCACCACCTGCTGGCCAAATAGAGGAAAGCTCGTTGGTTAGGAAAAAAAATGAGTGATAATCCATGCTGAAATGCCAACGATGAGAATGAGTAGTCTTCAGGACTGCTTTAAGATCTGATAGCTCTAGGGAAATAACATACAAAATTGGACACTGTTATTGCAAGCATTAAAAAAATAATTTTTGAGAATAAGGACTGGTAGTTCTACTGGGTATTGGGGACTATGGGTAGATTTCTTCCTCTCTATACCCATATTATTTTAACACAGTGATAATGAATCATGCTAATTAATAAAATTCCAAAACTGAAATTCTGTCCAAGATATGAATACAACTTCTTCAGTGACCACTTTTTTTTTTTTTTTTTTTTTTTTTATCCCAATGTTTTTGAATGTGGGGCATCCTGTGCTTTCTCCTTCAGTCCTTGGGGTAAGTCCAGTCTGGCCAATGTTTCTTTCAACACATCCTCCCCAACCATCCAGCGAGAGGGGCCAGATCCAGGCTGCAACTGCAGCCCTCAGTGCTGAGTGCGTTGGATGCTAATTAATTAAGACTCACAAGCACATTCATTAATTCCGCATTTACTGTGCACCTCCCTGGGTGTCAGGCTTCCCACCAATTCTAAACAAGGAAAAAAAAACCTTACTTCCTCGTTTGAACAAAATGGAAGAAAACCCCACCTGCCTTACTGAAAAATCCCCAAGTGGAAGACTAGCAGGAGGAAAAAACTCATTTATTCCTGCCAAGTAGTTCATGAGAGCCAGGCTATGGCTGAAACACAGAGGTCTTTGGAGACCTATTTCAATGACACAAATAAGAGCACTTGATAAATTAACCCAGCAAATATCTTCAGGTCCACAAATACTTAGAATTCTCTGAAAGCAATTTGCTCTTTGAAGTAGTTCGCCTCAGGTCCTTCGATCCTGCTAACACAGTATTACACAGTTACTGACATTGTTTTTTTTCTTTTAAGCACTCAAGACCAGTCAACTGTGGCATGTTTTCTGTGAATTTCCTGCCCCATTCTGAATCAGGACGGTGCAAACGAGAGCTTATCACTAACACGGTCCCCTGGCCTAGAACTTCATTGTTCCTCCTTCAAGCTCCGGCTTGATCGGGTGTCACAGGCATCCCACGCCGCCTTTATGTACTTGTTTCCTCACCTGTAAGATGGGGACCAAACACAATGCTCCGTCCTGGAATGGTGAAAGGACCAAATGAGGGAACGTAGCTATGACGCCAACCACAGGGCCTGGCGCATCGTACACGTCCAGTCAATCACTAGGATTATTTCATTCAAGACCTGCGCTCCTAACTTCGACAGCCTGTGGGCATGGCTTTCTCTTCGGAATACATTTATGATCTTCTTATTTATTTATTAACTTATCATATTGACTAATTACACCCCGAGGGCCCAAACCAGGAATACTTTCAATCCTTAGTGTCTCATTCACAACTTTGCGTTCTTATTTAGCAACATTTTTGGGGATGTGTGATTTGCTGCCCAAACTAGTAAGGAATGATACCGTGTGCCCCTATGATAATACTGAGCATAGTGCCCCGGATCCAGTAAGAACCCACTAAGGGAATTGACTAAGGAATTCACTAACCAGCTACCAGCAGCAGCCTTTCCTGTCCCACGCACTCTGGGGAGATGGGGAAAGGAAAGGGGGTTGAGGGGGGAGACCATGCAGAGGGATTAACATTGGGCCATCCTGAAAACAGGATTATAGGAGCAGGGAGAGACCTGGAGGGATCAGTGGGCAGTCAGGACTGCCCAGGTGACAAACAGGTGGGTGGCCTCAGGGGACAAGGAGAGTTTGCAGGGAGCTTCAGCCTTTGTCTGCAGGTAGCCTAAGGGCATCTGCTGCACTTCACTTCTGAAAGCACATCTCTGGGGACCTAGAGGACCTGTGACTTATCATCTTCGCAGCTGACGGCACAGTTCAACTAGCTCCTTACAGACAGTGAGCCTCCGAGCCCAGAGTGGAGGGAGATCGGGAAGGGGTCCGGATGCTAGATCTGAGCTTTGATGTTTGTCACACTGCTGGGCTGATGACTGACCCAACAGCAGGCACAAGACTTAATGCCTGGATTTGTCCCAAGATGGACTGTCCTCTCAGGCAGGTAATTTCCCTTCTAGCTGCTGTTCTCATATATCTTCTCAATTTCTTCTTCTGCTGGATAAACTGATCATAATCATTAACACACATATTTATAGAAAAAAAAATGAACAGGGGTGCCTGCGTGGCTCAGTTGGTTAAGCAGCTGCCTTCGGCTCAGGCCATGGTTCCAGGGACCTGGGATCGAGCCCCACATCGGGCTTCCTGCTCAGCAGAGAGCCTGCTTCTCTCTCTCCCTCTGCCTGCTGCTCTGCTTACTTCTGCTCTCTCTCTGTCAAATAAATAAATAAAATCTTAAAAAAAAAAATGAACAGAGTGGATCTAGCTAGAGATTTGGTCACTGTGCTAAAAGAATTAAGATTTTTCCAATTTTCCCCTGAAATATCCTAATCCCAGCTGACTTTCAAATGAAACTCCTCCTGCTGAACACATTCTTTGGCAAGGTACATAGGACATTCCCAAAGGACCACAACATTTGCCAAAAATTCCATAAACTCAGCATTCCAGTCTAGCCAGGCTTCTATTTGAAGAGGTGAAAATTGCTTGTTGTGGGTTTACCCAATCCCAATGGAACAGGAAACGCTTGTGCCTTTCCTCCTCATTGTACTTCTAAGAATGAGATATTAAATTGGGGACAGGGAGGCTCAGGGCCTACTTATAGGAGTTCAGTGCTCGCTATGTACTGCGTAGGTAAGGGGCAGGGGACCGCATGGAGACGTTTCAGCTGGGATAATGGCTGCATGGCAAAATACTGAGAAAAGTCATCAGGCGTAGGGCTCTGGATGGTCTGGAGAGGGGGAAAGAGGCTGACGGTTACTCCGTGAAGTGAGCAGAGTGTGCACATATCACCCAGGCAGAATCCTGATGGTTACGAGGAAATAAATCCACACCTTTCAGCATCAGTCAAGTTAGCCCCCTTCTGGCCCTATCTTACCCTGGGACAGGTACTGACTGAGGACTCAACCCCACCATCCCCCGACCTTTACACCCAGCGCAGCGTGTGTCAGTCACACATCCCATCCAAGAACCAGCCCACGAGTGGGTTTGGACTCCCAACTGAAACTCACATTCTAAAGGGAAAGAAGCCAACACACGGAAAAGCTTCCCGAAGGTAATAGGAATCATGGCAAAATGAATATGGAGGAGGAGGAGAAAACAGAAGAAAAATAATTTGAAGATGATGATTAAACTGCTACTTATCACCGAAGCCACGAGATTGACACAAGTAAAACACACTCGGATCCAAAACACAAGCCTCTTTCCATCTCTGACATTAATACATCAGGCCACAGATGGGGCGGCAACTTACTATCCAGGAGCCTCTGCAGAAATATCCGGGCTGGGGCTGACTGCCGAGCTCTGTAAATGCCAAAAAAAAAGAAAGAAAAGAAAAGAATGTAGATCATTTATTTTGCATCAGATGTTCCTAGTCAAGGGGGAAAGAGAGCAGCCCTTTTCCTTTCCTGATGTAGCCAAGGACCTTTGGGAGATGGGCCCTTAGCTGGTAAGGGGTCTGTGCTGGAGGATTTCTGGGCCAGCCGGTGCTCTCTGGGTGCAGTGGAAGATGGCCCCTAGCTTAGACTTATCTTTCATATAAATATAGATCCATGAGTGGATAGCCCACCATCTGGCCAACATGCATTAGTGACATGGACAACACCGCCTTCAACAGCTCATCCCCAGTCCTTGGAGCCCCTGGCAAACCCACTAGAGACTCCGTCATGCACCCCAGATGCCACATCAGGAGAGAGGGTCACCCGACACCTTAGGTACAGAAAATATAAAAATGCATTTGAAAAGACCACACTGTATTTAGATCATTTGGTCACCCCTGCAGATTTGGAATGCGGAAATGGGGAAATGCATTTTTACAAAACCTAGGAGTAGGGGAACATTTTATAAAATGACAGGCAATTATGCAAAAGAAAGAAAACCACCAAGAGTTACATGCAGAGAAAAGGCAACATAATTAAGTCGTCTAAGGTTTCTGTTTTGTCTTGGAGGAAAAAAAAAAGGCGAAGGGCTCAATATATTTTTAAAAAAATACTGTGGTAGTTGAATCAATCAATGAATAAGTTAACTTTTAAAGATACTTCTATTACTAATAATAATCACTTCAAGGAAAAGACGCTATGTGGAGGAGATACTGGCGGGGGGGGGGAGAGAAACAGTGGGAGAAAGAAAAGGAAGATTGTCCAAGAGGGAGGAAAGGACGGGAGGGGAAGCAATTGTTATCTGGGCTCACCCACCTGATCCTCAACCTGCTGAACCACCTACCCTCAACCTGCTCGGTCCTCTCACTTTGGAGGGTGCCCCTGCCCCAGGATGAGGACTCTACCCGCCCCCCCCCCAACCCCAGTTACCTGCCATTATTCCTCAGAGAAGGCAGCCTCTTGCCGCACTGATGTCTCCTGCCCATCTCCTACCTTAGGGACCTGTCCTCATCTGGGTCTTCATCTTGGAAAACTTTTGTGTGACCCTGCAGAGTCCTTTGGGAATACCCCCCTCCCTCCCTTCCTTCCACAATTACATGTTTTCAACAGTGCTGTACCCCTAGGGGATCCCCAGGTGCTTCCCCACTCTAGCTCCCGGCACCTCCTCACCCAGCAACCTCGAAGGTTTTTAGAAACCTCCTGGTTATCCAACCCACTGACCTTTCCTAGGAGTCTACTTTTGGGGACCTCTCTGGAGCACAGGGTAGTTGTCATACTTTCTCTTCTTGTTCCACCACTCTGACCTGTTCACCCTACCTCCTACCTCTCTGATCTGTTCACCCCCTGATCCTCCCTTTCTTCTGCTCCATGTCATCCAACATCCCATAGGGTAGTTGCTGCTCTCGTCCTTCCTGTCCTTCAATCTTCCAACTGCTCCCAGGGATTCAGCCATCTCTTCTCCGCAAGTGACTCTAACTGACATTGTAGGCCCTTCCTCTCTTAGGAGACCTAGTCTTGTATTTCCAGCTGCCTACCAGATATGCCCTTGGTGATACCCAGCCAACACTTCAAGAATGAATCACCTAAAACTAATTCCATCTTATCTCTGCATGGATTTTCTCCCCATCTTTCTTACATGACAGACTGATGTCCCCAATTCTTCCAGCTTCGTGGCCAAAACCCTAGAGTTGTTTTTGTCTCCATTCCATCCCCCAAATCCTTATTCTTCACACCAATTAGTTAAAATGTTCCATTCCAATTTCCTCTGTAAGCACTCACAGCCACCCCTCTCCCCCACTTCATGCTGATGCCACTGGAGTGTGGGCTCTCATCACTCCATGCCTAGACCACCACAGTAGGCTCCGTGCCCTCCACACTTCCAATGGGAGGTTTTCCCTTCAACTCAGCCTCTCTAGAGTGAGGACACCGACCTCCCTAAAACAACACTTGAATTACATCATTGGGCTGTGGACAAAATCATCTCTTAACTGTGTGTTCTGAGCCTCTATAATCCAGGGTCAACCCTCTTTCCCAACTACCACCCCCAATTTTCTATTATAGCTGATTCTACTTTACTCCTTGAATACATGCTAAACATGATCACTTCTTTGCTCTTTACATGCCTCACATGGATGTCCCCATCTCTATCACTATTTCTACCACATTGCACCCATCCTTTAAGGTCCCAGCCAACCCCCTGAGAAATTGTCCCTACTTTTCCACAAGATCACTCCTCTGCCTAGCACTCAGAACCCATGCCATTCTTTTAGCTCTTTGCAGGCACTGCTGTGTATTGCTGCAGATCTTTTATTTAGGAGTGTGCCTAAACGGTCATGTTCCTGAAGGCAAAGTTCATTGCTTTTTTGTGCTGATTTAGAGCCCCTCTCAGCGTATCCCATATCTATTACCGACTAATGGGGAACATGTAATTGAACCAATGTGAAAATGACTCATTCATGCATCAGACCCTTCTTTGTGCTCACCTTGCCCTGGGCAGAAGTCCAGGTACTGGAAACTGTCTCTAACCTCAGGGAAGCCTCAGTGAGTTCAGTAATTCTCCAGCTGCCTTCCATCTTTGCATGTGTTACAAAGCTGCTATTAGACTACTTTGAAAAGGAACCTCGGATTCATTTTGTGACCTATAATCCTAGTGCTCCTGTCCTGCTCTGGAACATGTTAGGACTTAGGTGCAGTTAGTTCTCACTCTTAAACTAGCTCAGACCTTCTATCCCACAGGGGCTACAGCTGGTTCCAGTCTCCACCTTGGTTGAAAATGAGCACCCCCTTTCCCTGCCCCATGACCTATCTGCCTTGACTGTGGGCACTGTAGCTCACCTTTTTACCTCCCCCAAGTTCTGAAGAGGGGCCTGGATTCTCAAACCCCAGCTTTCCTCATCTGCCTGCAGTTCCTAAGTGTCTGACTTTATCTCAGCCCACCCTGGCTGCTGCCATAACCCCCTGGGTTCTTCACTCCTTCCTTAGCTTAATGGTCCAGCACCCAAGAGTTTTCAGAACCTGAGTCACTCATGCTGGCGATCTGACCCTCCTTGTCTTGTTCTGCTTAAATAGAACACAATCTATAGTATTTTCCACTCCTCCTGCCACAGTGTGTGGACCTTCCTAGCCTCTTCAGCAGTGCCTGCCTGCCTTCTTTATTTTCTGTAAAGATACCGTTTCCTTCTAAGAGCCTTTTATGTTTTGTCAGGGAGCCTTGGGGGCGGTTCTCCAAATACTTGGTATTTTTCTTCCCATTGGGAACCTGTTTTCCTTGGACTCTATGACATAGTCCTCAATAAACCACATTTTGACATAGCCCCCTTTAAAAATGCCAATACAGGTTGAGTTTCAAATGCTTGTTTGTGGCCAGGCTGTCTGGTCTCTGGAGTGCGTTTTTTCATTGAGAACTTTCTGATCTTCCAAATGACAAATACAACTACTCTGCCAGTGCCATGCACATAACAGGCACTCAAATCACCACCACTGTGTTTCTGAAAATGATCTCTGAGGTTGGTATCTCCCAGGGATTTAAAAAAAAAAAAAAAAAGAGAGAGAGACAAGTGAATCTCCCCTAAAAATGGCTCCCAGAAAATCTGGAGAAGATATACGGGGGCAAAGGATGGAAAGTTATAAGGGTCACCTCCTGAGAGCAGAGAAAGAGAATGACAAGGAAGTGATGTCGTTTAAATCACCAGCCACCCTGAAAATATTTGAAAAACTCCCTTTAAGGAAGATGCCAAGCTCAAAAGAAATTCAAGCAAAAATTAGGTTGGCAGGGGGAGGGGAGAGGAATCGAAAACAGGAGTCTGAAAGCCATGCAGTTTCTAAAGACCCAGCATAAGCATTCATTGCCTTGACTACACTGAAACGAGAAAGCAGAGAAGAAAACAAAACCGAGCTGGAAGAGGAACCAACAGCATGAAGAAAAACTAGGAAATACCTGGGACAGGTTTGCACTGGGTGCTTTATTAAGCGTCTCCGTGTTTTCTAAATGTGCCTCTAACTCTGCTGGGCAGAGGTTGAGATCTTTTTCTAGATTAGTCTGGTTGAAGAGAGAAAAGATGGGAAAGAATGTTTTAGTTTAGAGGACAGGTAGAAAGAATGGAAGGTTAAGTTTGAAAAATGAATTTGTTTAGTGCTATGCTTTAATAAGGCAAAGATGGCATGACCGAACACAAGAGCTCACTAGAAATCAGGTGAAGACGTGAAAACAGAATATGCAACATTAGGCAGGGAAAATATAAATCCTGAAGTCATCAGAGCTTCAAAAGTCTATTCTACTTGCTAGAGAGAACTACAAATATCGCGGAAACCTACCTTTCGCGAGAGACCTATTTTTTCTCTTTTCAGAGTATAGTGACTGTGACAAATAGAATATGTCAGGAGAATAAGGCATTGCTTTAAAAACCTCTCAGCATTAGTAGTAGAAGTCGTAGAGACTTTGTTAAATCGTTTTATCACCAAGCCAAAAGAAAAAAAAAAAAGTTATTGAGTTAAAAAAAAATGATTTAAGAAAATAAAAGAAAAAAAGAAAAAAACCCACGACACACTCACACTAACCAGGCTAGAGAACACGCACACAGCCCACGGAGGAGGCACAGCAGAATTACCTTTCTATCCTCTCTAGGAAGGATAGAGCAGTCTCCAGGAGTATAATCCCATATCTTTTTGGGAGGCTGACGGGAAGCAGAGGAGGAAATGAAGAAATGAGCATAAAGACATAAAGACAAACATGGAGACTGGCTCAAACAAAGAGGGGCACGCTAGGAGAACCGTATCAACACAGAAAAGTGAACTCAAAGCACAGGGGGCAGGCACCTGGCCTCCTGAGGAGGCTGCCCAGGGAGGGATTCTACACAATTTAGGAGCTAGAAACATTAACTGGGAAGTTTCTATGTCTACATCTCAAGAGTAAGTCATTGTTGGATTCTAAACATTGAAAACATTAAAAACAAAAACAAAAACAAAATCAGAAGCAAAAAAAGTGTTAACACCAATTTGAACAAAAATCAAAACTTTAAAATTTCTCATTGTTCTCTTTTTTTTAAATTGAAGTATTGTTGATAGACATCCTCACTGTTGTTTTCAAACTAACCTTGACACTGAGAGTCTGCACTTTTGAAGGAGTCTTTGAAGCAGTCTCCAAATTCATCATGTTTAATAAATGTGTGACTTTGTGGAGATTTGGCCAGGGGAAGGTAAATTGAACCAAATATGTTTTCTGTGGTTTGTGAAAATGAAATCCAGGTACAAAATGGGTATTCAACAAATGCACTAACTAGATAATTCCACTAGGCAACACTTACAATCTCCTTCCGCGGCTTAACCAGACTTTGATAACACTGCTGGTGCTACAGCCATCCCTTTCATCTGCCTTAGAGAACAGTTTATAATTTGAATTTGGAAAAGCAGACCGTGGGGTTATGTTTGTTTTCTCTTTTAACTCTTTAAGTTTGAATGAGAGCTGCATTCCCAAAACAAAACTGCCAGGAGAACTGAGTTTAATGAGGGAAGGGTTGGAAGGGTAGGACATCTGAAAGTTACAAGGCTCCTGTAATTCTCGAACCTCTCCCCCACCAACCAGACCTTCTTGTTCTGCCTATTTAGACCTGAAACGTCTTATACAATGACCCCTGAAAAAGATGAGATCATTAATAACTCCTGGAATTTTATGTAAATATCATTATACCTCTATGCAAGCATTCAAATTGGTTTACACTGTGACATTTTGCCTCAAGCTTACTTCTAGAAATCACACGGATTTCTGCAGAAATTAGAGGGAGAAAAAAGAAAAAAAAAAAAAAAACTAATATCCAGACTCTTAGTAATGAATCTGTAAGTGAAAAGTAATCTGAATCGAAGAGACTTTCATCACTGACAGTGATGGGTCAGTAATGCCGTCTCTGTATATATATACTCTGAAATTTGTAAAGTAAGTGCTATTAACAATTCCCATTCATTTTAAACACCTGCTACACTTGGACTGTTCACCTGGAGAAGTAGACTTTTTAAAGTCACTTAGGATACATAGTCATTTCCATCTTTACTGCAAAAAAAAAAAAATAATAATAAGCAGTGCTTAAAAATTAAATTGTCTTAAAATCCTTCGAAAAAAACCCTGGGAGTCTTGAATTATTTGCTATTCTACAACAACATATCAGAGCTAAAAGGTACTCTATCCAGGATTTTGCTAAAATTTCAGCTCATTCTGGGTAGTGGGCTTTAAGCACAATAGTTGAGGAAGAAAGGAGTTCAGGGTAAATGTCTAGTGTTTAAATTCTGGCAGGCTTCACTTGGGGAAAGTGGGCCCTGAGTTGGTATGGGATAAAAAACAAGTAGAAATGATGATCCACATGATTTCATAGGAGTTTCAATTTCATTCTGCCTCTGAATGACTGAAAAACCTTACAAAACAACTTCTGTGGTTTATGCCACTTTGATTTATCTCTCTTACTTTTATTATAGCCCAGAGTGACGAAGGTAGGACAGAAGTGAAGAAAAAAATTTCTCCCTATCACACCTTCCGACACCCCGGGAGTAAGAGCCGGTCATCCAGTTGTTTCAACCGGATGATAATCCCACCCTTCAGATGTTCCCAATCATGAGGAACCGTTCATCTTGGACGCTGTTCCTCAGGATATGGGCACTGACTAGGTTGTTTTGGCAAGTCTTCCACAGTATTATCTTTTAGCACTTTAAAAGACTCAGTCAAGTAGTCCCATTTAAGGACTCTAAGGTCTCTGCAAGGAACATCATGGCTTCAGAGGAAATGGCATTTTGGAAAAGCATCATTAAGTCTTTAAATAATTAAGAAGCAGTTAGAACAACAGAGTAGGGACACACATTCTAGGAAGTTCCCACTATACAAACGGACTGTGTTCTCGACATTTGTGTGGATTGGTTGTGTGGTGCTCACACCATGGTTTCCAGTAGAAACAGTGTTACTCTACCAGGCTACCCACAGAGTCAACCTAATGTATGCTGGGACTGAGATACTGTCCTTTGCTAACAAAAATGGAATTATTTGCAATGACAGATTCAGTAAAACAAATGGATCACATAAGATTGTTTCAGATATTTCTCTAAATGTTAATATTTCAGATGAAGCTAATTTTAGCTATTTGGCAAAGGAGGAATGTCCAGAAATGTGTGGATTCCGAGAGGGCTTTGCAAAATCAATGGCACAGAATATCGTACATAACTTAAAGCTGACAGCTTTTGCTTTCCCTGATGAAAGGATAGCACTATTATTACATATACTAATCATGGTCTTTGTTTGGCAGAGAGGGGAGGGGACCACACAATTCAATGTGTGAGTTAATTGAGCAAGTTTTAGGACAAAGAGAAGGGTTAAGATACTGCTCAATGTTTGAGTGTGGAGAAGGTTGCCTGAAGTAGACTTCTTTGATGTCTGAATGGTGAATAGGAAAAAGGGAGAGAACCGAGAAATAATGGTATGCATTTGCTCTGGGGAGAGAAGACAGTGCCAACTGCCCATCAGACACTTCCCTCTATACTGGTCACTAGGTGGCGCTATTCATTTAGAACAGCTCAGGGGCTACTTGTGCCCTCCCCGCCCATGTCTAGCAGAAGAGGAGGCAGCAGGAAAACATCCTACCAGCAGGAAGTTTGTAGGTCAGGGGCTCCTAAACCAGAAGGCGCCTCAAATTTCTAACAAAGCTCAGCCTCACTGAATCAAACTAGCATTTCCATAGCACCCGCTTCATTGGTCTTTGTCTTCATCTTAATGAAAAATATACACTGTGGAATTTAACACTTAACTATAAATTTAACACTTAACTATAAAAACCTGTCTGCAAATAAAACTATCATTCCAAACCACAGTGATTCCCATGCTGGTTTCAAGGTTTCAATGGTTAAAGTTTCACATGAACATCTAACAAATTTTTTTTTTTTTTTTTTTTTTTTACAGCTGTAATAAGACTTTAATGCAACGAGAGGTTTAAAGTCAGTTTCTAGTCCTCTGCAGTGGAAAAATGAACTCAACTCTCCCTTCTGTGTGATACACCTTTGGGGGCAGGGCTAAGAAAATCCTCCTGTCAGTGCCAAAAATCAGTTTGTGCCAAGGCCACCCTTGGCACATCACAGGGAAATTCTAGCAAATACAGCGTTCAGCCCAACTCCCATTTCAAGTTTTGGGAAATACTACACCAACTCCTAGAAATTGTTCTCCCAAGCCACCTGTAACAGGGATCCACTCATGGATCACATCTACATACAGAGGCTCTCTGCAGCACTGCTGTTGCCTATGTACTTAAATCTTTTTAAAGTTGTAACAAGCTGCCACTCAGTGTGTAATGCATTTTCCTGCTTATTTTCAGTTTGCCATAAAGACCCTGGTTAAGTAATTGAACCAATGGCCCAAATAATGCCATCTACAAGGCGTGGGATATTTGTTTCTAATGCAATGATTTAGTCCTGTTTCTCTGTTTTCTGGCAAGAAATAATTCCAGGGCTCACTGCTTTCTTGGTGAAGTAAAGTGAGGGAAAGCTTACAGGTTGTAGTGAGAAGAGACAATCCCACAACTGCCCACTGAAATCACTGCTCCCCACCTCCTGCATTCCTTCCAAATAGATCTGATTGTTTAGCAGCAACAATGCATCAACAGCATTATTTAAAAAGGCATCTAGAACCACTGAAGCTATTAAACTTACCGGTTTCCCAAACTCCAATTCCGAAAAGAATTTATACCAAGGTTCATTCTTTAAATCTATCTCTTCTGGGCTTATATCCCGACTCTATAGGGGTTGGTGATAGGGAAATGGAAGAGAGAGAAGGATAACATTATGCAGAGATTACATAGGAACAGGCCAGTAGAGATGCAGTGGTTTCCGGGGATACACAGCAACTGTGTCCGACAGCAGCAATCATCCATTTTACGGACATCAGCAAAAACGAGGAGCTACAACAGGTGGGAGAGGATGAGTTCATAAAAACGGAGAAACGGAGGCAGGAGCAGTGAGTGAATCACTCTCAGCCCTGAGGCAGAAGGCACGTGGGCCATGGAGGGGGAGCTCTGCACCGCACGGCAGCCTTCCACGACAGATCGGAATTTGGGCATATTCCTCAATAACCGTACTGGGGGAGTAAGAGAAAGCTCGTACTTCCTCTTTATGAAGAACTATTAGTGAGGAACAAATAACCTGGTGAGCACACCAAACACTTAGCCATCTACGCCGTATGAGTAGAGCAAATCACTTTTATGGGCTAGTATGGTTTTAGTACTTATTTGCAAAGCTGCCTTAAGGATCTTCAAAATAAATATAAATACCAACACTTTAAAAAAGCCACATGGTTAATACTGCATCTTTAATGGCACATGAGTAGGTGAGAAATCATGTCCCATACACAATACAGTGAGAGATGGTGTAAGTAAAAAACAGAGGACACAAGTGCAAAAAACATTTTAAACGAGCGTCTATGGGGGAGGAATACAGACAGAATATACTTTGTTGTTTTCACAAATAAATGTTAAAGAAGCGGGAAAAATAAAATGAGGGAGAAGCGGAACAAGACAGACAACAGAACAGGGGGGAGAAAACGTCTGGGTTATGTTGCAAAAATAAGTCAGATATCTCAACTTCATACAACTCTAAGAGGCAGTTCACACAGACTGACCATTTCATATCGAGCCAGAACTTTATAAAGTCTTAACACCTCACTCTGTGGAATAGCATGTGTTTCTGGAGAGGTTTGGCTGGAAAATGAATGCCTGGAAAGCATATCAGGTTGCCCCTTCAAACACTGGACATACAAGTTCACAGCAGGCAAAAGCATGAGGGGCTCATGGTATCATGAAATTCGTCTACATAGATATATTTCAAAATACCTTGGTAGTCACTACATGAGAGAGAGATGGTGATTTTTCTGACAACAATATGAAATAGAAAAGGTCTATTTAGTACCGAGACTGAAAACAGTATCTAAGAAATGTCACTTCCTCAGGGCAACGACACGGAGAGGAAACAGCAAAGTCCCGTGGCCACATTTTCCAAGCCACGGCGTCACAGAGCAGCTTCTCGGGGACACGTTTCTCTCTACATTCTGTTCACAGGCCTTTTGCCATTTGTAGAAATGGCTGTCCGCTTTCTTTGGGACCCTGACCCATCCCTTCTTCTAAAATCCTTCAAAGGGTCTTCACTGTTATTTCTACTTTTGTTTTAAAAGGAGGAAGATACGACAGAGAACTTTAACTGAAATGCACTAAATAAAAGTGAGCGGGACTCCGAGGGAGATGTCTACTGAAACAGAGTCTGCCCTCTTGCATCCAGATTAAAACCTCCCCCAGCTGTCTTTAGGGACCTAGGGCCTAAATCTCAAAGGAGAAGGTGGGCTCCTTCTCACCAGATTCTGAAAGGGTGTACAATAATGGATTCCAAATGGGATCTTAATTTATTCAGTGAAACGAGGCACAAGCACTAGGACACTATTCAGGAGGGACAGTTCAGACCCTGGGACATGCTAGATCCCCATATGATGGGAGCTTCATGAAACCCATTTCATGTTGATTATTTTTGAACACTATTTATAACTGCTCCATGGGAATAGGCTACGTTTTTTTTGTTGTTGTTTTAAATAAAATGTACCAACTCTTTCAGGAAATGGCCTGAATGTCTTGGTACTCAGTCCTGAAAGAATCAGCCCATTTTATTGCCAAAGGTGGCTTGCAGATTGCTTTTCCTGTGAAGGCTAACACCGTGTGGAGAACGGAGTCGGGAGGCGTGTCAACTGCTGAGGCCCAGAGCGGCCGCCTGGAGAGCGTGTGGAAGCGGTAGCAGCACACGGCACAAATGCCTGGATTTGATTCTGCCATTTGTAACTTGGCGGCAGATCCGATTATGGAACAGACAAATAGGAAACATCCTTCCAGAGGCAGAGCGGGCTCTTGTCCTGGCAGGGAGGGCGGATTCCACAACGCCAGGCTGAGTTCTCTGCTACCGTGGGCTCTTTTCCCCAGCTCGGCCAAATCCTGGGAAAAGGCAGGTGACCTGCCAGAAGAATGCCTCGTTCTCCTCAAGGATGGTCTTGCTTCTTGGATAGGAGCCAGAGACTGGCTTCAATTTTGAACTAAACAATCTGAATGTGGTACGTTCGTGTGCACAACCTTTGATGACGTTCATGTAATTCTCTTGGACATTTTACCGCACCTGGCCCTCTCACTGGATACTTCAGGGAGTCTGCAATCTTCCTCAGGACTCACTTCAATACTCAGGACTTTGGTAATGTTGGCAGGCCAAGCAATACTTCTGTTTTACAGATGAAAACACTGAGGCTCTGAAAAGTTAAAGGACTTGTCCCAAGAGAGCTGAAGGCAGAGTCAGGATTTGAACTCAGATCTTCCAATTCCCAGTCCAGTGCTCTGTCCAGTATATAACATCCCCCTTCTCATAATCCTGAGAAGAAGGCAGGCCCTCTGTGTGTTGGCAGAGGACCCAAAGCTAAAATAGGGGGAAGTGACAAACTTAAAAAGCCAGGAAGGAACTCAAAGTGACTGTGTACTGGGAAGAAACCCCCTTGTTTTACCTACCTGGATCTGTACCCTGTATCTGTAGTTACTATCTTAATGTCTGTCCTTCCCAATATGCCCCTGTGGGATCAGCAGGGAACCCAACCTCTAACCCGGGCTTGGCACCTAAAAGTGAGTCTATATATATCTGTTGAATTGAGCTGAAGTTCTGGAAGGGACTTTGGAGGAAAGTAAAAGGGACAAAGCCTGAAAGAGGCCATTTCTGACAAAGCAGGGCCTGACCACTAGATCTCTAATCCCGAGGTGGGAGAACAAGACGATGGGCTCAGACTAGGACGACAGGGGGCTCAGGAGTTATGAAGACCATCACAGGAGTCTGCCACAAGGCTGGAGACGTCAGGCTGTAAGCCTGCCGAAGGGGATTCTGAAGGCAGCACAGGGTTTCCTCTGCTTGAGATGGTTTGGGTTTGCCCCAGGGATAAGACAAGCTCTTCAGAAGCCCTTACAGTCTACTCCCAACCTTCCTGCAAACAACAGGCACGTGTGCCTGTGAGGTCACCATTGAAGTTGGCAGGTTGAAGCGGACAGGAACAAATTGGAAAAACAAAACATTTTTCCCCTCAAAAAAAAGTTGTGCACTTCCAAGAGCAAATTTAGATTCTATATCGGTCACTAGTTAGCATACTTATCCACAGTTAACAAGGCAAAAGTGTGTATGTGCATGTGGTGGTTGGGGCAGGGGTGGGAGGTGTCCTCAAATTCTGGCAAACCGGATATTGGATGCCAAAAGGCAAGCGACACGGACACATTCCAACTTTTCTGTTCATGTGGCAAAACAGAAGGAAAAAAAAAATCAAAAAAGAAAGGACTAATTCAACTACTGGGAAGAGTAGACTGTGAAACACAGACCTGGCTGAAATTTCTAAAATGAAAGCCTTCTCTTAAGAAGAACAGCGCTGAAGAGCAAAGGGCACTGAATTACGTGGCCCGCTTGGGACCTTCTCGTCCTGTCACTGGGCTGGCCCAGGGGCCTGAATACCATAGGCACAGTTGCCACAACTGTCCAGAGGCCCCCAACGGGCACCTCTATCACTTTCCATGGGTTGTAACCATTGTGGTATCAACAAGAAAAACAAAACTATGTCTTTTTTTTTCAAAATGCTGAATAGTGGTCCAATTACCAAGGAAAGGAGGGGGAAATCAAAGAAAGGGGCAAGCCTTCCATTAAAGCAAAGACCACCCAGGTGTAACACTATCGCCCAAACAAAAGCACCCAAAGGGCAATGGAGTCTCTGAAGTCATAGAAGTGTGTGGACACGTGACAGTGTGTCCCTGACTTGTTATCAGGAATGTTCCCAAAGCACATGACTGTCTCTCTGGGCACACCTGCGCGTGGAAGGTAACTTCGGTGCGTGTGATCTTCTAACAGGGAGAGAACCCCCAGGGCAGGGTGCAGACCGAGACAAAGTTCTTGGCTCCTTTCTCAACTTTTTGCTTAAAATAACTGTGGTGCACAGTAAATGCTAAAGAATGACAACTCTAAAGCATTTCTGTGAACTGTTGACCTTTCTTCCTAATTAAAATTACTTTCTCCCTTTGAGCTTTTAAAGATGTCACATTTTTATTTTAGTAAAAGTCAAATCAATTATTACTTAAAACATGTAGAGCAGAAGAGGTGGAGGGAAAATAACTTGAACCTGCCTTTCAGAGGCCCACTTAATCTGCTCTCAGTGTGGTTACCGCATTTTAATAAAAACCGATCCCCAGCGTGACAATTCCATCCTGCTGGCACGGCTGGAGGGCTGCAGTATTTATAGAGCTTTGGAGAATCCCTGTAACCATGATCAGAATTCTGAACCAGCTATCCCAACGAAGGGTGAGTAAAAGGGAGCGTGGGTGGCAGATAAGAAACTAATCAGTTTGTAAAAATTCTTTCCTGTTTCACAGAAAAAGCTGCTTTTCCAGGGTGGTCTTCAATGCTCAGGTAGGCCCTCTCCCCCACTCACAATTGCTTGGTGATGTGAACACATATAGAGAATTAGAAACCAGACTGAATAGGAAATGCGTCCTCCATAGTGCACTTGTCAGCAAAGGAAGATCTACAAGACATATTCTAACAGGGTCTGGGTCTTTCTTCCCAAGTCACAATATCATATTAAGTATTTAGCTTTTTTTTTTATGATGTGCTCATAACTTCTACAAAATGTATGCATGTTCAAATAAGAGTCACCTATTAAAAAATAATCTGAGTCTAGTCCAGTTAGTAATAAGCCTGATAAATTAACAGACATTTTTAAAAAAGACAGGAGCAAAATCAATCTTTACATTAGTAGAACATTTTAAATTAGTTCAAATCATGCACAAAAAGAACAACAAAACACAATACGGCTTCTTCCAAAGCAGACTCTCAGGACTTATTTTATCAACACCTGCAGAAATGAAAAGGGTAAAAATACTTCATTTCTTCATTTGTCTTCAAAACATAGCAAAAGTCTGTCTCAAGGGGAAGAGAATGTAATCCAAGCGCCCAAGGCATCCGGATTAAAGAACACAGCAGGGGAGACAAAAGAACTTTAATATACACATTACCATCTTTTCGTTGGTCAGAACAGAAGACTTGCCCGGCTGGTAGTCGTAAATGCTTTTGGGCTCTGCGCGGTATTTCCTTGTATCCACTTTCTTATCTGGGGGCTCCCAGTCGTTTCTGGAGGAAAAAAAATCCTATTAGAGCTATTTTCATGAAAATTGGCATCCGACAGGGTCTGACTTTGGCTGACTACAGTCTAATCAAGGAGTTTTTGTATCTGAAGCATGAAATCGGTCTCTGTGCGAAGCATTTAGGGGCGCTGATTTCCTTCTCAAAATAACCAGTTACATCTCTGCGTTGGCTTCACAAGAGGGCTCGAGGCGTCCCCCGCTCAAAGCCGGGCACCAGCCGTGCAGAGAATGAGGAGAAGGTTGGGAAGCGGCAGCGGCAAAGCCTGCTCTCTTCTCGGGCTCATCATTCCTGGAATGTGCTTGTTCTTCCCACTCCCACTAGTGTGGTGGGAGAGAACGAAGGTCCCAGAGCTCATCAGCTGTGGTTCCAGTCCCTGCTACCACACTCGCTAGCCTGGCGAGCTGAGCCAAGCACCTCACCCATGGCTACTTTGGTTTCCTCATCTGAAAAATGGGAATAGCGAAAGGATTAAATGAGACAGTGCATGCAAATCACTTGGCAGAGCACCAGGCCCACCGTGTAAGCACTGAATAAACGTGATTTGCGACTGATAACCACGTTTGTCCCTAATCCACACCCTGCCCCAGTAGTCACCCAAATCACAGCCTTGGGTACAGATACCTAACCTGAGCCAGCAATGGGTTCTAGAGGATACATGAACCCTTGGAAGTTGCTGACACTTTTTTTTTTTTTAAGATTTTATTTATTTATTTGTCAGAAAGAGAGAGCACAAGCAGGCAAAGTGGCAGGCAGAGGCAGAGAGAGAAGCAGGCTCCCCACTGAGTAAGAAGCCCAATGTGGGACTCGATCCCAGGACCCAGGGATCATGACCTGAGCTGAAGGCAGTGGCTTAACCAACTGAGCCACCCAGGCATCCCTGCTGACACATTTTTAAGGCATGAACAGTATTGCATTTTGCATTGTGAGTATAATTCCCTTTTTCCCGCAAAGCTATCAGCTTCTCAAAGGCAGGGACTATGGTTTGTATATGCTTCCATCCCCCCACAGCATCTGGTTCAATCCACGCACAGAATGAACCCAGCAGATGCTTGATGAATGCACCTGAGTGTGTACCCACAAGGACTTAAGGGTATATACCCAGCCTTCCTTTCAAATTAATTATCAAAATCCTCAGGCAGATACTGTCATGTATGTGTGGGACTCAGCCACTCATTTGTCTGTGAAGATGGAGAAGGTATGGAGGTGTAAAACTGAGTGTGTACATAGAGGGAAAAAAATTCTGCAGTGTGCGCAGAGCCTTGTTGGGAAGTGGTGAAAGAGGAAGCCCGAAGACGCGTGGGACACCCCTCCAGATGGCATACAAAGGTTGCTCCGTCGGGAATAAGAACTCGGTGAAGAAAAACAGGTCATTCAGCACAGCCACGAGGAGATGATCGACACCACCATCAGAACCACTTCAAGCCTTATCTTTCCACGATAAGCATCAAAAGGCGTGGCTTTGGGGTGCCTGGGCAGCTCAGTGAGTTAGGCATCCGTGGGACTCTTGATTTCGGCTCAGGTCTCATGGTCTGAGGATGGTTTTTGAGCTCAAGCCCCACATCGGGCTCTGTGCTCAGCGTAGAGTTGGCTTGAGATTCTCTCCCGCTCTGCCCCTCCCCCACTCGCTCATGAGAGTGTGCCTGCACACACACATGTGCGTTCTCTCTTTTTCTCTCTCTCTCAAATAAATAAAGTCTTCAAAAAACATAAGTGGCGTCATTTTAAAATTATATTCTCTGGTATGGACCTGTCAGAATGCACAAAGAGTATAAATGACAAATTTTACAGTTAAGATTCCTCTTGTGAGAAGGGTAAAGTGATGATAATTACAGCCAGTGTTCATTAAGCCCCATTTGGGGAGCCAGAAACTACTGGAAATGTTAGATGCATTACCTTGTTTTATCCTCGCAGCATCCCTATGAATGTAAAATGCAACCCCATTTAACAGATGAGGACACTGAGACTCAGAATAAATCACAGGGATTCAAAATCAGGTTTGCACGACTCTTGCCTCTACAGCTGCCTGACCCAGCAGAGACAGGACACTTCCCTGGTAGCTTGGGGATGGAAGCCCTAACCCTCAGAGCTGATTGTGGGTAGGAGGCACTTACCTCTCTGGGCTTGATTTTAGTGAGGAAGAGCGGGCTGGAAGGGGAAGCGTGGCCGACCTCTTAACCACCTTCTCGCCGTCGATGTAGCTCATCTCACTTTTTGAGCGAGGCACAGAAAGGGGAGATTTTGCTGGAGAAGAAAAGTGGGGACGAAAGACTTGCAAAGACTGAGGAAAATCAAAGACAGGAAGATGTCTTTCCTCACCCACCACCCTCTGTTCCTCCCCCGCAAGCAGAAAATTCTACATCACTTACTGTCTTCAGAAAAGGAGTACCGAGGTGAGTACAGATCTGAATCATCATCTAGTGAACAAAACAGAACGTAATCAGGAGCAAGCCGGCTAAGGTAAGAAAACCAGGTGACATGTCCCCCCACTTGCCCTGTTCTGCGCCGGTGTCCGGCCACACCGGAAGCCCAACAGAGAGATGGCCCAGGGCCGGAAGCTGCACACACCCAGACCCCATCTGAGAGCCCACCCAACCAAACAGGGCAGGCCAACCTGCAGGCCAGAAGGTCCACTTGTGACACCTGGGGGCTGACTGCCACCTGATGCTAAGGAAGCATGGGGACAAATAGCCAAAGGTCCTCCTCAAGACAACTTCCACGAGCAAATCGAGAACACAGGGTCCCCAGCCTGGGCTGGAAACAGGGGCAGAGAGAGGTCCCTGAATGTCTCCGGTCTAGCCTGCTAAGTTCCCCAGAGTCTGCCGGTCCCACTACTGGATGGGCTGGGGGAGGCTGGGGAGACGGCTTCAGCAGCCCATCATGGCTGGGACCTGTTCTACCTGTGGCAGTTCCATGCACAATACCGTTGACCAAAGGGGCTGCGGCTAAGGAAACAGGCTGAGAAGACCCTCCTGGTCCCTTGCTTTGATTCCACCTCAGCCCAGTTCCTCAAGCAGCTTGCTTTCCTCACGACACAGCACATGCTGGCAGGGCTGCCCTACGAGGGTCCTGAGAAGGTCAGGGTCTGAATGGTGACTCTGGAACCGACTGAACTCACAGGTCTTGTAGGACTACTCTGCAAGGGTGAGACACTCGCCCCTCAACAGAGAACCCCAGGACACGGACACTTGCAGAACCGAGACCAGAGCTGAGCCCCTCGCCGAAGCAGCCGCCCTGAACTCAAAACGAGAGCCCACGGACATTGACTGAAACGGATTTTTCAAACACAAGCCAAAGAACCCACTGTCACATGTTGGCTAAGTGTTAATCAAGTCCTGTTTCTCTGCACATCTAAGTCTTAGAGCAGGAAAGGCTGGGGTATTTTGTGAAGGAGAAATAAAACTAACACTGCTATTATTTTCAGTATTATTCAAAGACGACTTCTCTGGCAGCCCCTCTTTTAAAAAGCATATTTATTTATTTATTTGACAGAGAGCGCGCACAAGCAGGGGGAACGGCAGAGAGGGAAAAGCAGACTCCCTGCTGAGCCGGGAACTTGATGTGGGACTCGATCCGAGGACCTTGGGACCATGACCTGAGATGAAGGCAGCCACTCAACAGACTGAGCCACCCAGATGCCTCCTGGAGCCCTTCTCGTTCCAGCCTCTCCTCTTTCCACCTGTCCCAGGTCCCCTCCAAGCCCAGATAAAGGAAAGGCATCAAGTGCCAAGTTATCTTTCCCTCCCTTCCTCCATCCACTCAAGGATAAGAACTAGTTGTCATCAAAGTTGAACAAGACTTGCCCTGCTATACAAGAAATGTGCAAGCTGATTTACGTTAACTTTTGAAAAGAGGGCGGAAGAGGTAAACTGAGATCCAGAAATGTATTTTTAGAGTACTGTTCTGAAGAATTTTGTCTTGCCTGTTTTTGTTTTTGAACAGAACTTCTGATTACCCTGCTAAAATTGCCAGGATGTCAAAGAAAGCAAAAAAAAAAAAAAAAAAAATCAGCTCTGACTGGAAAAACACTGGCTGCCAAATGAGAAATTAGCTTACTTAGGAACCAATGTATGTACCACTTAAAATCTAGCCTCGCATTTTAGCTCAAAACCCTGTATCTCTGAATCATGGACTGACAGCCTAACAGTAGACGGTGAGGAAGATCAGGGTTAGTTTGTAACTATTACCTGGTTCTTGGGGTAAGAAGCAACGTTTTCATGAGGGACACATGGCATTTAAATACTCAAAAAATGTTTAAAGTCTTTGTTCTTGAAACAAATTTTTCTTCCCAGAGCCTCCTTACATAGAAATCTGGAAGATTTGTTAGAAGGAAATGAGAAATAGTTCTTATAAGATGGAAAAAAAAAAATAGAACAGCTTGGGGAGTTAAATAATTTATGTATTTTGAAAAGTAGGAGGAGAAAAAAATGGGGGAGAAGGCAATGTCACCGGCTAAGCCAACAGAGGGCAGGAGCACCTCTAGGGAAGCAAGCTTTTCGTTTCTCTGTGTCCACGGGACCGAGTCCAACATGTGGATTTCAGCTCACCTTCGAAGACAGCAGACTGAAGTTCCACAGATTTGACCAAACACGAGGAATCCGGGCAGGTCCCAGGGGACATAAAATTTACTTTAATTGGTGTTTGTTTTAGAAATCTAACATAAGGGGCACCTGGGTGGCTCAGTGGTTTAAGCCTGTCTTTGGCTCAGGTCATGATCTCACAGTCCTGGGATCGAGCCCCACATTGGGCTCCTGATCAGCAGGGTGCCTCTCTGCCTACTTGGGATCCCTCTCTCTGTCAAATAAATATTAAAAAAAAAGAAAAGAAAAGAAATCTAACATAAGAAAATTTTACCTCTGCTTGTGAATAAAAACAATAGCAGCTTCCATTAAGTGCCAAATAGTGGCTGCTAATTTACTAACCTCATCTCACTCAACCATCACGAAAACTGGAGGTAAGGAAATCTCTCATCTCACAGACAAGAAAAGGAGGCCCGGGGAGCTTTAGAGAATTTGCCCGTAGCCACACAGTGAGAGAAAGACAAAGCAGGAATGGACTCAAGGTCTTTCTGACTCCACTTCCCTGCGCTGCCTCTAAGCCCTGTGACAGGAATCGGGGCTTTGTTCTACTCCTCACCCCAGCCTCATCTACCCAATCCTGGGAAAAACTGTGGCTCTTCTGGTATCATTTTTATTATGGAAGAGGCAGGAGAGGCTGTTGTTTTGAAATTCCAGTCACGCACTATGGTGTTGGCCAGACGGACTTCTAGACCTTGAAGCTTTTGCTATCTTTCTGCATCGTTCCCTCCTTCTTGATGCTTTAAGCAAATTTTCTTTCTTTTCCTTGTAAAGATTTTATGTATGTATGTATGGACGTATGTATTTATCTATTTGCCAGAAAGAGCGCGAGAGAGCAACAGAGAGAGAGCACAAGCGGGGGCAGGGAGGAGGCAGAGGGAGAAACTTAAGAGTTAAGCAGGCTCCCCACCCAACAGGGACCCAGACACAGCTCGATCCCAGTCATGACCTGAGTCAAAGGCAGACGCTTAACAACCGAGCCACCTAGGTGGCCCTTACGCAAGTTTTCTGAGTTAACCACTTCTAGTTCTTTGCTGGTTTCTAGAGACAGTGGGTAAAACTGAGTCACTCTTGCTACGTCATCTACTTGCTGTTCCTCTAGTTCCCTTCTCCTGGCAGGCCAAGCCCACGCTGGGGTAGATGGATATGAAGTTAAAAATACCGATGAATGGGAAAACTGGGCACCAGGATCACCCTTCTGCGTTTCTGCACACTGGAGTTAGCCAAACGGAGTGTACGTTTTTAAGCACAGTTAAGAGGCAGTAAATGAAATGTTTTTTTCAAGCCGTTTGTGAGCACAGGCATTGTCTGTGTCTGAAATCCTGCCGTTACAGTTTCTCCAAGGGTTCTTAAAGCGGCGCCTTAGGGGGCTCAGCTGAGCTGGGATCTTGTGATTGCCGCTCGTGGTGGAGCCACATGCTGAGAGTGCCCCTCTGAGCCTTGGCAGCGACACCCAGAACTTCCGGTGCCAACGACTTCCAGGAAGCCCGAAGGCTCAGCAGCATTTACTCAGGGTGAACAATCCACTTCTGGAACCCAAAGGCCCCTGCTGGGCTCCGAATTTTACACACAAGTGACTGTCCTCTAGGCTTTGGCAGTCAATCTTTGGAGGCTCGATTTGGGGACAGCTACTCTCCTAAAACTGCCGGGAAGCACTTAATTTCTTTTTCAACCACAGCAACTTTAAATGAATTTCTAAAAAAAGGCTTTTCCTGGATTTGGGGGTTTCTTTCTTGAGAATTTATAACAATCTTAAAAATACTGGGACAAGTGCTGGTCGAGAATGATTATTTAAAAAAAAAAAAGTGACTAAAAAGATGCACAAAAACCAGTATTTACACAATCACTTGCCTTTATCAATTAAATTTTAATTTTATACATTCCTTAGGCATTTAAACTTAAGATTATTTTTGTAACATCAGGGGCTCATTTTTGACACAATCTTTTTCTACCGCTCGGATTAATTCCTTCTGCTTCGTTCCATACACTTTGGAAGACAAAAGATAAAGGGGTCAAGACAGATACACACACTCACCCCACAAATAAAAACAGCCAAAGAAAAAGATGTATGCAGAAGTGGGGACAAAGTCTGGGTGGGATCGGAGAGAAGAATCAGCAAAAGGAGAAATGGGACAAGGGTGGTCAGGATTAATCCAAAGAGCCCAGGGAGAAATTCCCAAAGCTGCTTCGGTTCTGGTTAAAGGCAAATTTTAAGGGATTAGGAAGAAGAAAAAAAAGACCAACAAAGGGTACAGAGTAGCTACAGAAAACAAACAGGAAAAGGGGAAAAAAAAAAAAAAAGAACTGAAGGAGAAGAGAATGAGACAGAGAAGGAAAGAAGAGGAGGAAGACGTGCGGAGGACCAGAGGGCTGGAGCGAGACTCACCGTCCTCATCTCCAGCGGCATTCCCAGCCCGTGGAGGAGGTGGAGAGGGAGTAACAGGAGCTCTCGGCTATCCTGCGGGCCAGTCTAAGGCTGCACTGGCCGGGCGGAGCCCTCCTGCCTGGCTGTCCTCAGGAGAGCAAAGGTGACCGGCCTGCCAGCTCGGCCCCGCCTCCCCTGGGCAGCGCGAGCTGGAGCGGGGGGCAGGAGGCACACATTGCCCAGCCGGGCAGCTTCACAATAGATCTATTTGCTTGAACTTCAGCAAAGTAAGGCTATTCTTAGAAATTCTGTAAGGCCAGTGGAGGATTACTTTAACTCAAATACAGACGTGCCTGGGAGAAATTGGCCTCCTAAATCTTTGTCCTGGCGCATCCTCATCTAGGAATGAGGAGAAAGGTCCATGAAACAGACCACTGTGGCATGGTATGTCACCACACCCTGGGGACGCCTCCAGGAGTGGGCAGTGGTCACTGTCAGCGGACAGTGGAGGAAGCAGCATCCAAAAGCAAGAGGGAAAGCTGGTCTCTGGGACGTCCCCCTTTGGCTGATAGGATAGCCCTCTGCCCTGACATGGCCCGAAGTATTCTAACAGGCCATGCACCGTGGAGTAACACACCAGAGTCTTGGTTTTGTGCTGATGTGGAGGCATCATTTGATAAGCTTGGCCATTTTGTCGACACAAAGCCCATCAAGAACCAACATCATTTGCGCATGTTCAGAGTAGGAAGGCTAGTTCTTTTGAGCCCGCAGCCCCCCTCAAATTCTATATCCGAATTCCCTGGATTGCACTGGAGAGTAGCTTCTCCTTGGAGGGTGGAAAGGGTGGTCCCCTCCATTCTGGTGGCTCTCAGTACTGGCGTCAAATCACTTGGGGACATTTCTTAACTACACGCCCCCCCCCCCCCGACGCCATCCTGGGAGACGCTGGCACCTGGGCTTATGGGTCAGAGAGGGTCAGCCGAGAACACAGAGTGCAGCAGGAGAGGGAAAGGAATCAGCAGTGCTGTAGAACAGAGTAGGAAGGGCCCTGGAGATCTGCATTGAAAACCTGGTCCTGCTACTTACTGGGTGATCTTGCACAGATTACTTAGCCTTCCCAAACCTTACACCCTTCACTGATGAAATGAGGACTTACCTCCTGGGGTCCCCACGAGGAT
The DNA here is from genome assembly GCF_022355385.1 of Mustela nigripes. Lineage (NCBI taxonomy): Eukaryota > Metazoa > Chordata > Mammalia > Carnivora > Mustelidae > Mustela > Mustela nigripes. The sequence continues at coordinate 159,964,960 of NC_081560.1, forward strand.
GAAGCAAGCTAATAGCGGTCACGCATTTAGCACGTGAGGCTGTGTATCCAGTAAGGGCTCAATAAATGGTGGTCGTGGCAGGCACTGTTGTGGTTATGCTGTTGTTGTTATTATTATTATTATTGCTAGCATTACGCCTGTGAACTGCTGAGGTCCGAGCCACCACATGGCTGTTTCCTAAAGTGGGAGGCAGGGACGAGTCCGCGGCAGCATGTCTGAGGCCTTTCCTGCACAGCCTGCCCCCTCTCGCTTCCTCCCCAGGAGGAAACCATGGGCAGGGGTTCTGAAGACCCACCTAGCAGCCCCTCGACATCCGGGTGCGGCAGTGGGTGGGGCTGGCTCCGGTCACTTCAACAGCCCCTTCTCCCCGCCCCCCCCCACCCCCATCTTTCCGACCAGACATCACAGAGGCTACAGAAGGACATCTCTCTGCCTGCAGGAGAGAGAACCGAATGGAATTCACAGACAAGCAGCTCTGGGTCACAGAGGCAGGAATGATGGGGAGGAGAGGGTGGGTCAAGTGGAGGTTAGAAAAAAAAAGAAAGTAAAACTCATTTGCTTAGCCTTACTTAAAGTTATTCCCAAAAGGTTTCCGGGAAGTTATTTTTGATAAGCTTTCTAGGGACCGGGGTACATAGTGAAATTACAAGAAGTCAGTCTCCTGAATTCATTCTGCTCTTGCTCCGGTCCCTAGCCCCCCAGTCTCTCCCAACTACCTCAGGAAACAAAGAGCAAACTGCTCCTGTCCCACAGCCTGGTCTCAAAGATCACAAAAGGAGTAGAAGGGACTGCTCCCTGTTGGGAGTTTACAGGCTTCTTTTCAAGTACACTTTAAACTTCACGGATTAAGGTGTGATAACTCTATTTATCTTCTGAAAGTCTGGACAAGTTTGCTTTTTCTTTATAGTTGGAGGTGGGCGGAATGTTGTTACGCCGGCATACACAAACTTTCCTGGAGTCTTTTACTAGTCAGGAGAATCAGCTTTCAGACACTTAGAAATATCTTCTTTTATACTGGATGAACAACTAGGATTTCAGACAGAGACAGAGGCAGCGGCCCTTAGGCTAGGCTATGATAGGTTTATTGCCAACAATTCTAGTTTCAAATTCTGAGGACGAGCGAAACCAAAAAACCTGCAGCAACGACTGTCTCCTTGCAGAGGACAGACCCTGGAATGGCAGCTCACATTTCTCAGTAAAATGGGCTATTTTTTAATGCTCACTAAAACCTATGGATAGAACCCTGGCTACGTGCTAACTTGTCCTCAACATCTTTCTTTGAAAGGCATAAATATTTCCCACATTAAGAAGGGTGTGCAGAACCCAGGGCCACCTGTCAGGAACACAGAGCTGAGGGGGACCTACCAAAGCTTACAGATGTCACAACCACAAGCCAGAGAATCTCTGATTACTTAAAAAAAAGAAAAAGAAACAAAAAACCCCAATTCTTTAATGTGATCTAGCTCAAACATCTCCTTCATTTGTAAAAAGCCTTCAAGTGATTGAATATATGTGTGGTCTATGTCTGGCTCAGTCATCTTTAGCAGGAGCAGGGGCAATGAAATCCACCCTATTTTTAAAATCTTTCCAGGGAAGAAGACTTCTTAGACACTTGTGGTAAAGCCTAATCATCTTGGTTATTATTAATCTTTTATGTTCAACCTAATTTTCCCCCCTTTTTAATCCTTCACAATTTCATCCTCTTTGGTCTTTCAAAATAAGAAATATTAAGGTCTGCTTCCTACATTATAGGTGACAAGTTACCATATCATCCCTTACTGTTTCCGCCTCAAGGCCAAATAACCCCAATTCCCTCTAGCGTCTGACTTGACCTGTAGCAAAAAGCTGACGTCATTGTTAGCTGGGGTGCTAGGTGTGGCAGCTGAGGACCGTGGCAGCTGTGCGTGTGGCCACAAAACCCCGTCTTCAGACCAACAGCCAGCCTGACCGTGGAAGTTGCTGGCACTGCCTGCGGCAGGCCTATGGCACTCTTCTGGACTCACGTAATCTCTGTGTTTCTCCACAGGACTCCTCCAGGTAGCCTTCCACTGCCTATGGGACACTACGCTGTCAGGCTTGCCATGCACTTGTCATCTTCCCCAAAAGGGAGCCCAGAAGGAGGGTGCTGGGACCTCAAGTCCAAATGAGCACCAATTGAAAATCGCATTTAGTCAAAATCACCCTAAAAACAGAACAAAACTGTCTCCCTCTCTTGGTTCAGTCAATTGTTTCTTAAGCAATGCTTCTGGCTAGAATCTGCACTCCAGGATAAAAAGACTAGCTTATCGCACAGCAAATAGATTCTTGTTGGAAGTGAGGAGGTCACTGGTTGTGATGAAATCATCAGCATCGAGCTGCAAGCCTGGGTTTGTTTGGGAGACTTTTTTTCTTCCAAATCAGGCATGAAATAGTTGGAAACCACGGATGAGCACATCAAAGGGAGAACCAAAATGGAATCCGGTATTTTAACTAAAACAGGCATTCTTCTGTATGTGAGAGGTAATCAGTAAGAGTTTGGTGAATGAGTGAACGCATGAACTAACCAATGACCAAAAGGGCTGTGGAGGATAGTCTGTTGAGCTAATGAGAGCAGAGAAATACTGAGGGGGCACGACAGAGCTGCATCTCTAAGAAAGAACTATGGTACCATGGTCCAAAGCCTCGCTCATCAACATTCTCAGGTATATACTGAGGACCTCCTTCGCACCAGCAAGCTTTCCTTTGGCCTTCTGAACACATGCCCTTGCAGCTGCCCCCACTCTGGACATGGTGCGAGGAAGGAGCCTTGTCTAACTCACTGCTGGATGTGCACCTTTGAGAACACGGGACATGTCTTATCCACGGCACTATTTTCAGTTCCAAGGACAATGTGTTGTACTAACACTCAGAATTAATCAAATCAGTCAAGAGAGATCAACATCTCATCCTAGAAGAGCATTTAATGGAATTTCCTCTTGTATGCCCCTTTCCACATCCCTCTTTCTAGGTCACTCACCCAAAGGTCAGAAAATCCCTGGGATGAGGGTAATTCTAAGGATGGTGTCTTTTTTTTTTTTTTTTTTTTTTTTAAAGTTTTTTTTTTTTTGTCAGAGAGAGAGAGAGAGAGAGAGAGAGCAAGCACAGGCAGGCAGAATGGCAGGCAGAGGCAGAGGGAGAAGCAGGCTCCCTGCTGAGCAAGGAGCCCGATGTGGGACTGGATCCCAGGATGCTGGGATCATGACCTGAGCCGAAGGCAGCTGCTTAACCAACTGAGCCACCCAGGCGTCCCTAAGGATGGTGTCTTTAACCTACCTTTAAAACCTTTTTTGACACCTAGACGTTTTGCTCTTAGATACGCGTGTGGCAATCCTTCCCAGCAGGTCCAAATTCCTAGCCAGCAATTTCACGAAACATTTTCTAACGTGGCCAAAACCCTTATTTTCAAGGGACATCATCTCCCACCATGAAGGAATCTCTTACCTGGACACCCCTTTGGGAATTCCCTACCAAGGAGATACACCCTGAAAATCTATGACAAGAGGGGCCCAGTGATGGGCTGTAGCACATATGGGAACTGGGTAACTCATCTGTTGTTGGCAGCATGATGACTGGCTCCCCATGTCACTGCTAAGCCACCAGCACCATGTGACCACCCCAAGTACTGGCCCCAGAGCCCCACATGATCAAAGCATTATAACTAAGCTACATTGGTTACCCCATTGATCATGGAAACTCCAAGGGAGCAGGATTAAAATCCATCCAGACAGACTCGGGTCATATAGTCAGCAAGGAGTGAGACTAAACCAACAAAACACAAGGTTGAGGGAAGCAAACGATTGGGAAACAGCCTGTTAGCCACCAGAAAAAAACCCAAGGTGAAGAAGAAAGTAACAGCACCAGCACAAAGAGAGGCACGTGAGTTTCCTTTAATTACCTTCTGATTTAGGACTAGGAGTAGATGCTGGAAACTGGTAGGTAGGAGTGTAAGGATTGTCCTCTGTAGCAGAGAAAAGCAGTGGATTTTGAAACTACCCACCATGAAGTGGAGGAGCTCACAAATCCCGCAAGTGACCCTTTTGAATGATTACCTACTTTAGTGTTATTCAAGCACACGGCATCACACTGAACACAAGATTAATGAATTAGGAAGGCCTTAGTCATTTTAATATAGCACATCATGCAAATAAGTGAAATAAAATTTTCGCCAACCAAAAAGGACTATAAAAACAAAATCTAAAAGCCAAATCTTATTCATAGAATGGAACTATAAGAATTAATTTAAGGCTAGGACAACAGATACACTGTCTAAGTTTATGGTACCTTCAGAATTTTGCTGGATTTCAGGAAGTTCAGGGAATTGGTACGTAGGGAAATAAGGGTTTTCTTCAGGAGTGTCTGGTAGAGGAACAGGTTTGGGAGAGAGAATAGAGGAAGATACAAACGGAGAGAATGAACGAATAGGGATCTGCACACAGTTAAGGCTCCTTGAATTCTGGAACATACTAAGCTTCAGTAGTGATATGAAAGAAATTCAAATTGCTTTTAAAAAATCCAGTCCTTTTGCCTGAATTACTGAGACACATCTAAAGGGACAATATCATTTTTCCTCTTGGACAAAGAATTACATATACACAGGCTCTAGTAAGCAAAAAGGATTTAGCACAAAGCTTCAAGTTTCCAAACAAACAAGTGGACTCTTAAATTTTTGCACATCTCTGCCTACCATTAGGGCAGCTGGTTTCATTTAGAAACTGTAATTTGGGTTTAGTTAATCCCTCCCAAGAGAGAAGTGATGTTGCCCGTGGGACAGAGTAACAGACTGTTCACATATGCTCCTGTGGCTTGGCATTTGGGCTGCAAAAGCCAGGACTCAAGGTGAAAGAGACACAGAGTGCTGGGGGAGCTGGACATTGGCTTGAGGAAATGACCAAGAGAATGGACATCACCCAGTCAGAGACCCGGCCTTTGGTGTCCCTGACATGACTGAGCTCATCCACCCAACCACAGTGGATTTGCTCTTGGTTTAGAAACACTAAACACTGAACATCTTGGTATTCTGAAAGAGTTGGAAGAGAGGCACAGCCAGGCTCATTGTGAACACTGTAGGAGCTCAGCACCAGTGAAGTTAGTGGACATCTGCAGCTAATCAGAGCGATCGGTTACTTGCGGTTTAGGCCGACACCAACCAGAACGCTTTCCTTTTGCCTTCACGTGTCCTCTGTGCCAGGCGGCCAGACTGGATTTGGCCCCAGGGAACGACAGGATGCACTGCCCCTGGGAGGAGTGGTGCCCTTCCCACGGGGCAGCTGCATCCCTGCACACCAGCTGACGGGCATCGCAGGCGGATGGGAGCTGCTGGGGTCATGAGCTGCCCGAGCACCGGCCTAGGGTTTTCCCACCATGCGGGATCACCTGCTGACAAGCCCAGTGGGACCCTGATCCCGAAGCGCTTCTCTTTGAGCCTGAGCGGGCTTTGCTGTGTCAGCTCTTGACTGGCTCCCAGGGCTACCTGCCAAGTGCTGGCTCCCAGCTGGGGAAGATTATTTTTCATTTTAATACCACCTTACAGGTGCACCATGCATGCTACTTCCTAAGACAGAATTTGCTCTCATCTGGACCCTGCGACATCCCTTGGAGGAAGGGAAGAGGGCTGAATGTGGAGAGGTATGTGACTGGCCCAGTGCTTGGGGGACTGAAGCCAGGTCAGACCAGTTCTCTCTACTCCCAGTTCAGTGCCTTCTCAACTTGCTCTGCCCACAAGGCAGTCATGGGCTGACAAGGGGTGGGGGAGCTGCACCTAAAGCCGGAAGCAGGTGGGAATCAGAGCTGCTCACATCCCGGGGCAGGCAGAGGCTGGAGCACAGGCGGAGTGCTGGGCTCAACCTGCTACATCCCACAACACCTGGGAGGGAGGACTTGAGAGCTGACCTCAAAGCCCGCATGTGAGGAAGAGCACAAGCGGTCCCTCCCTGCTCTTGTCTGCAGGCGTATGGCTGGGCTCAGGCAGGCTGCTCAGTGATTTGAGCACAGGGCCCAGCCTTCTGACATCCTAGCAAAGCAAGTTTAAGTCCTCACCACAACAGTCAACATATGAACACAGCATAGCTTCTACAAATGAAAATCAGTACCTCTGTTTAGTTTGTGGATCTGTTTAAACATGGTCTTGTACCAGTCTTTGGATCTCTCGGTGTTCTAGAGAAAAACAAAGGCAAAGAGTAAAATAAGATGGAAAGGTTAGCACATTTCAGAACTTCTATGATCATGAAATCACAGCTTCTGGAAAGTAACAATATCTGAAGCCAAAACTTACGTTACTCTATACATCTTGGTGACCCCACATTTAAGTCGTTATTAAAAACGCAAAACAGAAAAATAAAATTAAATAAAAAAATAAAAAAAAATTTAAAAAAATGCAAAACATCTGAGACACAGCGGCCAAACCATGGGGTGCCTGGGTGGCTCAGTCGGTTAAGCATCCGGCTTTTGATTTTGGCTCAGATCATGATCTCGGGGTCATGAGATCGAGCCCCATGTTGGGCTCCACACACAGCTTCTCTCCTTTTCCCTCTGCCCCTTCCCCTGCTCAAACACACTCACCCTCTAAAATAAAATAAATAAAATCTTAAAAAAAAAAACAGCCAGACCAAGAGATTCAGACCTGAATCTACAGAGTAATTGGCCAAAAAAGGATTTTTTGAAAAAAAAAAAAAATTTTTTGATTTCCAGTAACCCCTCAGAACACTAGCTACAATGTTTGATTTTGAAAAAAATAAATGGAAGATCCACTTGAAGTGTGTTCATTCATACAATTTCATTTTTCAGAGACAACTAAGCAGAAGTAAAGCCTCCTAGAAACATGAGGCAAAGAATATCTGTATGCCCCCACAGATATTTCGGCAGAAGCGCAGTCGCGTGATTGAAGAGGGCCAGAGAGTTTCACCTTCATCCCAAAGCTGAGCTGTTTTTGTTTTAAGAGGAAAATAAAACAAGGATGGGTAGAGATGGGTGATTAGATCACGCATTTTCACTCTCACTTTAGAGATGAGGAATAAAGTCAAAACGATGCGCAAGGTCACAGAGCTGGCGTGGAGGCGAGTGGGAAGGTCACCTCACGTGACGGTTAGGGGTGTGGGTTTGGGAGTCAGAATGTGTGGTGTGGGTTTGGCAGGTTGTGCCATCCTGGGTAAGGACTGTAATCATCTTGAGTCCCTGCTTCCTTATCTATGAAGTGGGAATTCCACCTGCGTTCACCTTGCAGAGTGAATGCCGAGATCGCGCAGTCCGCGGGCGGCGGTGGCAATGACCGTCCAGCATAACTCCCTTCCTGCGAATGACTGTTCTTATAGGCTTAGTGTTACTTAGGACCAGACAACAGTTCTTCCAAGGCTCAGCCCATGGTTGTTTATACTTCTCCTCCAAAGGGACACCAGAAACGGTCCACTCATTACATGGAGACCGTAGAGAGATACACTGTAGCTAGTGTTCTGAGGGGTTACTGGAACAAAAGGGGGTTCACCCTAATCCACTTTCAAAGGCAGGCTCCCCTTGAATTCCAGGGGGCCTGCAGGAGGCCGCCGCGCCTGTGCAGAGGGGGACAACTGGGCAGCTGAACCCATTCTGTGGCTCCCTTAGAGCTTCTTGCTCACCACGTGTGACAGGGTCTCTCCCAGCCAGAGGAACTTCTTCCTGAACACATTAACAGGAACCCTGAGCCCCATGCTCTCCCCAGGGTTCTGTAATCCTGAACCTGCAATTTCTGAGCATGCTCCGCAGGACACAAAAGGGAGACTGGGAGACGCTGACCACGACATCCTCCCCTAGAACAGGTACCGGCCTGAAGATTCCCAGAAGTTCTACTGCAGAGAAACGGCTCTGTGTTCCACCCTGCTTTTCCCCCACAGTCCCGGAACCCCGGACCCTTTTCTCATGAGACTTAGACCATCTAACATGCTTTAAGGAAAGCTGCTGCCCTCTGAGCTCAGGACCAGGGAAGGACGGGAGGCCAGAGCACAGCTCTGGGAAGCTCTGCGGCCCTCCGCGGGTCTGGAGAGTAGGCAGTGGCGAGGATTTCCGTGTAAGGCCTTTGTCAGCCACAAGTAGGGTCAGGTACTCAGGTGTACATGTGTCACCGGCGTAAGAGGAAGCTTAAGTAGGACGTGGGGTCCATATTCGTACCCGGAGTGGGATGCCCACATCATCCATGGAAACATCGCTCAGGTCCTGAGCGCTCCTGGCCACCCGTCTACTGTCATCCTTCACCTTTTTCTCAGTAGCCCTCCCAGGTGAGGTGGGCTTCTCCTGTGTTGGTGCCAAGTCCTGCTCTCCCACTCTTCTTTCTGACACAGGATCTGGAAGGGAGAACAGGCATTAGCTACAGCAGCTCTCCTTGTGGCTCCGAAGCAGCAATCTCCCGAAGAACCCAGCTGGGGCAAGTATGTTTGCTAATTCCCAACAGGCATGAGTCTCACTGAGAGCACGGTTGGCAAATGAGGGCCTGTTCGCCTGTTTTCGTAGTCAAGTTTTATCAGGACACAGCCACACCCATTTGTTTACATATTACTTATGGATGCTTTCAAGTTACAGTGGCCAAGCAGAGTAGTACCTACGTCACCCTTTCCATCGCTGAGTGCACATTAGAGTTGATCGGGTTCAGGACTGGAGGTTACAGAGTGAATAAACAGACCAGATGTTTAGATCGTATACTCTGTTATTCCCAGTCACGTCCCTTACTACGGGAAGGCGTCATGGCTCTGCACGGCACGTCCTGCGGCCATGGGGCATGGACCTCTCAGGGTGGGGGCCTGTAAGGAGCTGACGGCCAGTGGGCAGAAAGGGCGAGAGAGCCGGCGGTGAGAGTGCAGGATGGCCAGGGCAGAAGGAACCCGCATCCAACTTAGCTGAAGAATTTAAGTTCAGGGCTGCCATCTCGGAGGGAGCCAAACACGAAGTGAAGGGCGCCCCTGGCAGGGGGAACAGCAGCAGCAAATGCAAGGAGCCTCTGAACTACTCTGAGTTACACAGGGGACCAGGCACTGTGCTCAATTCTTCATATCCATGATCTCAGTTCATCCTCCCAATAACGCTATGAGGAAGGAACTATTATCCATTCACTAGAAACAAAAACAAACAAAAAAACCCAGTTTGGGGCACCAAAGCAGAGACATTAACATGCCCTGCTCGAGGTCACACAGCTGCCACGGGGCCAAGCTAGGATGTGGATTAGGGACACCTGACCCCAGCGGGTCTCTCTGAACCATGTCCTGTCGTACGGCCTTCCAAGACGGCACCAAGGCTCCAAGCCTGGCCTGATCCAAACAGAAGTTAGTAAAGGGACTGGGGTGGGGAAGGCAGGGAGAGATGGCTGCCTTCATTCAGACACAGTAACTTTGACAGTGAGACATCCAAGCAGAAATGCCCTCAAAGAAAGGGGGAGCAGAGCCCCGGTAAGGGGCCCTGGCGGGAGTGCCATTCCCAAGCCATCAGCAGTAACGCAACGGAAGAGGTCACGGAGGAGTCCATGAGGGCAGAGTCAAGGGCTGTCATGAGCTAAAGGATGTCGCAGGGACAGGCTGTGGGGCAAAAGGGATCCCCCAAAGGACACACGAGTTATCAGAGGGAAAGGAGGTGAACCTGAGAGAAACAGTGCGGCATCACTGAAGCCAGAGAAGAGAATTCCAGGAAGCGGACGATTCAACCCATGAAAGGAAGGACGAGAAAGGAACACCGGGAGAATGGGGCAGTCCATTAGGCAAGAGTCACGGGATCACTGGCGAGGGAGCAAGTTTCGGAGGGCAGTGGGGTGGGTGCCAGACTGCAGAGAAAGGGACGAACCTGGGAGCAGGAGGCAGGGAAGGAAGTAGGGAGGCGGTCAGCACACAAGGAAGACTATGGCAGGTGGCAACCAGAGAGGCCACGAGGTTGGGGGTCAAAAAGGTCTGAGCTGGGGGAGGCTAAGTCCTAGCAGCAACGCCCTGGCAGTGAGACTGAAGGGGAGCTAGGGGCAGCCTGGCATCCAGGCGGTGGTGCTCAATCAGGATCTGGTCACCGACTGAGGGAGCACTTCTCACCCCTGGGAAAGGCAAGAGTGCAGAGGGCTGTTTAGAGAGTAAACTCCAGCAGAAAGGAGGGGCCCGACGGTGCATGCGAGGTTTTGCCTGAGTCAGAGATGTCCCCGTGTGAAGGAGGGGCTGGGGAAGTGGGGACACACCGCTCAGATGCTATGACCTTCAAAGCCTGCCCACCCAGAGTGGAGGGGGCGGTGACCCGGCTGGGATTTCAAACCAACTCCTGAAACAAGTACTCATTCTGCGACCATAGAGTGGTTTCTAAACATTCTGCCCAAGACCCAGCTCAGCGTACGCTTCAGACAACCCGACCCCCAGGGTCACGCCATGCCCTTCACAGGATGGTGAGGCCAGACTGGACTCATGGGATGAGTTCTCATGCCCCCAGCAGTGCCAACAGGAGGCCACAGATTTGGCAGGAGGCCGGGAAGTGCAGGGTGATTTCAAGTCACCCAAGTCTACCCTTACTGTGGCTTTGCTGAGCATTTTCCTCCCATCTGGAAAGGCCTTCCTAAGTGCCACCAGGAAGCAGCAGTGGGGCTGACTCCAAGCCATCTCACCTAGTGCTTGGAGGCGCTCACATTCCTCACTCCCACGTCCTCTCTTTGCACGGACTTGGCGTTCTCAGGGATTCCAAACCCAGAGATATTTTTTTCATTATTAGGGCAGGTGGCCCCAACAAGAATCACCTAACTGCAAAACTGGGGTGACAGTCCAGTGATTCGTTCCAAAGCGGTCAGAGGTCTTTGGCTCTAGAAAAATGTGCCCTGAATTATTATACTTTGGAAGCTTGTGATCATGGGCTTCATGACTGAGTGGATTTTGGGGCACAGAAAGACGAACGGCAGCCTCAAAGAAAAAAATTTTGCTGTTGTTGTTACATAGTGAAAACCTAACGTGACACTTTCTTGTACCAGGCAGGTGACAGGACCACCCAGTGACATCCACGGGACAAGGGGGGTGGCTGCTGTTTCTCAGGAATACTGATTCCCTCAGCAAGACCTCCTGCAGCATCTCTGTCCAGTTTTAAACTGAACGTTTAAAAGGAAGTTGCTGCAAAGGGCGACTCAGTAAGTGACAATGCTGACAACCTGGGACACGGCCTCTGTGTTTGTGGACAGCTTTCCTTCCCTTCACACCCAAAACTATGTGATCGAGGACCACAGCAGTGCCGACACCTCCCTGAGGAAAACGTGCCAGACCCTCGGCCCTAGCCCTGACCTGCTTCTGTGCGCACCTCCCCAAGAGAGAAATGGGCTTGATGGCCAAACGCCATGTGGTCTCTGTCCCGAATGAATGCCATTGAACAAGAAGCCCCATTAAGGCTTGATAAAAACCCACTAGGGACAGGGGGCTGGGGTGAGAAGGGTGGCCCTTTAAGTGCCATCACCCAAGGTACTTATGCTGGGGAGCAGACTGGAGTTAGCCCAGCTGGGCGGCTCTCCTTCAAAACAAAATCGTGCCACTGCTTTGTCAACAAAAACTAACATTAAGTGAGCACTTACTTTATGCCCCACTTTATCAAACACCTTTAGTGGCTCTGCCCCCAAACTCAAGGAAGATGGAAACATGAAGCTTATTTTGGAGCCAAGGAAGTGGCCCGAGCCTGCCAGCCTGGTGGAGAAGCCCTAACATTGTGTAGCGCTTTCTGGTGGGCAGAGCACACCCCCCTTCCTGTCGCACATGAGCCTCATGCCTCTTTGGAGGAAGCTATGCTGCAGAGAAATAAAGTCACTTACCAGGGCAAAAACGATGTCAATAAAAAGAGCCAGGAGCAAACACTGGGCCTCCTAACCTGTGTTTGGGCAGCTGTTTCATCCATTCCACTGCTCCTTCCCAAATCCCAAAGGCAGGAACGTGTTCCCAGGAGCTGCCTTGGTTTCAGAGCCACTCAGCTCTCAGCCAACCTGGGCGGGGGCCAGGCGCTGAAGTGGGCTGGTGTGGCAGAGTCAGGAGGGGCAGCGAAGGGCACCTTGTGCTCAGCCACAGCCTGTGCTGGTCCTGGGGCCAAGTCCCGATAAAGCGGAGAGGGTGTGAGAACCCCGTGTTCCCCCCCACTGGGCTCTCCACAAATCCCGAGGGCAGCAGTAGCAGGAAGTAACAGAAATCATGAAGCAGCTGCTCAGAAAACAGTGGCTTTGTGTATTCATGAGATCAGGGATTCCTGCCCCAGATTTACACGTATCTATAATACCCACCAAGTGCCCATCTGACACATGTGGTTTCTTCTAGAGGTGAATCTACCGCCTTTATTAGATTCTCCAAATGAGTCCATCACCAAAAAAAGTTATGAACCATCATACCACACCATGGGCTGCTGGAGGGCAGCACAGTTCCCAGATACTGCCACAGAGCCCGGCCCGGGGTGGGATCCAAAGTAAGCACTCAATAAAACGAGGACCGAATTAACAGTGGTGTCTGCGGATCACGGAGATGCATGTCTACTAAGCACCTGATGTGTGCCAAGGCTTGGTGCTGGGCTGCTCATACGCAGGACCTATGTGGCACTACTATGTTCCCTATTTGGCAGGTCAGAAAGCTGACCTGTGGTTTAGAGCATTAGCAGCCTGCCTAAGCTGCCCCATGGGGAAGCAGGAGGACCGGGACTCAGGGCAGAATGGCTACAGAGAGCCCTAAGGACACGGTAAAAGCTGCCCATCCCTGGGCTTCCTCCCGGTTCTGCCTGCACACGGCTGCGCTTCATCAGGGAGGGAGCCCCGACACCTGAGGATCTAGCAGACCCAAGCCCACCACTGCCAGTTCCTGACGAGACTTGCTCCCAAGCCTGCTCAATACATGCGCAACCTCAGCATCCTTGGGAACCTGTTAGACACACGGGTGCTCACCCATACGCGCGACATCCAAATCTCTGGAGCTATGGCTTGGGTATCTGGGTTTTGGACCAGCTCTCCTGGAGACTCTGACGGCTGCTCACGCCCCACCCCCACTTCCAGGCCCTGCTGGTCTAGAGGCTCTCACCCAGGCCCGTCACGCACCACTGACCGGCATCTGGGCTTGCCACCCGGTAAGAAAAGAAGCTGCGTACATTCCCTAACCCTGACTCGTCACATCCTAGGAGAGGGATTAGAAGCGACAGAAAGGGGACTTCTTTAGTGAGGCCTATCAGGAACACTCCACCTGAGGCATAACCTTTTGTTCTTTTTTATTCACAGGACCCTATTCCGACCCATCCAGGAGCTGATCACGGCCGCCCAGGGCCTGTGTATGAGCTGGGGTCACTGGTGTGGGGCGCCTCCTCTGCCCCTCAGGCTGCAAGGAGGAGGCGGGACGGCGCCTGCTCTCACCATCCATGTGGCCCAGCAACAAACAGAGTCCCCAGCACATCAGAGGAGCTCATCAGACTGTGCTGCTCACACATCTGAGGTGTTAGTGTGTAGAGAAATATTTGGCACCTACCTGAAAGGCTACTGAGTCGTTTTTGCTGTTCTGTGATTAAAAAAAAAAAAAAGAAAAGAAAAGAAAAGAAAAGAAAAGATATACATCGTGAGATTTACACAGACATGGTAAGACCAGGAAGTCCTGCCAGAAGTTGTGAGTATCCCCAAACTGGCATCCTGACTGCCCCTTGGGCTCAGATGGCGGACTGTGGCGTGGCCACCACACCCAGCCAAGGGCCAGGGCATTACTGTGGCTTCAGTTATCCAGGTGTGGTGTCTCTAAGGACCAGCCCCCCACATCTGCCCCAAGATTCAGGAAACGGTCACTGTTTGCTGGTTGTTCCCATGTGGTTTCAAGGTGATCTGACATGGAAGGAGACCCTCCCAACTCCCCTGGTTCCAAGGGACCAGGACCCTATGACGACCCCAGTCTCAGTACGTTCAGAAGGGAACAGAATTGTGACTGTCACCATGCCAGCTCCCAGCTCCCGAGAGCTCTGTCAAACACCAGACATTGTTTTAAGAGCTTTTGCACGTTAACACTTTAAATCTATGCAACAACCCTAGCAGGTAGGGCGGGCAGGTTGAGACACCTCAGATAAGCAGCACACAGTACCCACGGTGACACTGAACATCAGAGGAGGGCCTAGAACCTGGCTTCTGGATTCTGAGTACGGCCTGCCTTCCAGCCCTGACCACCAGGCCACTACTGCTCCCCAGCAGACGGTCTCTCACTTGCTCACTCTCCCGGGCACTCGTGGAGGGGAGCCCAAGATCTCCTTCTCAGAGTTCTGTGTGTACGTGCTTCGGGATAGGCACAAAAATGACCTTTACCTTCCACAGCTGCTAAATATAAAGCAGCCACATAGATAAAAATAGAGCACTTGCCAGCCCCTGGGAGCTGTCACCAACCCCCTTGGCGGCAGCCCCACCCTCCCTCCAGAAGCCACGTGGGCGAGAAGTAAACAGAGCAGCAGGGGCACCTACAGCCAGTGGAACAGCCTGTCCGCCTCTGGACGCGGACGAAGTTCACACCAGCTGGACGGCAGGAGCCTGGCCGAGCACTAGGCTCGGCTCTGCCAGCGACTTGCTAGCGGATGTTGACCAATCGTGTAAACTCTGCTCTTGGTTTCCTCATCTGTCCGATCAAAGTGCCCACCCGGCCTATGGTCCCAAACTCCAGTCTGCCAACTGGAGGCAAGGGCTTCCTCACCAGACAACAGCAAATCTATTCAACTTCAAAGGCTAGGTTGCTCCTCCTTCTGGGATATGAAATGGCCTTTCTTTCACAGAATGACATGGATGTCACAGGAATGACATGGATAAGAGCAGTTGTTTTTCAGGGGTACTATTTACTATATTTAGAAATGAGCAACCCTGGGGTAGTCCCCAGGCTGCTTCCCGTGACCATGAGATCCAGAGTCTGGGGGCCACTGAACATTTGGTCCCCAGTGTGGTCTAGGGACAGGAACCACCAATGTATCCTGTGAGTTGCTGAAAAAAATGCAGGCTCTCAGCCCTGCCCCAGACCGCCTACATGCAAATCGGTAAGACTGTACTCCCCAGACCATGCACGTTAAAGACTAAGGTGCTCTGAGCGAGGGGACCCAGGCACCTTGTCATGCCTGAGTTTCCTGATTCCGATCCTCCTTTCAGACTGATCATAAGTGCCCTGCCCTCAGACCCGTGGTATAAATGTCAAGGAGAGAGATGAGGAGCCGTGCAGTGTGGGCCAGGGCGGACGGACGTGTGGTGCCCCCTCCTGTGTCTACAGCAGAGGGTGGGGACTGGCTTGCAGAGAGAAGGTTATTGTTACACTGTGCCCTGGGGCCATTGAGGCAAGGGGAAAAAAAAAGGGGGGGGGGACCTTTTTTAGGATGACTAAACTAGAATTCCAGAAGTAGAGTAAAGTTATTATTCCCTCAGGAGACTTTGCAATAGTTAAGAAATTGTTTCTTTGGGTACTTTCTATGAGCACCGCTGCCAGGATGAGTAAATTCCAAAGCAAGGCCAAAACACACGACCTAAACCCCACTGACAATTAGTGATCCAAGGCTAGGTGGCTGGGCGCCTCCATTTTCCTCCACTCTTCCTGCTCCGCCCCCTTAGGGAACATATGGTTTGCTCTTTAGGAGAAGCTACTTTTAATTCCAAAAAAACGAATGTACTTGTATCCTTCACTGAAGGATGTGTGTGATTCAGGCAACGTGATTCTGATCTTTAAATCCAAAGTGCAGGACTGCACAAAAGAGAAAAGCAAGAACCGAAAGCTTTTGGGCAAATAAGAGGAATCCATTTGCCCAGAGAAGAAACAAAAAAGAACTACAGGCATTTCTGTGCCCAAAGATGTCTCGCTGTCATCTGAGGGACTTGGTGGAAGCCGCTGACATTACACTTGGCATTTCCCAAAAACCGAGTTGCCTTGGGAATAAATCCCATTTTTAGAGAAACTGCTTTTCCTTCTGGGAACTAACTTGCTTCTCTTTGGACTTTTTTTTTTTTTTAAAAGATGAGTCATAAAGAAGTTCATAGAGAACCAAAATTTCACTTTGTCCTGCACTGTGGACACTGTCTGGGCAGAGAAAGCTATTGCCAGTAAGGGGTACGGCCCTTACTGAGAATGGGGTCTTCTATAGTTTAGGGAGGGGGTTGGGACCCCTACCATCATTGGAAGAACACAGATTCATGGAGGACGGTTAATATGGAGGCCATACATAATGAAAAAAATAATAAAATTACGAAAATAACTATTTAAGATTTGAGTGGGAGGATTTTTAAGTGAGAGGAAATGTTTCATTCATCTGTTTTACAAGTTAGAAGCAGGAAACAGAAAACTCCATTTAATATGGAAAACAATTAAAAATAGACTCCAGTTCCATTCTCGTCCAAGTTAATGTAGGGGAGGGGGGAGTCTGGGAGAACTGTGCAGTAGGCGAGCAGCAAGTCAAGAAAAGGAGAGGTTTGGTGCCCAGCTTTTTTGAAACTCTGACTAAAAAGCTCTTTCTGCTCTAGGAAACAGCTTGACAACTTTACACTTCACATTGAAAAGGATTTTTATGAAGGGAAAGTTTCTCTCTCTGTTGAACTCCAACTAGTAAAAACTTGGGACTTAGAATCATCTTCTAAAATTTTAAAGCAGAAGGGTCAACAGATACAACTATTACTTCAAAGTGCTTCTGCTTTGCCTAAGATGCCCCTTCAGAGAAGGGGAAGAACCAACCAGAAGCAGTAAGAGAAGCAAAGAAAAGAAACATGGAAACCCTCAGCAGAGCTGTACAGGGTCGCACAGCGTAAGGGACAAACAGCCATGTGAGCCTCATATCCCCAGAGGGTGCGCTGAGTGACAGCCCAGTGTGATAACTGCTGGCAAGAGTCAAGGCCAGTGTGTCACCAAGAGAAAAGTCCAGTGCCTGCTTCAGAGGCATAAAAACACATTTGACAGTTTATAAAGGTTTCCACCTATTATGCTTGCTTTTTAAAAAAAATTTTGGTAATCGAAATTTTGCTTTCTAGAAAATTCAGAATGTCAAAGAAATCACCTGACTTATTAAAAGAGGTATTACTTACTGTACCTAGATTTTCCAGCCAAAACTCTGATTCGAGTGCTCATGATGAGAGGAGTTTAGGTGCATAGACTTTTTCCCTTCTGTCTTCTCTTTCTTTCTTTTTGGTGCTGCCATCTGAAGATAGTTGTGAAAGCCCCAGGCGTGCAATACATGCTCCACCAGCTTACTTACACAGATATCCGACATCGTCCTAAATCAGGGACCTGTCCCCCTGCTGTGGTCTACTCTGTGGGTCATGGGAGTGAGTAAACGGGGGCAGACAACCTCAGGGAAAGACGGGGTTTGTAAAAATTTCTGTGGAATGGCAGAAGTCCTGCCCTGGAAGTCGCAGCACAGCTACGTGAATGCCAATGAACTGGGGGCGCCCTGTGAAGGTCCCTTACCTCGGTTGTGTTGCAAGAGTACAATAGTAGGATTGACAATTGTCGTAGAGGGGTAGGCAGAAGATGGCTTGCTAGCTGGCGCAGAGCTCTGGGGATCGGTTCCCACGTGGGATGAAGAAACTTCATTTAGTAGAGGACCTGAATCCTGAAAAGTGAACACACACTGTGACCAACCGTAAGTTACATGAAACCTAACGTTAATGCTTTTTAAAAAGAAGAAATTTACAGCTTTACAAGAACCTTAATTATGAAAAGAAATGTAATCAATGAGACATCGCGAATTCCAGTTAGAAGCTTAATCTGGAATGCATAGTCTCTTTGTTGGTGTTAGTAAGGGTAGAGAGCAAGGGTGAGTGTTACTGGAAGTCTCAGCAACATCATTATTTTCACCTGGTAACAACTGTGGGTCACTCCGGTTACTAAAAAAGGAAATTCAGAACAAAGTAGAACAACATGCAAGACTCATGCAATTCCAAATGTGATCCGAGAATGAGAGCTGGTTTAAAGGAAAAATCAGGAAGGTTTAGTACACTTGTCTAAAGAAACATGAGACAATGTGAGGACAAGAAGCCATTGATGTAAAGAGTGAAGAGTTAAGTACTGGTCCTCCCGGAAAGCCACTCTTGTTATCTGCATCACTCCTCAGCCTTACTAGCACTTGCTTCTGTTATCTGGTTCTAACTGACATTTTTTTTTTCACTCCAGTATGGAGTGACAAAGATTTCTGAAGTGGTAAAGACTTATGAAGATCCTGACTTCAGAAACCTGAGGTTTTGGCTATAAAATCCAATAGAATCATTACTATCAAAATTATAATTTGCATGATGTGAATGATGGCAGCCTTCTTTGAAGACAGGAAAATAAGACCTCAATATGTAGTAAGGATGCATATACAGTTTCCTCTATCATGCCTATAAATCTTATAAAGTTTCTATCTTGGAATTTATAGACCTCCAGCCAGCATGTCATTCTTAAGGAGTCTGAAAGGCAAGACTTTGATCGTTATTCTCCAGATGAAAGTAAGGCTCAAAGCAATTAGTTTGCTCGAGAGATCAGCTTCTAAGTACCTGTAGGACAAAAGCTATGCCTCCTTCCTCCTTTCGACCCTTGCACCTAGCACAACACCCTGCAAACAGCAGGTGCTTCATAAATAAACACCACCTGAATGACTGCTGCTGTCTATTTGCAAAGGCACCTGAACAACCTCTGCAGTAAGAAAACACATGCCCATAAGAGAGAGAACGTATCAGGACCAGGGACAGTTCCTAACACACAGTAGGGCTTCAGTCCAATTCTGAAAGTGTCCTAATGTTGCAGCTCCTAGTTACGGGCAACAGCTCAATTTAGTGACTAAAATCCTTCCCTGAGGCTCGAGAGGCATAATATGATCTTATTCAAAAGTCTTCATCTCCACTTTTTCATTTGTAAAGTAGAAAAAAATTATACTTGTCTTAATTTACTTCCTAAGTGATTTAATAAAGAAAAATGATCTATCTCTGAAAACTCTGCCAGAATGCACCCAAGAAGCACACACACACACAAATTGGGCATGTGGCTCCTTAAGGCAGAAGTGTCTCCTGTGGTGTCTGGACAGATCATGTGAACAGGAAATATTCCACAAAATTTCATTCGGTGGCACAAGTCTTATTTCTGGAACATCACAAAAATGGCTACTGACTAAAAGAACCCATTCAATTCACATGAATTTTCTTTTTCCCTCTTCCTCTCAACTAGCCGCAGGTAGAGCAAATCTCAGCTTGTGGCTTGACCACCTTCCCTGGGGGTTCTTCTTGAGCGTTCTCATTGAGTGCAAGACCCCAAGCAGTGCCCATCCTCACCTCACTGTTATCTGGGGCCCAACCAGAAGTTACCAGGCCACCTGAGGACCCCCTAGAAGTCTACACCAGGCTGATCAGTCAGGTCTGAGAAACTGAGGACACTGTCCTAACTAACCTGTTCTGGATCACCTGTAACAGAACTCAGTAGGAAAATCTAGATCAGATTTTCATCTGATAATCATAAAAGATGATACATTATAGAGTATACAATAAAACCACTCACAATCGTAAAATAAACGAGGGCACTAAACATATCTTGCTTTACGTGCTGCTCTAGAGAAATACTCTGTGCCCAAGGGAAGAACAGACCCTCCAAAGCAGGAGCAGTTTCTCAATTCATCTATAAACTGCTGGGGGGAGGGGAGGGCATTAGAAACAATCTAGCTCAATCCAACAGGGTTGAGCTGCAAAGCTCAAAGCTAGAAGGATAACCGAAGAGGCCTGACCTAACTGCACTGTGTCACATCTAGAGATCTGAGAGGAGGACCTAGACCAGAATGAAGCTGTCCCCAGCTTTGCTGGGCCTGGTATCTGGCTAAATATTCTCCCACAAGCCAAAAAGAGGTTTCCCTGTTTTTGCGCAGGACTGGCTTTGGTTTAACAAACCTCTAGAGCCAGTTTTGTAGGCACCCACCTTTACACAAGGGGACATTATGGACATTTAGCTGCATCAGCCAATTATATAACCCACTGTATCTTAAAATGTGGTCTGAGGCCCCTGAGGACCAGAATCCCCAGGATGTGTGTTAGCAAATCAGAGCCCCAGGACCCTCTGCAGACCCATCCAATCAGGACTCCGGGCATATAATCAGGAGTTGACAACTTAAATGAGCTTCCATGCCTCTCAGGTAATCCCAGGTACCCGAAGCTTGAGGGCCCATACGGTACCTACAAAAACCCTATGAAAGCAAGGGCTGTGCCTTGTTCATAGTTGTACCTACAAAATCTAGCAGAATGCCCAGAACATGGTAGGAGCTCATTAATTGCTAATTAGCCAATGACTTATTTTTGAGGGACTCTCGCCCCTATTTGCAAGGGCAAGTCCTCGACAACGTAGCTAATGATCATTGAGCGCTCTCTCCACTATCCTAGGAACTCGAACATACTCGGTCCCACTGCAGCCCACAGGCCTATGGGTAAACCCACCCATTCCCATTTTACAGTTCACTCTGACGGTCTCAGATCCTCTGACTCCCAGGGTGGAAAAAGAGGAGAAAAAAGACTAGGTACCCTGATTCAGCTTTTCTCTCAAGCACTTCGGGACCCTCCCACCTACCATGGGGACTCGGTCGTCATGGGACGGGACCTGAGGTGTTATGGGCCTTGACCTTCATACAATATTTTGCCACAAAGAACCCCGGGAGCCACTAGTCAGGGGCCCTGGCAATTTTCTGCCTTTGGAGAAAACAGCCCTAACATCTGCCCAAGGCTTTTAAAAAGATCCATTTACTCAATTAAACTCAACTCTCATTTTTTTTTTTTTTTTTTTTTTTTTCAAAAAAACCCCCTACACTCTGCCTCCTGGGTACGTAACAGCGTTTACTTGCTAACTCAACAGAAGAGGCAATCTCTTCCTGCCCTGGCGCCTCACTGCTCCCTGGTGGAGAGACGGCCGCTGGCGTCCCCTCACGGCTCTTCGGCTTCCCTTGGCTCTCACCACCACATCTGCTTGGCCTCTCAAGAGCATCACGAGCCAAAGGCAAGGCCCCGGAGGCTCTCGGAGGGAAAACGGAGTTCTTTCAGGAAGGTGTGCATTCTGAACAGGACAGACAGGACGAGGGACGTGAGGGGCTCGTGAGCGGCTGCAGGAGAGCGCGCGCGGGAGGCATGCACTCTGGGGGAAGCACACACGGGTCCGGTCGCCACACGAGCACAGTGGCAGCGGACACGTCCCTCACGGCTTAGTACTTCAGTAAGAAGGGTTTTCACCGCCAGGAGCAGACATTCAGGACAGCTGTGAGGAGGGGATTCCAGCAAGCTTACGGTACTTGAAACGGCTCCCGTGAGGTCAGGCTCCGAGGCTCTGAGGAGGCCCTCCGGGGCCGGAGGGAGCAGCGGAGGAGGTGGTGAGGAGGATGGTGGTGTCTGGCTAACGGGGGGGTGGGGGTCAGCAGCGCCGGCTGGCTGGCTGTGGTGGGGCCGCCTCTGCAGACGAGGGGGAATGAAATCATCTAGAGTCGGGAAGGTCAGAGGTGAGCCGGCAGGGGTGGTCGCCGGGCCTGGGGGGCCAAGGGGCCCCAGAGATGCTGGAGGTCTGGCTGTACCTTCTTGCCCTCTGTCAGTATTAACCAGGTAGAGAGGCACAACTATTACCTCAGGCTGGGCTGAACTGGAGGAAGAGGCACCCTGTAGGAAATAAGGGGGTTGTTACGTAAAGGCGCACGGCAGGGAAGAAGGAATTCCTTATTTAAATGGTTGAGATTGGACATGCAGTGATGTACTCTGAGAGCTATTTAATTGGTGCCCATTCCTCAGAGTACATGAGACAGTCGGTGCTGGCCAGCTGGCCTCCTGACGCTCCATGACACATAGGGAACCCCGTCCAAGTCGACTTGCCATCCATCTATTTTTGAGTCCTTTTAACACTTGAGAGAGAGAGAGAGAGAGAGAGAGAGAGAACAACAGAACAGGCAGGCAGGCTGCGTTTAGCCCCCGAACTGCTTGCAGAGCCCGAAAGCTTGGGAGCAAATAGAATTTCTCTGGCTCCTTGCGATCAAACATCGACACCCCGTAACTCACCCTATTATTAGTCTACGGATCCCACACTCTGGCATACTTACATACTACCAGGAAAGGGCAGGGGACAGAGAGGGCCGTGCCAAGGTGTTTAGAGAGCAGAATCTGGGACTCAAGCTGTGGCAAGGTTGACAAGGAGAGGGAGGAGAGGCAGCCCAGAGAACCACTGAGCTGCCCGCATGAGCTTCGAGAGAGACAGTGTAGAAGACACACAAACATTCCTAGTTCCTTGCCTTGGTTGGATAACACGGCTGCAAAAGGTAAGGTTCTTTTGTCTTCCGGTGTTCAGGAGCAGAGGAAAGCTGGGGGCCTAGCACAGGTGGTCTCGCTGCGTCCGGGAACGGAGGCCGAGCACCCTTAGCGGCATCTTTACGGATGTCAAAGAATGGCTGGGGAGGGTCAGGAGGAGCAGAGGGTGGCCTTCCCGTGCTGGCTGTGCGGGGGACAATGCTGGGAGCCGGTGCGCGAGCGCCTGCAGCTTCCAAGGGCGTGCCCGTGGCTGGGTCACGTGCAACGTGAGAGGCGCTTTCCGCGGCCACCCGGCAGATGTTCTTGGATAAACACGGGACATATAAGCTGCTGACCTTTTTATTCCCATCTGCCTCGTGACGTGGGTTAGAGCTCACATTCTCCCTATAAACTGTTCTCGTGGCCACACGGCGGTGCCGGGGTTGGGAGGAAGCACCGGGGACCGTGGGACCTGGAAGCGAGGGCCCGGAACACCGCACACCTTCAGGGCCGGCCTGGGGTCGTGAGGGCCTCTGCTGGCTGGGGGTGCTGGGGGGCACATAGGGCTTTGGTGAGCTCAGGTAGAGGGAGTCCTTGGGGGTACTGTGGCTGGGGGGACGCTGCCATGCAAAGCGGTCTTCTTTAGGGAGAGGAGGCCGAGGGGGAGAGAGAACCTTTTGTGTTATTTTCAAGAGAGAGTATCAAAATGGGAGAAAAAACAAAGAGGAGGGAAATGGAAAGAAGCATGACCATTAGAAACAACAGCATAACATGATCTGAAGAAAAACAAGTCTTGACATGTTTTTAAGCCAATCCTGGACTCCTTGAGGTCCCGACACTTCTCCTCTAGGTGAAGCCAAGGGCTGAATCACACTCACCTGGAGAGGCCAGCCTGACCCGCTCACATCTCAGCCCCAGAGAGGCCGCGTGGTAAGTCCGTCTGACAGCGATCCTTGGTGACCTGCACCCTTTGTTAGCCCTCCAGACTGATGGTGCCCAAGGACTCAACGCTGGAGCAAGGGGACCCAGAGCCCCCCCGTTTTCTCACACTCTTTTCCTCAAATATTTCTGTCCATGCCCTTCATGCTCAAAGTTTAAGTTTACTGAAATGCTTGAATGTCCTTCATTCTCTTCCCTTGGGAAATAGAGAATTGGAAGAATTGTCCTTATTTGTGTTCGCAAGAGACAGATGTCTTAATTGAATCACTGAGATTTAGCACTCAATTCCGTAAGCATAACAAATTGAAGCTCACCAAGAAAAGAATGCTAAGGACTTAGAATCCACATGTGCTCTTCTCTCAAAGGAAACAACTTGACGGAACTAATTATTAGGAGGAAGACAGGCATAAGATTAAAAGCACGTAGTCTCCTGTTCTGATGCATAGAGAACAAAGGGACCAGGCCACGAAGCACTTGATTTACCTACCAAATTGGACTGTGCCTGGTTCATCCAATCCCCGCCCCTTCACCATTGCCATCCAGACCACCGCCAGGCACAGACAATCCCACAGTGGGGTGGCCAGCCTCACACTCCTGGCTCAAGCCCAAAGCTCTGGTTCCAGGCTAAGAGCTAAGAGGCTGTAGGCCACATCTCATTCCCTCTCCCACCCCACAGCTCCCAGCTCCTCCTTGGGTCCCAGTGGGGCAGAAGAAATGAGGTAAATCTCCAGAACCATCCTCATTTCAATGAGAACCATCTGTCAGCCAGTGGCTCAATTGGAAATGAGACCACAAAATGAGAAGTTTCTTTTCCTAGTGCTACGGATTAAATGTGCATGTCCCCCAAAGTTCATATATTGACCCCCTGGCCGCAAGATGGTGTCTAGCGGTGGAGCCTGTAGGAGATAATTAGGGTGTGATGGGGTTATGAAGGTGGGGCCCAACGATGTGATTAGTGCCTTTATAAAAAGAGAGGTCAGGGCTCCCTCTTTCCACCAGGTGAGGACACAATGAGAAGGTGGCTGTCCACATGCCTGGAAGAGTGCCCTACCAGGAACCTTGATTTTGGACTTCCCAGCCTCCAGAACTCTGAGAAATAAATATCTGTTGTTTAAGACATCTGTTTATGGTATTTGCTTATAGCAGCCTAAGCTAAGGCACCTAGATGTTCCTCACTGGTTCCGGTCTTTAAAGACAGCCCAGTGCTAGAGGAAAACCAGAACGTTCTCTTCAATGGCACGGGTGAGGTGTGTTAAGAGTTTGGCCACTACCTGGTAAATGGATTATAACCCGAAACTGGGAGAGTGCAAGGGTATGGGTCTGTTTGGGGGTTGTTTATTCTCTTTTTTTTGTGGCGCGCAGGTAGAAAGGGGCAAGGGTAAATAGGTGAGAAATCAAGGTTTTTGTTTGGATTAGATTATCAGCCCTATAAACAGTAAGCAACCTGTCCCGTAACAAACTCAGTTTTCAAGCTACAAAGAACCCAGATCGAGAAGAAGTGATCTGGATGACCCAGGTTAACTCAATGCCGACCCTTTCCACAGGGGACCCATGTCGGTGCCAGCAGAACAAGGCTACATGCGCTTGCTGAAGACACAAAACGAACGACCCCTCTCCAGTAGGTTGCAGGGGTAAAACCTTCCAGCTGGGACTTTTGCGGTTTCCAGGAACTTAACACTGGAGGCTGGGGCATGTTTCAGACTGAAGGATGATCTCCAGAAACAAAACACTCAAACTAGCAGCACGCAGCAAAGGGACTTCTGGGCTGAGCTGCTGAGGGTTGTCAGGGAGGTAAGCAAAAGACTATTCTGACTTTGGCTCAGATTTACTTTTACTTTGAGCTCGAGTGTCCCACATGTGATTCCTTCTTGTCCAAAGATAGAAATCAGTTTCAGGGAGTTTGTAACTTAATTTGGTTATGGCCCTATAAGGGCCTGGGGTTGCATCACGTCAGGCATAAGGCTTCCCAGGGCTTTGACCCCATAGACAGGACGCCTCCCTAGAGTGTTGACAAGGCACTCAGAGCCAAAGGCCATCCAGTCCCAAAGTATGTCCCAAAGGGGGACAGGCACCATCATTTTATAAGGAACTACTTTCTGATCTACTGTAAACATTGTAGGTCTACATAGGCTGTTTCCACTCCTCCCTAACTGGTTCCCAATGCAATTCCATTTATCTTTGTAGAAGGTGGGGGCAGAGAAGAAATGGGGCTCCTTAAAGAATCAGGTATGTTCTTAGTGATATAGTTCCAGAAACTACCAAACTACCAAGTACCAGAAACTCTGCCTTCACTGGAGACCCCCAGGATGATGCCGTCAGAGAGCAGGAAGCCCTAGTTTCCCATTCCTGGAGGGGAGGAGAGCTGGGCAACAGGTCCAGGCTAGCGGGGGGAAAGGGAGCAGATGGGAGCACTGGGAGACAGGCCTGCCCTCTGACCCCCAGGTCTCCTGGACCCCAGCTCATTCCTTATAAGGAGACAGTAGGCCTGTGGGGCTCTGAGAATTGTCCTCATCTGAAGCTGAGCCAAGCCAGTCACCATCCCTGCTCAGCCAGTCCCGTCCAAGCCAGTGTCTACTTACAGCTCTGCCAATGGCTATTGGGACAAGAAGCCATGTTTATATTCAGAAAACAAATCCAAGAAATAATTTATTACCTAAAATTCTTGAAAGTTGGGGAGCCAATTTTACACGGAATATACAGAATAAAAACCTCTGCATCGGCAATTTGCCAGGCTCCCTTTAAAACATCCCAGTGTTCGCCTGGGTGGCTCAGTTGGTTAAGCGACTGCCTTCTGCTTGGGTCATGATTCTGGAGTCTGGGGATTGAGTCCCGCATCAGGCTCCCAGCTCCATGGGGAGTCTGCTTCTCCCTCTGACCTTCTCCCCTCTCATACTCCCTCTCACTCTCTCTCAAATTTAAAACAACAAAACAAAACAAAACAAAAACAGTAAAAAAAATTTTTTTTTGGATAGTGACAGACAAAAAAATACACTATCTGTAGGGGTGCCATTGCGTATCCAACTCTTGATTTCAGCTCAGGTTGTGATCTCAGGGTCATGAGATCAAGCCCCGCATGGGGCTCCATGCTCAGTGGGGAGTCTGCTTGGGATTCTCTCCTTCTCCCTCTGCCCCTCCCCCCACTCTCTCTCTCAAATAAATTTAAAAAAAGAAAACAAAATATCTATAGGTTATAAGGAGGTTTGCCCTTATGATAAGGCTCACCCTTACCAACTCCTTAAAGGCAATGGTTAACATCCTGATCTGAACATAATGAATGCTCAATAAAGCTACAGTAAATAAATGTATTTAAGGGAAATTTTTATTTACTTCACATGCTTTTAAAATTATCTCTTTAGAAGAGCTAAGAAGCTAAAAGGAACCAGTGAACAAGGCTTTGGGCTAAGTCACTGATCGGGAAGGAGGATGTGCTTCCAAATCTGCCTTGAATTAATTAGCACCATTTCCTAACCCGGGTACGAGCCAACTGTATCCATTCCTGAGACCGCAGAGACAGGAGCCCGTCTGCCACGGCCAGCACACTTACACACCATGGCAGGTCTCGGAAATGGAACAACTATGACAAGTCATTTACTGGATAGCTGTGTCCCATGAGGGCCTCAGGAGGCCAGGCATGCTGGCAGCTCTGGCCTGGCACGCACAGGGCTATGCCAAGGGGAGACGAGCAAGGCAGGGGTGGAAGGCTTAGCGGGGCTGCTCGGAGACAGCTCAAGGCCTAGAAAGACAGGGTCTGCAGAGAGGAAGGAAGACGTCTCCTCTGACTGGTTAACATTTCAGGAGTGGGTGCAATTCTATGCCCTCCGGAACAGGGGCCAGAGGATCACTGAGGAGCGGGGTGGGAACCAGGCTGGCATTTGGAA
The DNA here is from genome assembly GCF_022355385.1 of Mustela nigripes. Taxonomy (NCBI): domain Eukaryota; kingdom Metazoa; phylum Chordata; class Mammalia; order Carnivora; family Mustelidae; genus Mustela; species Mustela nigripes. The sequence goes on from NC_081560.1 coordinate 159,991,969, forward strand.
TTCCCCGGCTCCTTGTAAGGTCTAGGAGCACCTTCACAGGAGACAGGCCCAGGGGAGAGTGGACCCCACAAGGAACATGGTCCCGCCACATTTGTTTGAGCAGCACAGCTTGCTTTAAAAGAAAGTACTGATCCGGGGGTGCTTGGGTGGCTCAGGGGGTTAAAGCCTCTGCCTTTGGCTTGGGTCATGATCCCAGGGTCCTGGGATCAAGCCCCACATCGGGCTCTCTGCTCGGGAACCTGCTTCCTCCTCTCTCTCTGCCTGCCTCTCTGCCTACTTGTGATCTCTGTCTGTCAAATAAATAAATAAAGTCTTAAAAAAAAAAAAAGAAAAGAAAGTACTGCTCCATTCCATGGAGCATGTTGATATGAGACCATAAACAAACCACAAATCTTTCTGAATTCGGAAAGATTGTGTAACAATCCTATGTTAAACAAACAAACAAACAAACAAAAGCCACAAAAAACAAAAACACTCTTCCCATATCACCTGAATTAAAATAGGGTCTATTCTACCACCAAAATGGCAAGAGTAGCCACAGGGAGAGGAAGGAAGAAAGATCAGGGAAACAGCTTAGGGAAAGACTTGAGCAAAATTATCCCTCCTCCAAGCTGTCCAACCTCAGGGGGTTTTCTTCGGCAGGCTCGTGTGAAGCGAAGCGGAGGAGGCTGGGGCTTCTGTCTGCCTGCTCAGGGCTGCTGGTCGGGGCTGGCCGCAGCTACCTGACCATCATCCGAAAGGCTCGAGTTGCTGGAACTCTTACAGGAAATTAATGGAATAAACCCAAGAGTGTACTCTTCTCTTGACTATCCTATTCCAGAGTTTTTAACACACGGGCTCAGACCTTCTCTCCCTTACTCAGGGCTAAACAGAGTCCCTCTTTCAGAACATCTCCATGTGCCTTTCAGACCTAGAAAACACTGGGCTTACATTTCCTGTCCCCTGGTATAGAAAGACCATCTTCATCCTATGCGTCTGTGACCCCTGACCCCCCACTTTTCACTCACTCTGGTCCTCACAGAGCTTTTCCAGAGCTAGCCAAAAGTGCGACTCAGAACCTAGCCCATTCCTTAGCCCGGCAAACAGGAAGTCCGAAGTGTAGACACAAGAACTGGTGCCACTCACCCGTCCCAACCCCGCCCCCCCCCCCCTTGGGCACATGCCTACCTGGGGCTTGTCGGAAGGAAGGTTGGGATGCACACTTCTGTAGCCCTTGGCAGCAAGTGAGGAGGGCTGGGCGTTTCCATTGGCATCCGCATTGGAAGAAAGCCTCCACTCATCTGAGAGATGGGGGGGAAAAGAAAGAAACCCCTCACTCAGAGGAACACTCCCTGCTCCCCTCTACCCAAAGTCCCGGGCCGAAGGTGGAGCAGAAATGCGAGAGAAGTCCTACCTGCCGAGGGGGTCTCTGAGTCCAGAACTACGTGTGGTGCAGAAAGGAGGAAAACAGAGAGAAAAGGGGGCAAACAGAAATGGTTACGCTGGCAGGAAACCAGCATGTACTGCAGAGAGACAGGGAAGTCCAGCACCCCGTTGCCAGACACAAAATGCCCTCAGTCACCACGGCCTAATTACCATAGGAACCCACTCTAACCCATGATGTGCTCACAGGCGCTGACCTTTGAGAACACAACGCTCACATTCACAGTAATGAAGAAACAATTGTTCCTTGACATTCTTATTTTACGGACAAAAAGGCAACAGAACGCCCTCCTGCCCGGTTGCTAGTAACTCCCATTCCCCTTCTCCAGTCCTGCTGTGGGCTCGGAATGACCTCTCCTCATTAGCAGGCTGCGCTCCTGGACACGGGCAAGGAAGATAAGCAGTTTTTTGGTGGTGACTGGCGCTGGGCTAGGGGGGACAGCATGATTTAAGCCCAGAGGTATTCGCTGTGATAAGGACTTTTTTTTTTTTTTCCCTCCCTGTCTGCTTTTCTTCTTTCCACTTAAATGAGCCACATAAACAATTTAAAATCGAATCACCCTGAGTTTTCATCATGCTACAAGGCACCCTTGTCTCCCTGTAGCCAGGTACCACCCCGCCCTCCCAGCCAAGCCAGGCACATCTGAGAGACCCCTCACACCAAGAGGCAGCAGAGCAGCTGGACCTCAGCTCAAATCGTGGATGCACTGCCAATGGGCTCTGTGACCCTGAGCAAATTCCAAGCTTATTTTCCCATCTGAAAAGTGGGGCTAATGTTACCCCGGCTTCCTGAGTGTTCTAAGGATTAATGACAGAATGCATGAGAAATGCTTAGCATGGGGCCTGCCAGAGCTCAGTGTTTGCTATCATCTTCTGCACCATCTCGTGTCTATGCTCTCTCCTCCACCTAGCCCAGAGGTCAGCACGCTCTTTCTGCAAAAGGCCAGACAGGGAGTATTTTCGGCACCGTGGGCCACGTGGTCTCAGTCGCAACTATTCAACCCTGCTGTCCTAGCACAAAAGCAGCCGCAAATCATAGGTACATGAATGAGTGTGGCCGTGTTCCAAAGAATTTTTATTTATGGGCCCTGAATTCTGAATTTCATGTAATTAACATAGGCATCTAATACCATTCCTCTTGTGATTTTCCTTTTATCCATTTTTTCCCAAGAACTATTCTTAGTTCATAGGCTGTACAAAGATAGGCATGGGCCGGGTTTAGCCCACAGGCTGCTTTGCCAACTCCTGAACTAGCCCATCCTTAACTTCCTTCTTTGTGCCCTACCTACTCTTACCTTCCAAGAGAGATGGACACAGCCGCTCTCACAGCCCCAGCCCCATCTCCATGGGGCTCCCTCAAGAGGTGGGCTTTCCAGGTGTCAAGCTGAGACTGATCAATGTCACGGACCACCAACCCAAGTACCAGATGCTGTTAGTCACTTTTGTACCTATTTCGTATTTGATCTCGTCACCCAACAGGTCTGCAGGGAAGATGATCCTTCTACCTCATGGATGAAGAAACAGAGGACAAGGGACTTGCCCAAAATCACACAGCCAGGAAACACAAAGTAATCAGTCTGGGTCTCCGGAATTCAGGGCAGCATCTGCCCACCACTGTCAGCCACCAACCCCACCATCAGCCACTATCAGTCACATTCCAGGGAAGTGCTGGGAGCCAAAAGGTGGTAGAACAGGAGGCAAGGGCAGAGGTCAAGGTTTCGGGTGTTCTGTATCCCGGTAAAGCAGTCTGGCTGCATCAGAATCAGCGGAGTGCCCACTAGAACGAATTATCCCACTGCCGGCATTCCCCACTCCATAAATGGGAGGTAAAGCCTGGGACTTGACATTTCTAACACGTTTCCCTGGTGATGCTAAGGCTGCCGGTCCGTAGTCCACACTTTAAAGACCATGATAAAAGGAATACCCAAAGAACATCTGGGATGCCTAGGTGGCTCAGTCATTAAGCCTCTGCCTTTGGCTCAGATCATGATCCCTGGGATCAAGCCCTGCATTCAGCTCCCTGCTTGGAGGGAAGCCTGCTTTTCCCTCTCCCACTCCCCCTCTCTCGCTTTCTCTCAAATAAATAAATAAAATCTTTTAAAAAATAACAAACACCATCTTTTTTCTAGAGAACTGTTTTCTGTTAACTTTTAACTACTCAAGTATCCACTGTTGCTTCCTTTCCGTTCTAAAACAGTTTTTACAGCACGTTTCGGTTGTGTTCCCCTTCAGCAGGCTGCTGCTCACATTTCTGCCACCCCCGCACGCACAATCCATAGGTTGTCTCCTCTTTCCAATCACACAGCTGGGGACTCTACAGGACTTGAGTTCCATGCACATTACTGCAACGTACTGGCTCCTTCGACTGGAGGCAGGCTGCCAACCACTGTGCATTTCCTTTTTCTCATCTATGAAGTAAGATCTTTACCCATGGACACCTCACAGGCTTGCTGAGGATCCAGAGATCAGACATGTGGAGGATCCTAAAAATGACCATTTTTAACACTCACTGTAGCATCCATCTAGACTCCTGGCCCAGGGATTGCCTTCCACATGGCAGTCCCTCAACCACTAGGTGACACAATGTGACAGTGGTCCCCACCCCCCGTATCCATCAACTTTTGCTTTGTCTTCCTTTCTAAGTTCTCTCTTGTCCACCTCTACCAAGTCATTCCGTCCAATGTGTTAGATCGACACACACACTGAACCTCAATGGTTCGGAGAGAGGGGTTACCTCGTGAGGAACACGGGCATTCTACGTGGATGTGGCGGCACATTGTTTTGCGTGCTCTTTGGGTTCTGGTTGGTTTGCGTCTATTCTGGTGGCCCCGAGAAACAGATGTCTGTCCCTCCACAGCACTGGTTGTGAAGAGACTGCCATTCTGGCATCAGACAGCCCAGTCCAAGTCCCTGCTAACGGCGAAGGATAGTCTTGCTTAGGAAAGGAGGGCTTGTCTGCTTCTTCTGAGTCATGAGGACCAAATGGGAATATGTGGCATGAAGCAAGTGCTTTAGTCAACTTGGATTCCAAAGCATAAAGAAGAAAAGGCTCCCCACACAGAGAAATAAGTCAGAGCTGTTGACAGCTGCTATTCGATAAATAGCTTTGAGAACATAGCATCCTTGGGATCAACCCTCTTTTTCGTCTTATTCCAAGTCATTAAAACTGTTCCCCTCTCCCTGCCCCAGAAAAGGCAATTCCCAGGACCTCTCTGGGCATTCCTCTCTTCTTTACCAAAGGAGGCCTGAATTCCCAACATCATCCTCCTATTACCTCGTCTTCTGAACCTTCGAGGTGCGCAGTGGCTCACAGCCATTTGGACCTGAGTGCAGCAGGTGAGACCTGATGTACATAATCATCAATTATTAACTCTTGGTTGAGGAGGCTGTCAAAAATGCTTCTTTCACAAAGCATTACCTCAGCGCTCCTGGAAGGGGAGGAAGGCCAGGAAAGTTGGATTCTAGATAGGTTTTGCAGCCCTGAAGAGACTCAGCCTTTCCAGGACAAGTATAATTTCTTTTATCTTTTCCTCTATCTCTTCTTTACAAATAACCTTTTGTGGCCTATGGCCACAGCCTCCTGATATGTTCTTTTATCTCATTCTGTGCTAATTTCATTTTGGTCAACTTTAAAGTTGTGCTGCTGATCAGTCCTTTTTGGGATCTCAGGACAACTGGGTCAGATTCCACATGGTCCAGCAGAGTATCCAAGAATTAGAGGATGTGTTCAAGGTGGGCCTAATAGTGTCCCAAATCTCATTTGTGTTTATTTCTTTTATTCCAGTTGTGTGATAAAGAACAACCTTCCCCCCAAAGAGGTCTGACTTTGCTTTCTGACTTCTGGTAGTTAATCTCTAAACCATTGGAATGTCATCCCAATGCAGTCTTTGTGCCAGATCAATAACGTGATTTGGGGTGGGGGTAGGCTCTGAGCCATCAAGACCTCAGCCTCCTAATGGACTGGAGAGTGAGGATCAACTATGGGAGCAATGGATAAAAATTCTGACAATACTTGGAACATACTGTCATACCTCAGTGCTGGGAACTAATGCATCCTGACTCCCTAGAGAGGTCAATACAAGGCCCCATGCTTGGTTCTTCCCTAGAGCCCACGCTGGGCTTCTTCTCTTGGCTGATACTAATCTGTATCCTCTCCCTGTAATAAACCACAGCCATGAGTACAACCATGAGTATAACAGCTTTCAATGAGTTCTGGGAGTCCTAGCAAATCACGAAACCCAAGGGTAGTTTTGAGAATCCCCTCACCTAGTATTTGGTGTCAGAAGTGAGGGTGTTCCTTGTCTGAGGGGAGCATCTGCAACCTAGAGATCGACTGGGAAGCCTGGGCTTCGGGTGAAGGCACTAACCTCTGCCTCTGCCTCTAGACTTCCAGCCTCCTACCTCCAAGTCCTGGGCCCAAGCTATGGCTGCCAGCCCAGCCGTCCCTCCCACAGACCAGCTGCCCCCACAACCCAAGTCCTTCTGTCCTGCCCATTTCTCCTGCCTAATGGGGTTTTGTAGAATTTGGGAGTTATCCATAAGCCGACCCTTGTGCTAACAGAGCCCTTAAGAGACTCTTGATAGAAACCAAAGACCTTCCTTCAGCTCCGAAAAGGTTTTTCCCTTGATTCCAACCCAAAAGTTTATGTACGTTTCTAGTTTGGCCAAATTTGTGGATGGCTTCCCACCCTTTCCCATTCTACATTCTTAGTCCTATGTTAGCTTTATGTCTCAGAAATGGTGAAATGCACATCAGTCCAATAAAATATGAAATAAGAAACAAAAAAAGGGACGTGAGGGTATCCTCAGGGCTCCTGGGTGGCTCAGTTGGTTAAGCATGTGACTCTTGATTTCAGCTCAGGTCATGACCTCAGGGCTGTGAGACTGGGCCCCATGTTGGGCTCCACATTCAGCAAGGAATCTGCTTGGGATTCTCTCTCATCCTCTCCTTCTGCCCTTCCCTCCCTCATTAAAAAAAAAAAAAAAAAAAAATCTTAAAAAAAAATGAGGGTGTTCTCTTATGGAGACTTTTCCTTCCAACTTCTTACTTTGGCAGTCATTCTTGCACAGGCATTCGTAAGGAGGATTCTGAGTTATTGGGGGTAGAGAGAGTCTTTAACTGGTCCCATGTCAATTTTCTCATGATAAGTTTTTGCTACTGCCATTTCTAGAGTGCAAACCTGAGAGTCAAACCAGAGAAAATGTGCTGGTACAGTTCCAAAGCTAACAATGTGGTCAAGGACCAGGCAGGAAGGACTGAAGCAAACTGCACAGAATTAACACAAATGGAAGGGGTGAACTGGATTTTGGCTTGTGGGTCAGAACACAGGGATTGATGGTCTTCGGGCTATACTAGACAGGAAGCTCCATGTCACAGCCAGCAGTGCACTGGGCTCCCTGTCTCTTCCAGAGTAACTAACACCTGACCTGGAGACATGTCACCCTGAGCCAAAAGAGCTAATACCCACACCTGGCCAGGCAAATGATATCAAGAAGCAGGGATAAGGTAATGGGAGTCAGCAGTAAGATTACTGCAGTTCTTTCCAGATGCTTCTGATCCAAAAACCAAGGTCCACATTCAGAGTTTAGGAGGCTGGTCAGGAAGCCGTGGCTGGGGATCCAGAGTTAAGCTACCACTTGAGGGCCGGAGTCTGGAGGGTGGATTTGAACCGGGCAAGTCCAAGGGCTCGTCCACAGGCTCGATCTCACTCCACCTCAGAAAGGACCTCCATCCTCCGAGCGTTCATCTGGATGCACGTGGCTCCCAAATCCACACCCCGAACTCCAAATTTCCAAATGTCTGTTAAAAACTTCCTCCTAGAAGTCCTGCCCTTGCCCCAAAACTCGGTGTGGCAAACAATGGAATTCAACATCCCTTTCTCTCCCTTCATAAGCCACTGTCTCCACGAGCACCACAGCCACTCTCCTGGTCACACAGGGGAGGCAGCAGGGAGTCCCACCTCTCCGTGCTCCTCACACACACCACACGGGGTCCTGCCCCTTCGCTCTTCCAAACGCACGTCCACCCTGGCCCCCAATCCTCGTTCCCACTGCGCTCACGGCCTCTAGCTGAAAGTACGGGAAGGCTTTCCCAGGCCTCTGGACGTGCACAACTGCCATCGGAGCTGCCATCAAAGAACACCTGCAGTGTGCCCGGCCGGGTGCTGAAATCTTGGGGTGAAGGAGCTCACTGGACCCCAGCACCTCTACCAAGGTCCTTCCATGTCACAGATGAGGAAACTGACGCTCGCCGAGGTTGAACGAGTCGCCCACATCACAAAGATGGTAAGTGGCGAAGCTGAGCCTTGACAGAGGGCTGTGTCACTGCGAAACTAGACCGTGTCTCACAGGACGAGGGAGGTGGAGCAAGGACAAGGAACAGGAGACGCGTCTGAAATGGGGGTGTCAAGGGGTCACGTAAGCAAAGAAGGTGCTGGGCAGTAATACAAGCCTGGAGCTTCCAGTCTGGGCAACTGCTCAGCAACCTGTGGGCCTGCAGGGAGGGAAGGTGGCAGTGAAGCCAGGGAGTGAGACATTGAGGAGGCAGACAGGGCAGCTCAGGGACAGACGCTGGCCCCAGTGATAGGGAGAGAGCTGGATGCTACCTGACATCAGCTGTCTGGGAGGAGGAAGCACGGAGGAGACACCTGCTGCCTCATATTTGGGCTCCGGGTCTGGGCTGGACCGTGGCTGCCTGTCGAGGCACATGGACTCCCAGGCTCTGGGACAAAACTGGAGACTGGGGCGGGGGGGGGGGGGGGGCAGGGTGAGGAAGCAAGTTGCCATCCAGAGGCTCAGGTGCAGGGAGCCGAGAGGGATAGAAGAGGGCTGGGAACCACGCGGACACAGACAGTTAGGCGCCAGCAGGACGCTGGTCAGTGAGCAGTACGGTAAGAGGACAGGACCTCCAGCTGGAAGGTCCCATCTCTAGAGCCCCATCCTTCTTCAAGTTAACTGCAGCGTTAACTCATTCTAGCCTCTTTGGTACTCTTCCCTCTACCCAAACCCAGCTTGTGCCTTTCATCCAAACCGCCCTGGGATGTAATCTTGAATCTGTCCTTGGTGAATGGGATTCTGTTTGTGTCAGGTTAATTCCCAAAGTTCCCAAGGTCCCAGAGCATGTTGGAACTCAATACCATCTTGCCCAGGTCCTTCATACTTTACCTTGGAAAGCACGACAGTGGACTAGCAGCCCACACCTGACTCTTCTCTTACAGTAAACAGACTTCTGTCCTCATCTGAAGCACCCAGAATTGTGCTGCTTTTCCTTCCCTTCTCGCTATTTCTCACCACAGTTCCCACGGACTACTCAGTGCCCTGCACACAGATGATGCTAAATGAATGTTTGCCGACTTGGGAGTCAATGATCTCCACTTACCAGGAGGAAAATAATCTAAGATCGATTTACTGTAGAGGTATGGATGACCAATAGCTCTCCCTTAATTCTTCAGAGTATTCGCATTTTACCACAAGATATTCCCTCACACAAATTAGCTGTCAGAATTTATAAGATGTAGAATTATTTGGAGAAGAGAGAGTTTCCTAAAAGTGCTCAAATCACCATAAGGTCCTGTAAATCCAAGCCCACAGATTGCCAGGGAAGGGGACAGTCAGCGCTGTGTGTTAATGCCACCCCACAACCAGGAGGGGGAGCTCCAGGACCCCTCCTCCCACTCGCCTGGCTAATTCCCCCAGCGGAAGGGCCCTGCACTTGATTAAGGTCATTTTATTGAGCCATGGGCTGTAGGTACGGTCTTTTTCTTTCAATTATCCCTGAGGATTCTCTCTTCCCCAAACATCCTTGGGAGCTGGATCTTCTCAGGTAGGCCAGGAGAGGCTGGATGAAGCTAGCCTTAGGAAGAAATGCATTATGCTTTCACTCCGCGGCCTCACCTTTCCAGGAGGCTAGAGTGGCAGACTGCAGGGGGGCAAAGGCCGGTATGGGTTGAGGAACATAGGGCCAAGAAGCGACTTTCAGCCTATAGTGCTGGAGGCCACTTATGCCTTCCCTGAGACCAGGGAGAAAGCAGCTCTCCACAAGGCACAACCTTACCAGAATGAGGCTCGTGCTCAAACCCTAGCCTGGCTTTGTCCTCAGGCATCTGCCTTGGCACTAGTTCTAGGCAGCTGGGATAGGAAGTCAGTTTCCAAGATGCCTGGCCACTGACCGGCCCCTTCCTTCAGATTTCCATCTCATCACAATGTGGGGGGGGGGTGCTCCCCACTGCACCCAGGAGTCTGCGTGCCTCACTTCCTTTTATCTTCAGTCCCAAGGAAGAGGGTCTTCACCCTCACTCCTTTTCTTCTTCCATTTCCTTTAAGATGAAAAGGAAAGTCCCCTTCCCTCTAGCAATAGCTCTCAGATGTGATCCCTGGACCTGCAGCATCTCAGCATGACCGGGAATTTGTCAGAAATACAGACCCTCAGACTCTACTTCAGACCTGTCAATGGGAATAACCATAAATCCTAAAGCCCCAGCCTGGGGCCCAGCATCCTGGCCTTTCACTCCAGGTGATTCTGATGCAGCTCAGGTGTGAGAATCAGCGCCCTGTGGAGTGGATGGGGGGGGGGGGGCAGGGCTGCCCCACCCTCAGCTAGCTGTCCCTGGGAAACCTCAGTGTTTCTCAACTCCCAGAACACTTGGGGAGCTCTGGAAAACCCTCTCTAGAGAGGTCACAGTAATCACAGTCATAACCTACTAATAGCGACTGACCTCTAACGGCTCATTCCATGCTGCTAGGCAGGTGCAACACCTTCACTCACTCCACGCTCACAGTAATGCTATGCGGCGGGTGCAACTATCAAGCCCTTTCTCGAGAGGACACCACTAGGGCCGGGACAGAGAATGTCCTGTCCACAGCTGCACGGCCACAGATATGAACATAGATCTACCGGGTTCCAAAGTCCCAGGTCTCAACGCCCCAGGAGCGGTGGACACCCCGAACGGTGGAACCAGATGGGAGATGGGCTGCAGATGGGCTTCTTCATCGGGCTCCCGGTGCTCCCAGGGTGCAGTGGCCTTGGGATGGCTCTTCTGATCCTGCTGCTTCAGCTGCCAGGTGGCCTCCCCAGGCCTGAGCCCTGCCCCTCCCCTCTTTCTGGGAGCCAGGTCAGTCAGGCACCTGCATTTCTCAAGCTCCCCTGGTTTCTCCCTGCCTCCACCGCCCCAGCCCTGCTTGGCCACTTACAGCCATCTGGGGATGGTCTCTGAGAAACCTAACCTCTAGCCCATCTCACCACTCCCCTCCCATGCAGCCTCTGCCCTCAAGAATGTGGTCTGCAGGGCCACCGGGCTCTGTGATGAGGTTTCTCCTCATCTCCCTGGTCACCAGCTAACCAAGTGGGGCCCACTGCCTCACCCCTGCCTGAAACAAGTGAGCACGTGTTAGCTCAGGGGACAGCCCAGACGGAACAAGCTGCTGACTGCTCCAGGGACCTGTGGGAGACTCGGAGACAGCTGGTGAATGCACGCCCTCCCGAGCAGAAGCACGACGGCCTCTCTCCCTCCCAAAGGGACTCTGAAACCCTCCTCTAGGCACCGGGGTCACATACCTGGCTTGCTCTCATGCTGCGGGGTTTCCTGAGGGCTTGTGGGGCCACTGCTCGGGATTTCCCTGTAGGAAGACGAGGCCCGGAGAGTCACCGCTCCCTTCCCCGTGCAGATTTTTGTAGGATCCATGTCTGAAAAGGAAAGATGCAAAAGAGAAACCTCAATCCATGGCTCTTGCAGGATTAAAGCAACAGTCAGTTAGCAACTCATGACAGCCAGGGAATGAGATGAACCTGCTTACAGCCACACGAAGTCTTATGGTCAATGTGATGGTCAATGATAATTAATTTGTGGGTGGAGGAGAGAGACGAATCCCATTTCCGGAGATTTCCCACGCATCATGAGGTTCAGGGAGTATGGAGGCAACAATGAGTTCTGTGTAAGTTATAATGATCAGCTGAACACATTTCAAAATCAAAGCAGGTTAATTCCTTTCATTAGACGAGGCTTAGGTTGGTGAGTAGACTTCTGACCAATTAGTAAGGAGCAATTCAAGAAAGAGTTGATGAGAGATTTCTCAAGCTTCCAGACCATCCTTCTTATGAAAGAGCAAGCTGGAAACATCAGTTGTTCCGGGGAAGAATCAAGTTGTTCTGAGGAAGAATCACCCTCCCTGCAGTTCTCCAGTGGAAAAAGGAAAAGAAAATCTTCTAACCACAAGGCAAGACCCTTAAAATGCCGATGGGATATGCTGCCTAGAGCGAAAGATCATGGGTGAGAGCTTCACATTCCAAACTTAATGAAGAAAATTCACACCAAAGAGAATGACAAGAACACCCAATCCTTCAGTGAACAGTGTTCACTGTGCCCCCCACTGAGTCTTCTCTGGGCCCCGATCTTTCCTACAGTTCACAATGGCCTATGAGCACCCTCAGGGGCATCTTTCTGAATTCCATTGAGAAGGACTTCAAAACAGAGATCTGGACGCTCTTCCTCTAGAAAAACCAGGGATGAGGAGTCAAGAAACTGACGTAGATCGCACAGTTCTAGAAGGCACAGGTTTCCTTCCATTCAGCTCAGCTGAACTGAATGCCACAGTACAGTTTTTCAAATTGCTCAGAGCACAGCCTGGATCTCTGACCTAGAATTGTCAAGACTGGGATTACGAGGTAAGACTTCAGGCGGGCGATGGGCAGGATGGAGGCAGACGTCCCCTCCTCCCCATTCCCACACCAAGACAGCGAGAGGTATGGCTCCTCTCTCCTCCTTTCCAGTCGAGCAGCCTCTCCAGCAACTTGCACGGAAGGACCACTGGTGTTACAGAGGAGAACACATCTGCCCCATCAGCACCTCTTCCCATCGAATGCAAAGCACAAGACAACGTATGGCAGGGCAGCCAGTGACTTGATGGGCATGTGACTTGTCCAACCCTACCAAGAGGACAAGTGACCGATATCACAAAAGCACTGGGAAAACGGATTCACGGTCCTTTCAGAAGGGAGAAGCTGCAAAATGACAAATCCAGCCTGTCCCAGGCTCCTGGAGGCCCAGCCAGATTGTCCCAAGGCCAGAGCATGCCACTGGGGCAAAGTACTGCCGGGGCCTCACTTGTACCATTCCACACAGAAGGAAGCCATGTGTCCAAGCCGGCACCTGACCAGCACCCTTGGTCAGAGAGCAATGGCAGAAAGGGGCTGCAGGTGAACTCGGGGGCTGGGGAGCACAGCAGAGCATCTAGGATTGGCATCTAAAGCACCTGCTTCAAGTTCAGCCCAACTCACAGGCTCCCTGTGTAGGCACATTAATTCTCAGAGAGACTGAAGTTTTAAATAAAGTACTGGGAGCTGAAAGCCCCCAGGGAGAGCCAGGTACTACGTGCACCTCCACGTATCACGTACCCCATGTACCAGAGCCCTGTGCCTCTGGACTGACCCTTCTCCTAAAGAGAGGATGAACAAGGCATTTGCCAGTACTTCTCCAGACTTACTAGCTCCCAGGAGAAACACACACACACACACACACACACACACGCGCGCGCGCGCGCGCGCACAATAAGAAAGGAAACCAGCTAAGGACGTGAGAGGGAAGAGCCCCTAAACATGCAAGAGTTAAGTCTCCAAGTCTTTGTTAGAAGGAAAGGAAGGAAAACCATGCAGGATCTGCTAATAATTAAAAAAAGAAAAAAGAAACCAACCCAAGGAGAGATACCTGGAGGGAATACCAGGCCTGAAGAGCTTTTCACTGTCTTCACGGGAATTATTTTAACAGCGGAAACAGAGCGCGCACGTAAAGGGTCGGCAGTTGCTGAAAACACAAAAGGGTAAATGGTGCATCCAGAAAGGACATTTGGGAAACACTCAGGCAGCTGAGGAACTGGGCAGGGACAACAGGAGGAAGTCGCCCACACGAGAAGAACAATGGGAAGAGCAGTAGATGTGGTCTTCTCAAACAGCCTGCCTTCTCTCTCTGGAGTCCCCGCCAAGATGGCAGAGCCCCCCCCCCCCCCCCCCCCCCCCCCCCGTCCCCTATACACAGTTGGTCAGTGCTTGTCTGCACCTCCTGCCACACCAGGAACATGCCAAGGCTCCAGACAAAGAGGTTTCCAGACACGCCAATGTCCTAGCACACAGCAGAAGGGGAGAGCACTTAGGGTCCGAGGGGCCCCTGGGAGAATGCCGGGGTGTCTGTGCTGGAGGCAGGGCTGTGAGGAGGAGAGCTCCTGCTTGGGCCCCTGATGAGTGCAGGAGGAAAGGGAACATGCTGGTGAGCTGCCTCCCTGCCGTCACAACTTTTGGGATCCTTCCTGTGCCTGTTCTGACCACCATGGGCCCCTGTCCCTGAACAAATCAGAACCTCCATCAGTTGGGCAGCAGAGGGTCTTGCTTAAATCCAGGCTGTCCTGGACAGGAGGCTGCCAGGTGTCCAGCGCACACTCAAGACTCCGGGCAGCACCCACATCCACAGCCCAGGATGCTGACCCCCAGGCAGGCCATCGGAGAGCTAGCAGAACAGCCCAGGACGTGGCCGGGGCAGCTGTCCTCATGTGCTGGGCTCCCCGGCTTCTCCCTCTGAAGTCTTCCCCAGCCCGCCCCCCCACCCCCAGATCCCGGAGCCTCAGAGGTGGCACATCCCCAAACTCCCCTTCGGACCACGTGCGGGGGAGCCTCCCCTCCCCCCGCCTCTCCAGTGGGAGCAAGCAGAGATGGAGCTCAGGCCCTAGGGTGCCAGGGTCACCCCACGGAGCCCACTCAGACATCTTCTGGCCCCATATCTATGTAATAACTGGGGGATAAAAGTTGCTGGGGAAGCAAGACCATCACTAGTGCGTCAGTATCACGCTGGCGAGCCAGTCAGGGGACAGGAGGGGAGGCAGTCCCCTCAGCCACAGAGCGCTCACCTTCCAGTCCCTCACGCTGCTGCCTCGTAAGGCAGTCACACAGCACATGGCCACTGGTAACTAAGTAGGCAGTAACAAGTGTGCTGCGCATACGGAGATACAGACCCGCTTGCATGGCCAGCCCACCGTCTGCTCCTTATGACCACGTGGGAGACTGGCTGGTGGGAGACTCCTGCTACCTCTCTCAGAGGAAGAAGCAAGAGAGTTGGTGCTACTCAGAGTCATCCAGCTCCTCGGGGAAGAGGCTGGAGCTCAACTGTCCTGGCCTGTGGCTCAGTGACTTCCCGAGGCCACAACGATGACCTTCAGGTGACATGTGCTGCCTCCTTTCCCTATGAGGGCTGCGTCTTACTGAGTGGAGAGTAGATGCCACGCCCACCTGCCACCCTCTCCCACAGCCCTGAAGTCTGCTCCGGGGAGGACGTCAGCCACAGGGCTGGGGCTGACGGCCGCACTGCCCTCTAACACCCCCTCAGTGTAACTTGGCCAAGATCACCCAAGTCCTTGAGGACGCGTCCCATACTAGGAGTGGAGAAGGGGGGTCGGGAAGGGAAGCAAGGGGGCAAGGGGCACACAGGAGCAGCTGGACACCTCCTGCCACAGAGGAACCGACCCCGAAACTACCTGGGCCCCCATCCCCCAGCTCCTGCTGGGCTCCGCACCTTCCCTTCCCAGCTGCCCCCGCCCCCGACTTCACACTTGGCCCTGTCTCAAGAGGAATACTTGGCTGAACCAGATGGAAGTTACAAAGGCCAAATAACAGGACCTTTGCCCCCTCTCTTTGAGACCATAAAATTTAGAAGCACGAGCAAGGATGGAATCAGTAAAACCCGACATCTGAAGCAGGAATAAAACATCGCAGAACATCTCATTTCCTCATTTTCTAGCTAAGGGGACGCACATGCACAAAGACAACAAACAAACGCACATGCACAAAGAGGTCCATCCGTGAGCAGAACCGGGACACGAGCCCGTACCTCATCACTCGGCCCCGGCTGCCCTGCAGAAGTGACATGGGAGCCCTGGCTACTTGGGCAGCCGTGTTGAGAGGCTGAGGAGGAGAGAGCACAAGGCACATGGGGCCTCAATGGTCATCTTACCCGTCACTCACTTCCCACTTAAATCTTTTGTCCTAAAATTTTTAAAAACTGAAAACCGAGGACACACATGAAACTAATGCCACAGAAGTAACTGATTTCAGCAATCAGAGGTTCTTGCCTCTGGGTCAAGGCTGGGATCAGGTCACTATTTACAGCCACTGAAGATAAAATGTCAGGTAAGGGAGACTCCAGGATGATAAAGGCCATTTGCACCAGGCAAAGTTCTCACTTGGTGTACTTGACCTGTTGTTATCCACATCCTGTGAATGAGGGACATGTTTTACCATGTGACCTCACAGTGGGAAAGAGTGGCCTCGGACCCATGAGAGGCAGGAAAGTGCTCCCACTCTCAAGGTTGGCATGAGAGACAGGTCTCCGGTTCACAGCCCAGTGCAGCCAGTCACTGCTCGTACTGGGAGCGGCCCAGGCCCCACACACTCCGTGCCGTGTAGAACTGCTTCATAATAGCCAGCTGGGCTTCCTGCAAGTGCTTACCTTTGTCCTGCCCATTGCTGCCTGGCGCCAGCCCGTTGACCACAGCTTTAGAAGCACCAACGTCACATTCTGAAAGAGAGACATAGAGCACACAGCTTGTGATCATCTCTCCCCAACATTTATTGAGTCCTGTGTGTGTGTGTGTGTGTGTGGCATGCTGGGGACAGGCTGGCTTTCTCAGGCCTGGAGAGGGCCCCCTTGGGCACCATGGAAGAATTCTGAGAATGCTATGTGGCCTGAACCAGGAGAGAACGCAAAAGCTGTTTGGGGATGGGAAGTATGTGGTAGGTGATGTAAATTCTCCTGCCTCCTTGCTATGGCTTCATTGCTGACATTTTTTAAAAATCTGCATCATTCCCTCAGAATGGCATCTCCTGAATGACAAAGGCTTAGCTACTCCCTGGAAGGCCGGCTCAGGTGCATCCCCAAGCGTCCAGAGTGGGAGCTGTCAGAGGACAGAGACCTCAGGCTCTCTGACACCCTCCTTCACCCCACCCACACCCCCCATCATCAGGGGCATGCTCTCTGTCCCCCGAAATGTCTCTGGACACTGCACCTCGTCCCCCCCACCCACACTGCCTCCACTGAGGCTCTTCGGTTACTGTCCCAGAGATGACCTGGCTTCCCCCACCAGGCCCCCTGCCTCTGTTCTGTCCCTTCTCCACCCCCAGTCAGTTGGCCTCCAGACAGCACTTTCTAGCTCCGGATCCAACCATGGCCCTCCCTGGGTTACAAAGCCCCTGGGTGCAGGACTCAGGACAATGAAACAGAACAACGCAATAGGACCTTCTACAACAACTCTACTATAAGTAGATGGTATTTTACCTCTATTTTGAGAACAAAAATATTGGGGTTTAGTTGGGAATTCAATCATGCATATCATTTCTATGAGGAAAAATGTATTCCGAGTTCTCCAAAATGTACAAATGATTGTTTGGAATACAATTTTTTAGTAAGTTGGATGACTTATATCTTCACATACCTGGCTATATTTAAATGAACTGATCTTCCTGATAATTAAAAACAAGCAAACAAACAAGTCCCCCGGGGCCAGCAGCTACCTCAAGGACAAAGTCTGGGCAATTTATATGGGATTCTGGGTTCTCGTAACCGTTGGTCCTACAGCCTTTTCCTGCTGCATTTCCCTCCTCCCCTGCCTGCCAAACCCATCTCCTCACAACCCCGGAGCTTGTCAGATACTTCCAGACCTTCAGGCTTGGTTCCTGCAAGACCCACGCCTGGAATGCCTCCTCCCCTTTCCTTACGTTGGGGGAAATCCTGCGTCTCCTTGCGCCTTGCTTCCCGGGAATGTCACCTTCTCTAGGTCAACGGAGACCTTCCTGAGTCTGCGCAGCTGAAGGCACAGGGAGCAGACTCGCCCCTCCTATGTGGCTTGGAGTAACCCCACCCCCATCCCCACCCCCACCAGCCAAGAGCCAACCAAGCCACAAATACAATCACCACACCTATGGTTTCTCAAACATCTATTTGCCTGGATCTGAGGATCCATGCTAACATTCCCTAAGTAGCATCTCATTTTTATCCTTCAGACTCAGTCCCCTGGAGCTGTGAGACAGAAACTCCTATTTCACAGGTAAGAAATTTGCAGCGTAGAGAGGATGCCAGGCCTGCCTAAGATCACTATGCTGGGGTCTGAATTCTGGTCTGCTCCATCTCCCAGGGCATCCTCTCGTCTCCAACAAGAACAAGGATTTTTTTTATTTTTTAAATAAAAAATTGCGGGACGCCTGGGTGGATCACTCGTTGAGTGTCTGCCTTCGGCTTGGGTCATGATCCCCGGGGTCCTGGATCAAGCCCCATGATGGGCTCCCTGCTCGGTGGGAAGGCTCTTTCTCCCTCTCCCACTCCCCCTGCTTCTGTTCCCTCTCTTGCTGTGTCTCTCTCCGTCAAAAAAATTAATTAAAAAACCCTTAAAAAATATATATATATAAAATTTAAAAATAAATACAAACTAAATACCTTCTTTATGAAAGAGCTTATATATGATCTCCCCAAATGCTGGGGCTGAAGCCCCATCCCAAATCCCAGGAGATCCTCTGGCTGAGACTAGGTTACCCACCTAGGCTCTCCTGTCAGCCTCTCTGACATGGCCCACATTGCCAGGCCCACCCGGATACTCCTGGATCCAGACACGAGCAGGGCCACTACCCCTCCCGACCAGCATCCCGGACCTCCCGACACTGGCCCCATAGGTTCTGTCCTGCTTGCTGCCCCATCTACCTCCAGATGAAGGCTAATTCTCCCAGATGTCAATATCTCCCTCGCACCTACATTCTTGGGATGGATGGAAGGAGGGTGTTGGCCAGAAATCCAAGGAAAAGAAATATCACAGGTTCCATCACCCCATCTGCTCTTTTTGTCACTCTCTCTTCTCCCTGCACCTGCTGGAGTTCTTCTTCACGATCTCCTCTCTGGAACTGCAGGCCTTGCTTTGGGCCCCCCCAACGCCAGCACTGGGGCAGCCTCTCAGCTGCTACCAGGCCCAGCCCCATGCACTTCCTGTCCTTTCCTTGCTTTCTTTTCATCAAACACAGCAAAACTTGATGAAAATTTGCAAAATTGTGCCAGCACCTCCGATTCCGACCTCTGCAGCCCAGTGTGCTGGTGCAGCCTGGCTTTGCCTCAGCTCTACCACACACCGGCTGGTTATGCCAGGCAAATCCTCCTCCTCTCCGAGCCTCAGATGCCCCATGTACAGAATAGGATGAGGTAAACCATGCTCCCCTTTGCGGGTCTGCCAGAAGAATGCAGTGAAAGAACAAACCAAAGCCCCTTCCCTGGTGACTGGCAGTCCAGTCCAAACTTGGAATAAAATGAATGCTCAGGATCTTTGGGGTAAATACCCAGCAGTGCAATTGCAGGGTCATAGGGTAGCTCTATTTTTAACTTTCTAAGGAACCTTCACACTGTTTTCCAAAGTGGCTGCACCAACTTGCATTCCCACCAACCTGCATTCCCACCAACCGTGTAGGAGGGCTCCCCTTTCTCCACAACCTCTCCAACTGCCTTGTTCATTTTTGCCATTCTAACTGATGTAAGGTGGTATCTCAATGTGGTTTTGATTTGATTTCCCCGATGGCTAATGATGATGAGCACTTTTTCATGTGTCTGTTAGCCATTTGTATGTCTTCTTTGGAGAAGTGTGGGTATTTACCCCAAAGATACAGATGTAGTGAAAAGGGGCACATGCACCCCAATGTTCATAGCAGCAATGTCCACAATAGCCAAACTGTGGAAGGAGCCAAGATGCCCTTCAACAGATGAATGGAAGAAGATTGGTCCATAATAATAATGGAGTATTACTCAGCCATCAGAAAGGATGAATACCCACCATTTGCATCAACATGGATGGGACTGGAGGAGATTATGCTGAGTGAAATAAGTCACACAGAGAAAGATCCATGGTTTCACTTACTTGTGGAACATAAGGAATAGCATGGAGGACATTAGGAGAAGGAAGGGGAAAATAAAGAGCAGGGGAATCAGAGGGGGAAATGAACCATTAAGAGCCCATGGATGGAGGGTTTTAGAGGGGAAGGGGGTGTGGGGGGGATGGGTGAGCCCAGTGATGGGTATTAAGCAGCACAGATCGCATGGAGCACTGGGTATTATACACAAACAATGAATCATGGAACACTACATAAAAACTAGTGATGTACTGTATGGTGACTAGCACAATTTAAAAAATTACATAAATAAATAAATAAAGCATCATTTTCATACTTCTCATTCCTCCAAAGGTTAACACAAATGTTTTCTACATAGCTGCTTTCTTCCTAATGATCACTTTTAATAGTAGCACAATATTCTACCAAGTAAATACACATAATGAACTACTCATTCCCCACTTTCATGTAGGTGATGTTTTTGTTTCCTCTGAATTAAGAGGGGAATTCCCAAGAGTGGGATTATCAGGTCAGAGGGTCTGGATTTTTTGGACTTTTTTTTTTTTTAAAGATTTTATTTATTTATTTATTTGACAGAGAGAAATCACAAGTAGACTGAGAGGCAGACAGAGAGAGAGAGGGAAGCAGGCTCCCTGCTGAGCAGAGGGCCCAATGCAGGACTCGATCCCAGGACCCTGAGATCATGACCTGAGCCGAAGGCAGTGGCTTAACCCACTGAGCCACCCAGGCGCCCTTTTTTGGACTCTTTCTATAAAATGCCCTCCTAGCACCCCGCCTGAGAGTGAACCTGGGAGAAGTCCTGCAGGCCTGGCCACACCCTACCCTCCTGCCACACCCTCCCGTCTTCCTCCTGCACTTATGCCAGGAGCCACAATGCCTGCTTAGGCTCATCCTGGTAGAAGACCCAGAAACTTTAGCTGCAGGGCAAAGGTTTTAAATTTAAAAAAAAAAAAAAAAAGGAAAAAGAAAAGGAAAAAAAAAAGGTACTTTCCAGCCCGTTTTAAATGACCACAAAACCAAAAAGCCAAGCAAACAAAAAGAAAATATGAATTACAAAGCAGGAGCTCCTGGCAGTACCTAAGTCTACTTGGAGGGGGGAAAAGGTGTATTTCTTCTTCACAGGCAGCAAAAGGGCTCAAAACAAGCCAAGTCCCCCTCCTTGCGAGGAGGAGACGTGAGCTGATAACCTGGGACGGAACACTGGCCACACGTTGGGCATTGCCCATGGGAGGTACATTGTCACTTATTCTCAAAGAGTCCCAGTGAGCCGGTATTTTCATGCTGTTTCACAGAGGAGGAGCCCCTGCAGGCCAGAGGCCACACAGCTGGTCTGGCAGGAAGCCAACTTGAGGCCCTGTGCTGTTCCACCTGGAGCCCGCCTCAGTCCTAAGCACATACTGTCCTGTACAATTTAGGATTTGGCTAAGAGGACACTGTATGTTGTACATGGAAAGGATTGTTTTTAATCTGCAGAGATCTCTAATGATACTCCAAACATAATACAGAATTACGAGATCCCTGAATGAGCTGCTACTTGGTCGCCTGTCCCATACCCCACAGCCTGCAGGCCTCGGGAGGCTCCAGGGCACACACAGAGCCAAGGTGGGCCTTAATCTCCAGAAGGAAACTTCTCTGCCTTGAATTCTGGGCTGGACAACTGACAGCTCTTGGCTGCATAGTGAGTAGGGATCTATTCACTTCTCTGACCTCGTTAGCCCACGCTTTCTACCCCAGCTCTAAACTAAAAATACGCAAAACTGGTCATTTCTTTCTATCTTGATTTTTTACTACCAAAGGCATAGTATGAACAAAAGCTCATCCAGCATCGATGGAAGGAGTGTTAGATTAGCTCGCACCCTGGGGCAATTACGGTCAATTTGTTTCCTTCTGCAGCCTTCACCAGGATTAAACAACGCCACTGAGGTGTGTGTACACATATGTCAACATTTATCACCCAGGATACTGAAAATATCTGCAGTTCAAGGTATGTCATTTCTATCTCGATAAAGTTGTTTAAAAAGAGAAAAGGAGAGATATTATAAAGATTAGGATATGGTGCATGTTAAGCTTAGTGCTTAACACATAGTAGGCACTCATTAAATCATTCATAATGAAGGCGATAGTAGCAATGACAACTTACAACAGGGCTTTGGCGCTTGCTTGCCCAGGTCTTAAAAAATAAAAAATGAAATGCAACTGGGGCCTTAAGAAACAGTGGGAAATCTGGGTAAACTACCCAGTCTTGTAGATTGGTCCAGAAGAGAAAGACATGGCTTAAATGGCTTAAATGGCTTACCAGAGCTCATGGTGGTAACAGGACAAGTCTTCTGCTACTGGGGCTCCGAAATGCTCTGCAGGAAAACAGACAACACAACACAGCTGATGAATGGCAGCTTCGCAGGAAGTCCCCCCACCATGTGCATGAAAAATGCAGACACCACACATAACCAGGAGTCACCTGCCCAGGCTCCTACTTCTTGGTTGGCTGCCTATAAACATGACCCTGACTTTGGGCAAAGCACTCAACCTCCTTGGCCTCAATTTTGACACCTGTACTTGGTTTAGATACTAAGCAAGATCTCTTCCACTTCTAAGATTCTATTAAAAACCTTAAGTTCCATGAGTCCACATAGGTCAAGGAGAGGGTAAAGGCAAGAGAGAACCAAACTGTAAGAGAAAGAGGTAAAAATCACAACACAAAATGATTATCAGAGGATAATAAGTTTATATACATATAATTATACAAATGGAAATGTTCTAGATGCTTTAAATACATTCATTTGATCCTCCCAATGGCCCTACAGAGTAAAGCACTGACACTGTATTAGTTTACATGGATAAGCAGATCAAGGTACAGAGGCAGGCACAGCTTGGTATAGGGACCCAGACAGTCAGACTCGAAGGCCCAGGCCATCAGGTTCTGCATCCTACTGGCCTGAGGGGGTGAGGGAGGAAGCCACTCTCTTGATTCACAAAGACCACCCCCTCATTTAGTATGGTCTCATCCCAAGTCTGCAGGAACCACTGATCTGCTTTCTCTCACCAGAGTCTAACCCTGCCCCTAGAATGTTACCCCTGGCAGCACGGTGTCTGTACGTTCTCACACCTGACTTCTCTCACTTAGCACACCACCATCTATCAGTTGGCCGTTATGTGGGGTCTACTTCTGGACTTTATTCTGCTCCATGGGTTCTGACTTGAACCCATTCAACTCACTGTCTTGATTACTCCAGTTTTAGACTAAGTCTCGAAATCAGGTAGTGTGAGTCTCCCAACTTTGTTTTTATTCAAAAATCATTTTTGGCTCTTCTAGATCCTTTGCATTCTCACAAAGTTGAGAACCCTACCCACTTCTACCAAAAACGAAACAAAAAGCGTGCTGGACTTTTGACTGGGATCGTGTTGAATCTATACATCAATCTGGAGGGAAATTAACATTTTACCAATATTGGATTTTCTAATTTCAGAGACTAGACCCTCTGTCCCCTTACGTAGGTCTTTCATTTCTCTCCACAATATTCTGTAGTTTCCAAAACACTGGTCTTGCAATATTTTAAATAGAAAGGCCTAAGTGAACATACTGGAAAGACAATCTGAAAAATAAGATTTCAGGATATGTAGAACCTTGCTATTTAAAGTGTGGTCCAGAGACCAGCAACGCTGGCATCATCTGCGTGCTTACTAAGAGAGCAGAAACTTAGACTCAACCTATGGGGACTGAATCTGAATCTGCATTTTAACAAGATCTCCAGCTGGTTTCTCTGCACTCAAAAATGTGGGAAATAAAATAAAATAAAATAAAATAAAATGTGAGAAGCAATAAGGGAGAGGAAATCAACTCCCTAGTTCATGAATTATGCCATAAGAAGGCCCAGGTATTGGGGCACCTGGGTGGCTCAGTGGGTTAAGCCTCTGCCTTCAGCTCAGGTCATGAACACAGAGTCCTGGGATCGAGCCCCACATCAGGTTCTCTGCTCAGCGGGGAGCCTACTTCCCCCTCTCTCTCTGCCTGCCTCTCTGCCTACTTGTGATCTCTGTCAATTAAATAAATAAAATCTTTAAAAAAAAAAAAAAAAGAAGGCCCAGGTATGGTCTGAGGGTCTACATAAGGAGACATGCGTTAGTTTCCTTTTCAACACACTGAAGCCAGGCACTGGCTTCCTCCATGGGTGGCTGCCTTGCTCACTGTCCTTGGAACAGAGTAGAATGCTACGGGCAAGAAGGAAATCATTCCAAGTCCTCTGCTGCCCAAATCAGCAGTAGCTTGTCTCCATCAAATACACCTGAGACTACCCGTGACCTTCAACAGCCCCTGACCCGTGGAAACATTTGTTCTTTCAGTGAAGGAACACAATCTGCTGTATTCTGTATGCCCTCATAGCTTCCAATCCTGGTTTTAGGGCACCCCAATTTGGCTCCAGGACCAAAAGGGCTGTTATGATAGCATCCAAACATTTTTATTTTTAAAAATAATTTCAATAGTTTCATTAAGGTTTTCTTCAACTTTAAACTGATTAAAAAAGGGCTTTTGATTCAACCATGAATCTATCTTAATAAAACGTGAATTTTCTTTCTTTACAATTCTTTCTAATCTCTATCTGCAGAAGTAGCATTTACATATAGTTGCAAACGTAAATGTCTGGCCAGCTTTGTGTTTTACTTTTTAAATTAAAGATTTCATGCACATCTTTCTGGATTTTTACCCAGTCATCATATCCATTATTTTAATGGCTATATAATATTTTATTGCATTAACCCTCCATAATTCATTTACAACTTCCCTCTGGACAGTTCCGTTTAATTCATCTTCATTTTAAAAATAAGTACATAGCCCAAACGCATTCTTAGGCTAGGAAAGAGATGAATGGAAATGTCCTACGAACCAAACAAAAAAGATGCCTCAACTCACACATGATGAATATCACCATCATACTTGGGTAGCCCTTTGTGCATGTAGTATTTTTCAATGTAGACACTAGTAATTTCTAAGTGTCAGCCCCACTCTTGCTTGCAAAGTGATCTAATGTGCATCCGGTCAGGGAGAGCATCCCACATACCACCACTTGGCCACAAGTGCCCAGCAGCCACAGTAGAGGTCAGCTGCAGCACTCTCTGGGAGGCCCCCCATGCCAGGTGTTAACCAGTTAGTGGCTGGATTGTAAGATGGAAGGAGGCTGGACCCAGAGTGCTAGGACACTCTTTTAATAAAGGACTAGCATGACAATAACGAGTGACACCCACCCCACGCCGGTGAGCGAGCACCGCTCTGGACACAGACTTTCTGGGTCATGGGTTCTGTGGCATGCTCTCATTTGGTGACTGAATCAGCAGCAGGTAACACAAAGGAGGAGGGGACGATTTAGAATAAAATAAGATCTCCAGCAAGAGCGGCAGTGGTGGCTGTGCCAAGGAGGGAGTCCCGTGTCCAGTCCTCACCAGTGGAGGTACAGCCTATCCCAACTCCCGCGGGACCCGATTTCAGCTCATTCCACCTAACTCAGGCCCCGTGATTTCCTGCCTCTGTTCGGAGGGCAATCCTCCAACCTCCCACAAATTCGGAACGACCCAAGCTTTTACCAATAAACCCCATTTCCATTTGAGTTCCCAAGAGGCAGTTTCCAGTCATTTGCAACCCAAGAATCTTGACCAGCACCAGGTGGGGGGAGGAAGGAGTCCCAGATGTTTCATTCCAAGAGAAGAATCTTCATTCCTCTCTCCTGAAGTGAGGCCATCCAGATCTGAATCTCAAGGGGGCTCAGGAAAGGGTTTTCTCTCTACAACCTCAAGAGCTCAGAGTCAGGGCGGTGAGGCTGGGATTGGGAAGCTGCACAAAGAGAGTCTGACCGCATGCTGTAAACCTTGAAAGTTATCATCTAGTCCCTGCGGTTTATTCAGAGATAATGCAAGCTATTAAAATCACATGTAGAATGTGAGAGTTTATTTTACATAAAACCCCAGGACACTTAATATTTACTTAAAAACTAAGCTGTAAAGGGTTTGATTTGGTTGAGAACATGATGCCATATCTTTGGAATTTCTCCCACAAGTCGCCTCCAGAGGCGGCAAGCACCTGTGGGTAAAAGCCAAAAAGATAAACAGCGCCATCTAGTGGCAGAACCATACAGTTCCAAGTGCACCGCTATCCCCCAGTAAATCACAGGACCTCCTCAGAGTCACAGCTTGGGTGGGCCAGCGAGGGTCAAACCTGGGCAGTCAGGACCTACCGTACTTGGGTAAAGGGCCACAGCATCAACACAGACATTCCGCCAGAAGAACAAAATGTAAAGTAGCCAAACTTGTTAAGAATGCATCTGGATAATTAATGGTTCTGCGTGGTCCCTCCCTAATTCCATGACCCTATAATTCTGAGATAAGTCTTGATGACACAGAGTGAATAATTACTAAAAAGCAAAAGTTATACTCATGCTTCCAGCGCAAAATCGGATCCAATAACTAAATATGGGTTGTTTACTAGGGAAGGAAAGAAGGTCCTTCCTTATATGGATAGTTCAGGGATGCAGGATAGGACAAGGGAAGAATTAAGTTTGTCTGTAAAAATGAACTCAAGGTCCAGCAAAGATTCTTGGAAAAGAAGGAGACTCAGACTGACCTTTCACAAAAGTGGTCCAGCTTCTCCTATGCCCTATGGTGTTTGGCTTCCATTGTTTCTCCCCACATATATACTAAGGGCGTGTACACACACACACACACACACACACACACACAATTTTAAGTTTCCATAGGAGAGACACTGTGTCATCCTCAGGACCATGCACTCAGTGGGTGCTCAGTCATGAACAATGTTCTTATCTCTATTTAGGCTTCAGAACCTAATTTTGGAGTCTTCTCTTCAAGACAACCAGGACCCTCCTTAAATCCAACATAGCTGTCTAAAAACAAGCTAGCTTCCCATTCCAACCAAACCCTGGTTATACTCTGGCTTTGAAATCCAGTCTGGGACTTGATTTGATATATTTGCAGCTACTTCCTTCCAATGGCTTGAAAAGAACAGTGACAGCTCACAAAGGCCCAGAATAAATGCTTGGCCTTATTGCTTTTTATACTTTGCTGACCCACACGGCAAAGTCAAATTTCTCCAATTTTTCAACAGCTCATCCTCTTCTCAATCTCTATTAATGGTCATTTCTCTCGAAATGCACTCTCCACCTTGTTGAAGAGGGTGCAGAAGGTTCTCCACAAAGCCAGAAAGGGTACACACTGAGCTGGGGCACTGCCCTTTCAAGGGAGGAAGACAGGATCAACTTAACCGTGACATTAACTTAGGTGTGGAATCCCATGACATAGCGGGGGTGGGGGTGGGGTCAAAACACAACAAGCACAAGGTTTTTGTGAAAAGACCGATGCTTCTGGAGAGGGAGCCAGAGGAAAACACATTGGAAAGGCCATCCCCCACATCCTCTCAATGCCTCCTGGAGTCTCTCCAACTGGTTTCCGCTCTAACCAATTATCTGAAATGGCCTTCAGAAAGATTTCCAGTGCAGACACGGCCAAGTCCAACACTGGCTTCTGCACTGGTCAGGGCCTCACTGACCTTTTCCACTGAATTTAAAACACTTAACTCCTTCTTCCTCCCCCACACACTTTTTGGTCCTGGTTTCTAAGTGTCACGGTGGGTTGGTTCACATCAGGCCAGGATGATCGTCTTTGTGGATCAAGGCTCCCATAGTTCTTCTTGGAGTTTAAAGACCTTGAGGATCCCACACTGGGTCCTCATTCCTTTCTATCTTCAAGCTCACTTCCTTGGGGATTTTATCAGGAATACAAGAGCCAGAAGGATCCATGTAGGTTACCTAGCCCATTTCCTTGGCTTTCTGCCTGTTTTGGAAGGATGTTCCACGAGCCCCCTCATGCCACAGAGCTGGCAATCCACCCACCCATTCTCCACTTTCCACTTCAACCCGGACAGCTGTGCTTTTGTTGATTTCATTCATTTATATTTCTTGAGTTTTCCTTCGATGATTGGGTTATGCGGCTACCAAGAAAAAAAAAAGGCTCATAAACCAGCAATCCAATCCACACCCTTACTGAAATGCAAAAACTTAGATTCAGAAAAAGTTTCCCTTTGTCTTGCTTTTTACTCCTTCTACTAAGGCCCCTTTCCCTCTTCTTCCTCCTCAGGTCACCTGCAGCTTTGGGCATCTTGGCAAAGGATACAGAATCAGTCCTCCACAGCCAACGCACAGACTGGCCAGTGCCACTTCCCCTTTTAGGAGCTTCCAATATCATCCTATTACTCAGTGAACACCAAGTCCCAATAAACAGCGACAAGAGATGGTTGAGTCTGATACTCATCTCACCCCCACCTTGCCTTCCAGTCTGTCTCTGTCCCTCCAATCAGGCCTCGTGCACTGAGCCCAGTAGACAGTAAGCACCCTCTGGCCAGACCGGGTCTTGTTCATCTCTGTGTCCCAGTGTCTGGGATGGTGCCTGGCAAGTGCCAATTAATGGTGGAGTGAATCACTGACGCTCGCACACGCCAGTCAGGGTGCTCTGCCTTCTCCTCCCCCATTTGTCACTCCCCTCACCCCGCACCTGACAAGCTGTTTGGTCTAGTCAATTCTTTCTTATTCAGGAGTCATGAGCCTCAGCTGCCTCTGGGCCCCCAACCTCACACTCACACTATATCCTACTACCTCACTCCTAGACCATGACCATGGCTAGAGAAGGCTCAGAACCCCCCAGATAGCCATGGAAGGCCACACTGTGACTTGAGCCATGGAAGACGCCCTGAGGGTCCCGATTCCATGGGGAAAACAATCCACAGAGCCTATGTGAGCTCAGAGGGGCTGGCTGGGAAGTACAGGGCAAAAGGAAAAAAAGGCACCAAACTCCTAGGAAAGAATCATGGTAACTAAGATACAGGCCTGGTGACACCATCCCAACAGTATTTCTCTCGCTGCTGCTATGCGCCCAGGTCAGCGCTTCGCCCAGAGGAGACCAGCATGAGTCACACAGCTGTGGTCTTTGAGGCCACCACAGAGCTGTAGGGTGACAGACATGTCCCACTGAAATACAATATGATAGGTAGCCCTTCTGCGAGCAATCGGAGCTATGTGCTACAGAACCACGGGAAGAAAAGGAGTAAGTTCTGCATGGGACAGAGAATCAAGAAATGAACGCTAACATTTTCAAATGTTCAGTGACCTACTTCTCAGCTTACTTCGCAATATCTCACTTTGGGAAACACTGATCTAAAAACTGAGGTCCGGATTCCTGACTACACCAGCAGGCCATGTAAGGTAAGATAAGGCCCCAGTGAGCCTTTCGTGTTGCTTCCTCTATGTACTCAGCGAGCCCTAAACCTCACGGTACCAGACCATCATTCCTGCTGCACTCTGAACAAGAGTTCCCCTTTCCCAGTCCTTCATCCCACAGTTTCTTCCCACTGATAACCTTTCCCTCACCTCCCCAACCGTTCACGCCAACCCAAGTTGCCAGATGCAGGTCCAGCAAAAATTACGGGCTTTTATCTGGGTTTAGTTTTGTTTCTAATCCCCACTAGAGGTCATGCGGATAAGGAACTCATTTTAATAAGACCAATTTCCAAACACAGAATTCAGAAATCTGATGTCCAAGCTCCCATTAAAGTCATCACACTGTCATCCCAGACCCTTGCCAGAGACAGATCAGACCCAGAGCCAGACAGCTCATTATCAATACGCCTGCAATTGTGTTTTTACCTTTTATACTTAAATGAAGCTTTTAAATAAACATACGAAGTTGATTCTGCCAATTGCCAATAAGCAAAATACAGCCCCCAAATAGTTTCAAGTCTTATAAATGCAGTATTATTTGAGCTTCAGATAAGAGAATTTGGATGATAATTTGTAATCACATGTTACATTATCTATGTATTAAAATGCATGGTTTGTAGCATACATAATAGAGAGGGTTAATATCCCGATCTTACAGTATGCTCATACTTACTGCCATGAAAAAAATTAAGAAGGCATGAAGAAATAATTCCCTGATGAAAACTGCAAACAAACCCATGAGAAAATGTTCACTTAGCTTGATTAAAAAAAAAAAAAGAAGACGCAAATAATGACTATTTTTTCCACTTCTTAATTAGTCCACAAATTTAAGAACACTAACGCTCAGTGTGGACAAAAGCCAAGGCATTGACATTTTCCTACCTGGTCGGTGACACAACCGTCATCCCTGTTTTAAGCATAACACATCAAGAGCTATACACCTCAATCTCTTTGTGCTTTGGGGAATCTAGCCCAAAGAAAGAACCCCAAATGACAACAAAGCTATACAGAGATGTTTCTCATGGTTTTATTAATAATAGTGAAAACGTGAACACACTCTGGTGTTCAGGGACAGGGGACCCATTAATTACATGGTCACACACACCCGAGTGGACTATTGAACAGTTAGAAAAATAACAGCCACGTAGACCACACAACATGGGAAGACACTTCTTATAAGGGTAAGTGAGGACAGCAGAGTGTAGGTCTGTGTGACATTTGTGTTTATAGTTATGTAAACAACAGAACATAGCCAGGGGCACCCGGATCGAGCCTCTGACTTTCAGTTCTGGCTGAGATCATGATCTCACAGCTGTGAGGTCAGGCCCCACATCAGGCTCCAAGCTCAGCACAAAGCTTCTGCTTAGAGTTTCTCTCTCTCTTTCCCTCTGCCCCTACTCCCACGCTTGCTCGCACTCTCTCTAAAATAAAGAAATCTAAAAAAATTTTTTTAAATAAAATAAAATAAAGAAATCTTTAAAACAAACAAAAAGACATACCCATATATTTGAAAGGAAACATGCCCAAATTCTAGAAATAATCTGGTAGCATGGAATTGTAGACAACTTCTAAATTTCATTTCTATTTTCTAGATTGTTTATGTTTCTTTTTATTTTTTAACCTTTTTAAAAAAGATTTTATTTAAAATTTAAAATTAAGAAAAAAAAAGATTTTATTTGTTTGTGAGAGGGTGAGCATGAGAGGGGGGAGGGTCAGAGCAAGAAGCAGACTCTCCGCTGAGCCCAGAGGCCCATGCAGGACTTGATCCTGGACCTCCAGGATCATGACCCAAGTTGAAGGCAGTCACCCAACCAACTGAGCCACTCACGTACCCTTTTTTTAGTGAAAAGTCATTTTTTCAGATCATACCTAGCACTTGAAATGTAATTGTGTAATATTTAGAACTTTCAGGAGAAAATTAAGGTGACAGGCTAAAAAACACACCACTAACAATCTTGTCCATTAGCACATAGCCCTGCATGATGCAATCTTCCCCAGGACTAACAGCAAATTCCCTAAGTGTGGGACTTCAACATTAATCGCCAGTGATTGCTTTTGTTTAATGAAGCCAAACTACTCCCGCATAGTTCCTTATGAGGACAAGGGGGGCAGTAAAACGACTAGAATGTTCAACCAGATTTCCTAAGAAGCAGTTGCACCAAAACGTTTAGTCTTAAAATAGTCAGCAGAGGCTGCCAGGTGACAACACACACGGTACCCCATTGCTCCCCAGGCCTGCTTGGGGCCAATTCCCAGCCCCTAACCCGACTTCATGGCATTCCAGAGCTCTGAGCTCCTTCTCAAACTCTTTATATGTACAACTCTGGGCACATGAAATTTCTTAAACACGCATTGTTAACCAAGACAAGTCTTAAATATGAAAACTGGCCCATTTGTGTTTCCCAAATATGGCTCTGTCTCCAGAACCCAAACAAAGATGTCTAATTGCAGCATCCAGCACATTTGGAACTCTCCACTCAGACAACCTAGAGAATTCAAACAAGGGCAGATTCCCAAATTCATGAGATAAAAGGGAAACATTTTAGCTAGTTTCAATCATGAACACATAACCTCCAAGTCCGGGATACAGACGAGGCCTTTCTCGGGCAGCTGTCACTACACGATGCCTATCTGTAGGGAAAGCATAGCCACGGGCATTCTGAATCCTCAAAAGAGCCCAGGTTGGGCCAGAGTCTACAGGACAGGAAAAGGAGACTAAGAAGTTACTGTGTGTGACTGAAAGAAAAATCCTAAAACGCTGAAAAGGGGTCTGTTGGAGCCTGAGAACGGGAAAGAAGGGTGGGTTTCATACAGCAGGAGAGGTGTCCACTCTTAGAGACAATCCACAGCTCCCTCTGAACTTGGCTTTTGAACCACAACACTCCTCAGGCTATGCCTCACATCGTATATCACACGGACGTCTGTGGTACAGGACCATACCGTGCTCAGGAATGAGGGAACAGAAGTTCCATTCAGTAAAAAGACTCCGGGTCTTTTGCAAATACATAACTTAAATACTTCAATTCATAACGCTGGCTTATTCAGGAATGGCTTGTTTTCCTTAAGGAGTTTTGAAATTTTACTGAAAGTACATTAACTTAGCAAAGAGCCAACACGAAACACAGAAAACAGTATCTTTTCTGGGAAAATCTCTCTTCTCTGGGGCATCTGTTGAATAACTGAGGTAGAACACATATAGACCAGGCCCAGAATCAATGATCCTTTAACTCAGGCCTTGGAGGCTGAGTACTTCATCAGATCACTGGTCCCTTCCAGTAATGAACGGGAAACCCTGACTTCCATTAATCACTGAATTATCAGTGAACTATTTTGTAGCTACTTTTCTCTAGTCTCATCATCTTATTTTGTACTTATTTAGGCAATCTTTCAATATATCAGGTCCAAAATCTGCATCTAAGCATTTGAGAATACAATGCAAATTTCTGGAATAGGTTTTCTTCAAACTAAACTAAAATCACTAAAATATAGCAGCTAGTTCATAGATGGCAAACATTCAGTAGAAGTATATATTTTTAAACACCACAACTCTCAGACCAGACTACTTGGAAATAGACTGGCATCTATATTTTTATATAAATAGGAATAGTATATATATGCATATACACACACACATTTCTGAATTCAGTTCTATGTACATCCAACTATATCAACCATCACTTTAAATGTAAATGGTCTAAATGTACCAATTAAAAGACAGATTGTCAGAGTGGATTACAAAAATGAAAGCCAACCATACGTCATCTCTAAGAAACCCATTTTGACTACAAAGACACATACAGATCAAAAACAAATGCATGGAGAAAAATACACCTGCTACCAGTCGCTACATGTGGTTAGTGGCTGCAAGAAAACAACAAAAATTCAGGGTGAGAACGGGGTTTGAATTCAAACCCTGCCAGGGCTGTGCAAACTGGGCAGTCCCTGAGTTTCTCAGCTTCAGTTTACTCACTTATAAAAGGAAATGGATAATACCGAATTTCATAAGGTGTGTGTGTGTGTTTTTTTTAAGATTTTATTTATTTATTTGACAGAGAGGGAGAGATCACAAGTAGACAGAGAGGCAGGCAGGGTGGCGGGGGGGGTAGGGAAGCAGGCTCCCCACTGAGCAGAGAGCTCAATGTGGGCCTTGATCCCAGGACCCTGAGATCATGACCCGAGGCGAAGGCAGAGGCTTAACCCACTGAGCCACCCTCGCGCGCCTCATAAGGTGCTTCTAAGATTAAATCTAAAAATACATACGAAACCTTGTAAATTGTGTGGCAAAAGGAAAAGTGTTCTAGCATAGAAGGTGCTGATCAAGCCCTGAGTCCCCCTTTGTTTACTGCTTTCACAGCACCTACCTGTACAAAACATTAAGCTTTATAAACTGAAGGTGAATCTAAGAACCAAGAAATCCATCTCTGGCTCTGCCTTCCGAAGGGAAGTCAGGCAAAGAAAGACACTTGGCGAATGGAGAAACCCAGCCTCAACGAAAGCTGAAGAGGCTTGCAGAAGCACTCAGAAAGTGGAATGCAGATCCAGGCGCTGGCTCCCACGTCCAGACTCCTCCCGTTCCACAACGTGGCCTCAAAGAGGCGCCGCACAGTTCCTGCCTGAACAACGACCCTCCTACATGAGGCTGTTCAGAGAACACACAGACCTAAAAGACAGCGACGACACTTGCTGGGAACATTTTTAACCAGCTGTGGCAATAATCAAATTGATCAACCAAAACAAGAGATGGTTCCTGCCCTCAGAGACCTTACATTCCACTTGGAGAGAGAAGACAGAGAGCCTTGAAACCTCGGAGAATCGCTTAAAACAGCATGGGAGAGCCCCTAGGGACTACCCTCTGCGGTAGCAGACGCCAGCAAAAAGGATGCTTCGAGACTTACTAGGAAAGACCCGGCCAGGCTGACCAAAGCACCCTTTGGTGAATGTGTAAAATACCCTGTAGCTCTTCTATTAACTTCTCTAGAGGAAGCGTTCACTGGGGGGAGGCTACACTGAAAATGATGACACACAGAATTTTCTAGCAGCCTTTAGGAATCAGTGACACCCACAACCAAGCCATCACCCACACAGACGACTTCGGTTGCTGCTCTGCCATTTACTAGAGGCCTGATCTGAGGTTCATCCGTTAAGCTTGCAAGCCTGTTTCCTCATCTCTAAAATGGGAATACCAGCAGCCATCAGGCTCAGAGTGTTAACAGTGAGCATTAATGAAAGTGCTCAGGACTAGAAAGTGCTCAATAAATGTTCGCTGTTTGCCACTGATTGTCCTCATCTTCACTAGCATCTGATGGGGAGGCTCCAAACCACTTTGCCCTCAGCTGGTTTCTCTGAGCAGATACTCAACAACAGGGAAGGGACTGTGCAGCTGGGAAGAGACAGACCATGTGACTGGTCTCCTCTTTCACGTGTACAGCATGGGTGGTACTGGCTATCACTCGACTCCCATATAAAATTTATTATTTTCCGCATCCTTTGCGAGTCAGGAGTTGCTCTCATGGAAGTGCCCGAGGTGGGCTTTCCGAGGCAGGTTCTACGCCAGTGGTGTTTGGTCCACAGCATGGAATGTACACAGAAAAGATCCAAATCCAGCCGGTGGATGGAAAGGACTTCTACTGAAGAGCACACGGAAATAACATTGGGTGGACGGGGCACACGGGCCACAGGCTGGCCTCAGATGCCAGGTGAGAGCATCTGTGCTTCCTTCTATCGGGCCATAGAACCCATGATGAGATCTTCAGACCCGTCCTAATTCCAGATCAATCTGACAAAGGCATGCAGGATGAACTACAGAGGTGCGGGCACCGGGACAGGGAGAGTAGGGGAGCTGAGACCAGGCCAAAGGACAGAGGCACTGACATCAACATCTTTTTTATCAGAGCTCCCCCTTCCAATTTCCATCAACCACATACACGCTCTCTGCCCGGGAAAGCAGCTCCCGGCAAACTTGTTTTGCCCACTTGGCTGTGAGAAGCTCCACAGAGAAGCTGATTACAGCAATCGCAGCTGACAATTTCTACATTTGTCTTGTCTTGCGTATTTGCAGCAAAAAACTGCTGCTCAGAGAGAATTTGATTTTTTGAGCTTACTCCTTCAATCTCATCCTGCCACTTTTGCCCACGGCCAATCTTTTTTTTTTTTTGCCCAATTGCCTTGGTGGCTGGCATAAAATTATCAGAAAATGAAAGGTGTCAAAAATCCTTTATATCTCAAAGAACCTAACTAGACACACTACAATCAACCACCACTAAAACAGGATAAAAGATGACAGAGTCAGGGATCAGTTTCAAACTAACATTCAAGAGAACAGCTCCCCATACAAAATGACCGTGTATTCACAATTCACCGCTCGCGTAAATAGGACAAAAGATGTTGGAAGAAGAGAACTATGTATTCAATTACAGTTAATGTGGGATTTTTGGGGGGTGGGGGGAGAGGATGCCAGGGAGATCCTGATTGCGAGAATATTAAATGGCTCACACTGAACTCTAGCAGCAAATGGTTCCAGGTCTTAAGGCAGTGATCCCACCGCTATGAAACTCAGTTCCCCCACTTGTAAAACAGGGATTAAAACAGCGCTAAGGTCCCTGCTGCTGTAAGGATTCATGGGGCCCAGTGGTACCCATGGAGCACAGTGGCTGCACACAGTCAGAGCTCAACAAACCATCGGGTGTTGACAAAATTGGTTTATTTCCCATTAGCCTTGTTCCGACTCCAAAAATGAGAGTAGTATGTGGGTGGAAAAGCTGGTTAATAAAAGGCTCTGGTTAGTCACTATTTTACTAGAACAACAGTTTACTGGGACCCTGCTGGAAGGAGGCAGGCACACTGCCAGGAATGAAGGCTTTCTGCCATGGACAGAGAACACACCACACTTGGGGCAGCTCCACAAACACCCAACATCAGTACAGAACTCTGCAGGTTCTAGAATAGCAGTGCCCTTGGCTGTCTGCAAAAAGGTCGGTAATTGAGTTCAATTAAATTTAAAAAAGGAAAAGAAATACAATGTGGTCAATCTTTAAAAAGGTCTCATGTGGTCAAAGGACTCTGAGAGCATCATAATATATCAGGGTTGGAAAGGACCACAGTTTCCAAATGTTATGAAGTCCCGACCAATCCACTGACATGAAAAAGCAAATCAAGACACACATCCTCCCTGAAACAGAAAGGACCCCCCCCCCCACCCTGATGGGCTCTTTCCCCAGGATGGGGAGTGGGGGAAGGCCAAGCACGTCAGCAAGAGTTGTTACAGCTCTTAGGCTTGTGTTCCT
This sequence comes from Mustela nigripes, assembly GCF_022355385.1. Taxonomy (NCBI): domain Eukaryota; kingdom Metazoa; phylum Chordata; class Mammalia; order Carnivora; family Mustelidae; genus Mustela; species Mustela nigripes. The sequence goes on from NC_081560.1 coordinate 160,027,860, forward strand.
GCTGTGCTTTCTAGAAGCCCCTGAAGACAAGCATCCATGATCACAGGCGTTTGTAAGCCCTGAGAGCACTAAAGGATTCTAATGGCTTTTAAAAATTTCATTGTGGCATTCTTTCCTCGGGGGGGGGGGGTGGGCAGTAGAAAATTAAAATCTAAGGTTTCGTAACATTTATAGTAGGTTCAAATGTCTTTCTCCTATTTTAAAAAAATAAATCACTAATTTAAGGCAAGTCCACAATCAAATGTCCTTTGGTACTGCTGAGCCCATTAATTCATTCAACAGAAGTTCACTATATGTGAGGAATGAATAGTGGCTCTTCTATTTTAATTTATAGTATGTTGGGCATAGCTGGAAATCAATCCACCAGGATTCTAACAGAGGGCATTTTAAGAAGACTGCAGAGATGGAGGAAAGATAAAGGTCCCATACAAAAATCTCCCCTGCCCTTTAAGCATGCAACAAAAATCTGTCATAGAAATGTAACTTTAGAACTCTTGGGTTGGTTCCCAATCTTCTTCCAGGGAGCTGCAGTATTTGCGGAGTTTGGAGAAAATCCAGTGTAAGAAGCACATAATTAGAGACTTTCTTCCTATCTGTTTAATAATAAAAGCGCAAAAATAAGGTTTTTCTTGTGCAAAAATGTAAAGCCTAAGTAAATACACTAGGTTATAAGGGAGGGGACTAAAATATGAGCTTAAAATTCTTAAGAATGACATGAAAAATGCTTGAACTCTCAGCATGGTGATGAAGCATTTCAAATTCCCACCTGCTAATATCACAGCTCTAAAAATGGCCTGGCAGACATAAATACAGAGAATCAGGTGCAGTGAGGGCTTAGGGAGCAAGAAATCTGGGAGGACTACAGGAAGTCTGCCAACAGGCCTGCCTAGATTGTCATGTCCGACCAGTGAATAAGGACAGAACATCTCAGTGACGCCAAAATTTACATCTAGGTGTGATTTAAGATACTGCTCCTGCTTCACTGCTGGTTACACCAAAGACCAAGGAGAAGGTGGGGGGAGCAGGAGGGCTCAGGAAGGTGCCCCAGACGCTGACCAGACAAGAACCAGCTGGAAGGGCCCTTTCTTGGAACTGCCCAGCAGTTGGGCATTCACTCACTGAACACGGACAAGCAGCAGAGTCCTTCCAGTGAGGGGCCAGACGGGGAAACCCTCCTCTGGCCATTCGGCTCGGCTCCCTCATTAAATTCAGAGTGAAACCAGCTGCCAGAAAAGGCAAAGGGTGACCCAGCCATGGCTCTGGGAATTCCTAGCAAAGAAAATAGATTGAATGCCTGGGTCGTGGGAGCTCCCAGATCACAGTACAAGAAGGCCGACTTCAGGCCTTCTGCGAAAGATAAGGAAATCATTCTTAGAGTATTGCTCTGCTCCTGCTGGAAATAAAGTGTGGTTTCTCTTAGAACGAGTTGGGTCCATTGTCATCAGGGAAAGAGAACAGATGGAGGAAGAGACAGACAGAGGGGCAGGGGTTCTCCAAAGACCAGGAAAACAGAGCTGATGACTAGCAGACCAATTCAAACAATATTTCGACAAAAATTATCAATTCTTTACAATAATTATTAAACTTATATGGATAAATACATATATGATCCTTCACTGAAGGGGAAAATTTTATTTAAATCTTATTCTTCTATCACTGAAATCTACATCAACATTAAGAAATATTTAAATATAGATGTTATATGAAATCACTTTTTTTTAAAGATTTTATTTAGTTATTTGACAGAGAAAGATCACAAGTAGGCAGAGAGGCAGGCAGAGAGAGAGAGGAGGAAGCAGGCTCCCTGCTGAGTAGAGAGCCACATGAGGGACTCTATCCCAGGACCCTGAGATCATGACCTGAGCCGAAGGCAGAGGCTTTAACCCACTGAGCCACCCAGGCGCCCATATGAACTCACTTTTAAACCAAAGAAATTTCAAGATAAAGTAATTTTTTCCCCCTCTTATGTCCTGATTATTTTTTCTCCTTAAAAGCCGTATCTGTAATAAGGAACACGGCAAGACCCAGTCTGACCAAGTTACTATTCTGAAAGCCACAAATGCTGCTATGTGGTTGGAAGAGCCTAATGAAACTGTCATTGTCTTTCTGTGGAAAACTGGCTGCTGGCTTTACTTCTGCCCCCAAATAAATCATATGTATTACATTAAATATTGGTCTTAACACTGGATAGGAGGTCTTTCTTTTCATTCCTTTTCCTCCAAACTTAGCAATTTCCTCTTATAAATTCATGAATGACTTAATCATAAATGATTTCCCCAAATATAAGTTTTCTTATGGATATCAAAGAAGTTATCTTAAAGTACTAGTTGTAATGCTGTTCTTAGCCAACTCCAATGACCAAGGATTCTGAAAAGGAGCATTTTAAAAATTATTTGTATGCGTGTCCTCCAACTAAATTTTTAACTGGTACTTCAATTTTCATTATAAATTTGAGTTGTCTGGATTCAAAAATATTGACAGTTCAGATCACAACTGAAATAATCCTTGCAAAAATGTTCCCTCTGTATCAGAGGGTCCCAAAAGCTGCTGTACTTTGGTCATATGGGGGAAGCCCTTGTTTAAAATGTAGATTACAGGCTCTGCCCCTGGACGAATACAGAGAATATAGAGAATATGGAGAAGTTCCACGGGGACCCTAGAATCTGCATTTCCGGCAGATAGGGTCTAAGGCCGTACTTTGAAAACACTGGTCCATGTGACCAAGTTACTGCAGCACCAAGTATCAAATGCCCAGAGCTCCAGCACTGCACTCGACACAAAGTTGGAAATGATGATGAATTTGTTGCATCAAATTAAATATAATTTATAATTTGCATTGATTGTGTCAGAATTTCATTTAAGCAGGGAGAGAGTTTTTCCTTTTTTCCCTGCAAAATGTTCGCAGCACATAAGACAATGTGCAAATGTAATCCCACTTTCGGGGGCCTGCCAGGCATGACTGCTGCCCCATCTGCACACTGTCTGGCACGGGCCTTCCAAATGAGAGACTTCCGAGTTGAGCGCACTCAACTATTAGCTTAAATATCCCTGAACTGAATAATTGAGAAAGCCAAGACATCAAACTCACCCCAAATTTAGGACTGTTTCATATCATAACCCATAAAATGACTATACCCTTAAAAAAAAAAAAAGATATATTTTGATACATCTGTTGATGCCATCTAAAGAGCTTTTCTTTTAATTAAACAGGCATTGTTTTCTAAAAGTCCATTAAATATTTTGTCCTATCATATTATTATAAGGGCAACATTTGACCCAACTCAAACTCCTAACTTCTCAACATGTTTCCACTAGATGGTTCCATTCACTACTCAGCAACAGCAAATAGCTTCTGGGAGAGAGCAATAGAGAAAACAGCTAAAACTGACAGAATTCCAAAGTGATTAAGTATCAAATGCTTTTTTAGAAGAATCCCTTTTTCATCTCAGGAGTGCAGTTCTTTTTACATCTAATAGGTTTTTTTAAAGTACAAAAGAAATATAAGCACAAAATTTAACATTTGAAAATTAAAGAAAAAGATCCATACTGTCGCCACCCTAACACAGCCTCCTCCTCACCTGCAGGACCAAGCTTCCACAAATATAACTCACACCCTGGTGAGCTTGTTTCTGAATCCAGGTAACGGTAAAATATTCAGGATTATACCACTCTGCAGTTTGCAAACTTTTTTAACTTGGAGAGCTGGGGAGCTATATATCCAAGTCTGCTCCCGTTTCTTTCAGAAGGTTGCCAAATCTGATTTGTCCCCCTAGCAATAAATAAAACACAATTATTTTTATCATCAAGAGCTCCCCTAAAAAGCACAGGCACTATACGTAGCATGTTATATACCTAAGAGGCAGATTATGTGTATACTGCCGCTACTTGTTTAGAAAGGAGGCCACTGGGGCGCCTGGGTGGCTCAGTCAGGTGAGGCTATGACTCTTGGTTTCAGCTCAGGTCATGATCTCAGGGTCATGAGACTGAGCCCTGCATTAGGCTCTACACTCAGCATGGAGTCTGCTTGAGTTTCCCTCTCCCTCTGCTCCTCCCCCACAACCCCATGTTCACACACACTCTCTCTCGAAGGAAAAGAGAAAAGACAGAAGAGAAAGAAAAGAAAAAAGGAGGCAACGATTCAAAGTCTTCCTTGGGGTCACGTGACCAGTAGGCTGTGGAATTATGACGTAAAACCTGAAGGGACCTTAAATCCCAGGCTCGTAAAGACAACCTCATACTGGCTTCACATTGCATTTCCCTTCCTTCTACTCCCTCCACTCATTTTATAAACAGCATTTGTTTTTCCTGGTGGTTAAGAGAATGAGTGTGACACCTCATTCCACAGACACACCCAGCCTTTACCAAGTGCCCGCTGAGCACCACACGCTGCTCCGGGTTGGCTACAGAGATCAACGCCATCATTGCCCTCGAGAAGACTACAAGCCAAGCCGTGGAGGGTGCTCAAAGACCAGATAATGGTGCTCCTTGTTTTGTTAAAGCCACATGATGACTAGACGTGGTCCACGGCTGGCTGCTGAGAGCGTGACAGGGAACAGGAGTTTGCACTGAGACCTGTGACCAGACACAAGGGACCCCTTTGGTCCATGGAATGAACTGGGAACTAGGGAAAGACTATAAGCCGTTCACTGCAGATTCCAAAATTAGAATTTTTTGGTTCTACAAACAGAGATGTTAAAAGAGAAATGTTAGTTTGAAGTAAGACAGAGTTTTGGAAAATCTGAAAATATTTTTTAAAAACTTGTCATAGTTCTACTGTCGGGGTCATTCTCCAGTTCCACGTAGTTGTTTGAGTCCGGCTGTTTATTACTCCTTTGCTCTGACTCTCGTCAAGTCAAGTGGCAAAGATATCCCAAGTTCCAGTAAACACACACAGTTCGTTTTAGCTCTGGCACGGGTGCTGGGGGGAGGCTGGGAGGCAGGGTTTTGGCCATGCATGGGCCACGGACTTCACAAACAGGCAGTTTTCCCCATGCCCCAGCAAGGCAGTGAAGGTGATGTAGGTGAGAGAACCCAAGGAAATGGGTCCATGTCAATGGATCATGGTCATGAATGTCCCCTTCTCCTTCCCTCACTAACCCTTGGCAAACCCACACTTTCCTTCAGTAAGAGAGACCCGTTGCCTCTCTCTACCCATGCCCTCACCTTCCTGCAGAGATGTGGCGATTAAGGATGTGGGCTCAGTATCAATTATCAGCTCCATCAGTGATCAACTGTGTGATCTTGGGCAAGTGAACGTGCATTTCCACATGGGTACAATGGAGGAATCACAGCATTCCTCCCGTGTGGAGGTTTGGTTTGGGGTAACACTGGTCAAACACAGCACAAAGCTGGGCACAGTACCGTGCTTGACAAAGGACAGCTTTAACTTGGGGGCACTCGTGGCCTAGCCCAGCTTGTCCCTTTTCGGCTCTCATACTATTCATTCTTCTGTAAATCAGGAATAATTCTTTGAAGGGTGGCTGAGTACTTTACACATTCACTCTACTCTTTGCAGTGACAGACTCTTGGAGGATGGTCAATAAGTATTTGGGGGTTTTGTTTCTGTTTATCTGGCTCTGAGGAACCTTTAAAAACCCACAGAAGTAAGAGACTCTCTTACACTTACTGGGAACTATCTCAGTAACTTACGTGGGAAGTATTCAGTAAAAAATCAGTGTTGGGTTTATTTTGTTACGAAGGAACTTAGAAATAATCCAGTTTGATACCTTCACTGTATAGAGGAGAAAGCAGTCCATGTGGGAAAGGAGAGGCCTGCCCACATGGTTGGAGTGAGCTTGTGAGCTGGACGGGAACAAAACAAGGGCTTTTAACTCCCAATTCAGTACTGTTTCCACCAAAGGATATTGTCTTCTTTTTCTGTAGGCCAATTGGTAAGGAGAATGTCATGCTAACACTGTACTTCAAGAGGAACAAAATTCTTTATTTGTTACAAATATTCTTTCTGAATTTTCACACAGTGCCTTGAACATATAGTAAAGGAGCAGTACATATTTTTATTTGCTTTTACATAAAAAGGCAAATGATGTTATAAAATACACTTTATGAAAATTCTTCTAGATACTAACATTCCATATCCATATACAAGGAAAATAGTGGAACGTCCCAGATGACAAAATGGTTGCCCTGGTCTAACAGCCAATGTCCCCCCAAAATTCACATGTTGAAAACCTAATATCCAAGGTGATGGTACTAGAAGGTGGGGTCTTTGGGACATGATTAGGTCTTAAGGGTGGAGCCCTCATACATGGGGTTAGTGTCCTTACAAAAGAGGTCCCAGAGTGACCCCTCGTCCCTTCTGCCATGTGAGACTATGACAAGAAGTCTGCAGCATGGACAAGGCCTCACCACAACACAACTGTGCTGGTGCCTTGACCTGGAATGTCCCCAAACTGTGAGAAATAAATTTCCATTGTTTTAAAACCACGCAGTCTGTGGTATTACATTAGAGTGGCCTGAAAAGATGAAAACACTGGTTAACTACAACATCCAGTTGTTGAAGAAAGAGAAATACCACGGAATGAAGTATCCTAGCATCCTTACTACACTTTATCTATGAGCCAAAAGGCGTCTAGAGAGCATCGCTCTGGGCATCAATGACCATGATTCTGCGTTTGTACCACACACCGAACACTATTAGGATGGCTCCAAATTCAAATTTCCTAACTCTTCGTACCAATAATCTAAGCCCCAGTTTTCCAGAAACTGGAACTCGTCTGGTTTCCAGAAACTCGTCCCCAAATAAATCAAGTCAGTAAGCAGTATGTAAAATACAACTGTAAGACAAAACAGACTAAAAACCCACAAAAGGAAGGCTCACGTGCTCACCTTTAGGAGCACACACTGACCTGAAGAGGTCTGCGGTTGTAGGTGGGATGCACACTCGTAGAAGCCCCCAGCAGAGAGCCAGGGGGACAGCAGACAGAGTGAGCAGCAATGCCAACTCTACAACCAGAATCTTTACTTGCCTACTTTCCTAGGAACCAAATGGCAAGGAAAGTGTGTAACATAGGCCTCTTAAATATAAAAAAACAAAACCTTTTTTTTTTTTTTTTACCCATGATACTATTCTGAAGCCAGAAAACACCAAGCTCAAAATCCTCAACTTTCTTCACCGTTGTTATTAGGTTGAACCACACCAAATGCCCTGAGAGCCAAAAAGAGTCAAATATTGGAACATCACAGGACTTCGATTAACATACAACATTATGAGGGAAGCTAAGAGCTCTGTCATCGAAGACAGCCTCAAGCATGGTTTCAGGGAAATTCTCTCTAGTTCATGATTGTCCTCAAAGAGTTCTGAGGTGGAGAAAGCAGGAGGGCCTGGGGTTAATAGTTGTCCAAGTTACCAAAAACTCCATTGACGAGAACTATTTATCCTCCAAGCGTCCCTATTAAAGTCGCACTGCAGAATAATTTATGAGATGTCTGAGGAATGTTGTGGAAAAAAAATACGTCTGACATTTAAGACTATTTTAAAACACCTCTCTTGTAAAAAGAGCTGGAGGTGTGGCAGGTCGGGCCTTGCTGGTGCCTGGGGGAGAGCTGAAGCGTTCAGCGGTCTGGGGCAGAGGCCTGGCATAGCTTCAAAGCTTGGGGGCCCAGGCGGGCTCTCCCAGCCCCTCTGAGGTGCGACCAGGCAAAGACGGCATCTCTGTTCCTAACTGGGGCCTCCTCACTGTTTGCCCTGCAGGTTCCCTGCTGCCTAAGGAAACACGCAAAATATTTCCGTGAAGGACCGCTGTGTGGAAGCAACAGGAAATAAAGGTTTACTCCAGTGACTCCCTGCTAATAGAGAGGCAGGGGTCGCATTTGAGAATCACAGTTTTCCAGGCGACTTGTTATTTCTACCAGATGTTTTCAAAGGCAGGGCTTGTGCACATTATTTGAGAGGCGTTTTTGTGTCTGGAATAAAGAGGACTTGACCATAAGATATATTCTAATGGAGCAATAAGAGCCAACCCAAACATAACATCACATGGGAAAAGTAACCTCCTCCGAAACAGGACGTTTCAGTTTTCTCAGGGTATAAAAGGAATGAAGCATTCATATCCAAAACTTCCTGACAGAGGTAAAAATCGAGATGATCTTAGAAAACTCAACCTTGACCATCCTCTAAAAAAAGGTCTTAGGCTAAGGGGACTTCACTGGACCAGTGCAGCCCCAGCATAAAAACTGGAGTGAGAAGCACCTGGGGGTCCCACCATGACCTCTTCCTTTTCCCAGTTGCTTGCCCACCTCCCACCACCAGCACCATCTCCATTTGGCGGAGGCACCTAGGAATAGAGCACTCTTGCATGCTACTCCCACAGCAAGCCTCCCCGAGCTGCGCCATATGTCTCCAAAGTTTCGCTCTACCTCGTCCCAGCCCCAACGAGCTAAGCGGCCTCATTCACGCCCTTCCGATGGCTCCCATAGCATCCAAAAATATTTTCTAGAATGGGACAAATCCCCAAAAAAGGATGGATGACAGATTTCCACAGCCTCAACCCACTTGGGCATGGGAACTGCCTGTTGCCCGCCCTTATATCTCTCCCCCATATATGTAAGCTGCATACTTCGGTTAATTTAAGTATTTGCCTACTGTGCTATCTTCTATTGCTCAGAGTAACACATCTGGCTCAGAGCATGAGCTTCTGGAGAGCAGTGTTTTCAGCCTCATCACACAGAGAAAGACGGAGGGGAAAAAGGATGTTCCTCTAAAGAAACACGTGGGAACAGCGCCGGTTGTGAGTCTAACAGAGCCGTGACTGTGCCTCTGTTCCCCAGCTAGCATCGAAGGGTAACTTCCTCTGCCTCCTTGAACTTCACTTTCTTCTCTGCAAAGCATGAAATAATAAAACCTATCTTTGGGGTGATTAGGAGGACTGAACCGGATACATGAAAAACCTTGCATATACAGAGGAGTAAGTCCTGCGTCAACCATTGTTGCTTTTCCCAAACTCTGCCTACACCTTTTATAAATAGTTCCTTTATTTAAATCTCCTAAAATTACCTGATTTGAATGTGCCATAGGATTCCTGCCAGGACTCCCAATACGCTTAGGAAGTGACATTTGCCTTAACTTGACTTCCCTGCTTCTCCCGTAGTAGTACATGGTTTTCCACCTAAGAAAAACTTGCTGCTTTAAAAATATGTAACCTTTTATTCTTTAGTGTTTAGTTACTTCCGTTTTGTTCCAATGCTCGAGTTGTTGTGTAAGTCTGATTTACCCAAATTATAAATTCTGGCATCATGTCTGATTCACCCTATGTTTGAAGTCTTAGAGTTTTGGACTCATTTACAGGGCTTTGAAATCGCAAGGCTGGGGCACCTGGGTGGCGCAGTCCGTGAAGTGTTTCCCTTCAGCTCAGGTCATGAACCCAGGGTCCTGGGATTGGGCCCATGTTGGGGGGGGGGGGGGGTCCTCTGCTCAGCGGGGGGCCTCCTTCTCCCTCTCTCTCTGCTGCTCCCCCTGCTTAAGCTTTCTTGCTATCTCTCTAATAAATAAGTAAAATCTTAAAAAAAAAACTGAAGGCTAATAGGACCCTCACACATCACCTGATCCAGCATCTCCCAAAAGGTGTTCCACAAAATATTGTTGCCAGAAAAGCCAACAGGCAACAGCAAAGACATTCTAGAAGCTAACAAATTTGCCACCTCTTTCCACAGCGACTCTCAGTGACCTTCAGTGACATATTTAGGTATCTGAGAAGTCTGGCCATAAGAAATCCTATTGAAATTCACTAAGGCAGCTGCATTTCTTTCATTTATTTGCCCACATAATGGTTTTCCCTCCTGATCCTCTAGGGCACCCATTAACATCCTGCAGAACAAACTTCTACAAACTAACCCTCGAATGGGAGAGAAGAGACAGAAAAACTCCCTTCCCTAAGGTCAATAGGTAAACAGCAGAAGTGGCATCAGTCCTAGACCACGCCCGCCCCCAACCCCCAGACCCTCGTGCTTCTCACCATAGCAGAGGGCCTCTAATTCCATCATACAGCAGATGGCCAGGAGTGCTCCTGAAACTGCGGACTGCTGAGCCCCGCCCCCAGACAGTCTCATTCAGCAGGTCAGCTGTGCATTTCCAACAGTCCTGGAGGGCTGGGGCACTGCTGCTGCTGAGGGAAGGAAGCACGCTTTCTGCCCTACACACATCTACAGTGGCACGGGAGCCCAGCGTCCCTGCCTAAGGAGTGAGGACCTGGCGGGGAAGCCAAGGCACTGACACAGGAAAACGCCTACATGAATCTACATGACAACAGGGTTAATAACTAACAGTTCAACACACGAAGGTTTACCTAATAGCCAAGCAGTCCAGAGTCAAAAAAACTACAAAAACCAGACAGTGGGAATTCGCTAGATGTGAAAGGATATGAAAGCTGAGTGGGGGGAGGGAAGAGGATAACTGGGAAGAGCATTCCAAGTGGCAACAATGGTTCCTATTATCCAAATATTTGTTTGCGGAATAGAAGGGACCTGGCTGTGCATGTCTTTGGAGAGCACCCTGGTTCTTACATTTGAATATGGGTGTGACTGCTATTTCAAAAATTCACAGCAAAACACTTCATGCAAAATAGAGTAGCTCCTCTCCAAAGGAGTGATTTGGAAGATCTAGTAAAGGTCTTCCTGCTCCCTTTCCAGCTGTAGCTTCACTTCCCCTCCCTGGGTGCCCAGAGGTCCACCTCTAAGATATTAAACCAAGGGCTGAGCAAAGGTGGCCACCGAGTTTGGAAGCCAGCTGGCTCATGCTTCTCTTGGGAAGTGGGGGTAAAACAGTCAGAGCAGGCCTCCTGCAAGTGCCTTCTAATGGAGCTTCAATGAAGTGCAACATTTTCAAGACCTCTCCCGCACATCCACCTCCCCCCACAAAAAGAATTATCTGGGAAAATAATTAGTGTTAAGTTGGCTATAGCAAATTTTCTCCAAAGGAATAGCCAAGAATGAAAACACCATTCTCTATGATCACCTCAGGAGCTGGTGTAACGCTCTGTGGCCCCTAAGTGCGATCTTGCAAGGCTGTCACTTGCTATTGCTTTCAAAGAAACAGCAATGACCTCACTAGGGTAGAGAAACGGCAAGCCTGACTCTCACTCACTCACTTGAAAACTGGTTAACAACGGGGAAGATGCAAGTGACAGCCACTCGGACATCATCTGCTCTCCCAGCAGAAGCAGAAAAAGCACACGGGTTAGCCGTAGGGCAAGTCAGGAGGAGAGTGGGGAGGAAGAACACTGGGATCCGGGTGGGAGAGGTTACGTCCAAGGGCCGTGCTGATGGCAGGAGGAAGTGCGACGCAGGACAGGAAGGGTAAAGGAACGGATGTCCGCGAGCACCTGCTATGTGCCATACACTGCTGGTCCTTTATCTACTCTCTCATCAGCCCTGAAGTCCTAGGAGGTGGGTGGATGTCTTCATTTACAACACCCTGTAAGTGTATGGTCAAACACCCGGCAAATGCCAACACCGGGACTTTACCTTTGGTTTGTCTGAATCCAAAAGTGGTGGTCTTCGACGATGTGAGATTCATAGGTGACAGAAGTCCCTGTACCTTCCACTGAAGTTAACTAAATCAGGGTAAATACAGTCTCTGGTCTTTTCCAAAGATTCATACTTTCAAACATGGTGAAATCATTAAATAAATTTGAGTCATACGCACACGCACACAATGTATTTGCCTAAACCTAACATATTTAAGTATCATAAAGTTCTAAGCTAGTTACAGAGGGGGGAAATTTTTGAGCCATTTGTTAAAAAGTATCACCATGGGCAATGTATTTGATACCTTTGATGGGGTCTGGACACATGAGTGGAGTGACCAGAAATCCAAAGTTCCCTTTCCTCCTCCAGGACGTACACAGAAGCAACAAGGAAAGGGGGGAGGGGAGGAGGAACATGGCATTTCAGTAAATTTGGGAGCTGGAACCCACACTCTCAAAACCTATGTGTTACTAGTAGTGGTTCAGAAACATGCAGAGATAAGTTCAGATATTTCCACATCACACAAAACGATACCACTCGTGAACAGGTACAGACCTGTCGATGTGCCTGGCACTGTGCAGAAGCTTTCTACAGACCAAAGCTTTTAATCACCACATCCTGCCTCTAAGAAAAAGACTATCTTAGAAATGATGAAACTGAGGTCCAGTAAGAATAAGTAACTGGCCACGATCCCAGAGTTCAGTAGTAAATGAAGAAACTAAGACTTCAACCCAGGACCTTGGGAGCTAGAGCCCACACTGATAACCACCCGGAGCGAGCACCCATCCCACAGCAGATGTATGGGATTATCAGTATGCCATGATTTCAGCAGCAGAAGGGGAAAAGAGCCTAAATACCACTCATAGCCTATTTTTTCTATGCTCTGACGCAGCTACTCAACAAAACTCTTAAAGACCATGAGGTAGCTCAAGATGTGAAATGGAATCATTTCTAAGATTATGGTTAAATAGAAAAGCCAAGTTCAAAACACCATGGAGAGCATGAAGTCATTTGTGTGAAGAAAATAGACATACAGATTTACAGATGCTGAGAAAATCTTGAGCACAGTTTACAAGAAACCGGTGCCCAGCTCTGCTTCCGAAGAGAGGGCTGGGGCAGGAATTCACAGAGAGAGAGAGAGAGAGAGAGAGATGAAAGATTTACTTTCCATCACAAAGATTTTTCTAATTTTTGAATTCTGAACATGGTCATGTATCACCTACTTATTTAAAGCAAATTCAGGGGCACTTGGGTGGCTCAGTGGGTTAAAGCTTCTGCCTTCAGCTAGGGTCATGATCCCAGGGTCCTGGGATTGAGCCCCGCATCGGGCTTTCTGCTCAGCGGGGAGCCTGCTTCTCCCCCTCTCTCTCTGCCTGCCTGTCTACTTGTGCCCTCTATCTGTCAAATAAATAAATAAATGAATAAAATCTTAAAAAAAAAAAAAGCAAATTCAAAGACAAAAATTATTTGAAGAAAATTATGGTGGAATGCCTTCCAACTTAATTCTGAGTAGGGAGCGTAAGAAGTGACCAGAACACCCTGTGATGATTCTCTATTCATTTCACCAAATAATATTTCATAGCAGTGATTCTAAAATACTTAAACTAAAAAAATAAATTAAAATGCCATCCACTTTCCTCCACTCAGACACCTGCCTCTTAAAAAATGCAATGGATAACTAGCAAGAAAGAATTCCCCGTGTAGACGGTAGTAAGAGTTGTTTCAGTGTTTGTGCGCGGAGTGTGCATGAGAAAGCATGAGAAATCCCCAACAGAATCAAATAAAAAGGGCAGGTAGTGACCCAGCACAGCCACTGCGTGGCTAAAATAGCAATGGGCATGTCACCTCCGTGCCACTGAAGAAACGGAGTCTCTCATGTCCTACAAAACATGCAAGGCATCTTGCCTTGCCAAATTTAAACGGGGACATTATTTTTAAGTTACTATAATTAGTTCCCATTTGTCTATGAATCAGCCTTTATGAGGCAATAGCATCTAAGCCCCATCAGATGAAACCTGAGGCGACATCATCTCTGTTTATTATTTTGAAAAGAAAGAGAGGGTGCCAAGTTTCCTGCAACACCCGATTCAAACGCTGAAATTTGGAGGACAGAATGTCCTGTTGTCCACGTTTGAAGATAGGACTATATTTTCATCTAATACATCAGTCCCAGGTTCAGCTGGTAACAGGAAGGAATTGAATTCCAGAGCTCAAAAATAGGACTTAAGTACTAAACCACCTTTCGTTGCGCATATAGAATTTTATATTTTAACCCCTGATGCTGCAGCGTTTTTCAAAAGTGTCTGTGTTAATGAACCAACACGAACATATTTTAATCTAAAGTTAGATGTTTAAGCAACGAGAGACTGGCAAACACAAGTGGTTTAAACCGATACTCACATTCCCTGATACACCCCTTTCATAGCTAAGTTTCTTATAGGAAATGAAGTGTTTCAACACCAAATATAAAGGCAGGGGGAGGGGGTTAAAGAGGACTTTCACCTTGGCTCCTCGAAGGGGCTCGGATACAAGATATATAAACACAGTAGAAACTTTTGGTCTCCAAACGGAGTTCGGCCAGGTAGGAGGGAGTCAGGGTCTGGATGAGGTTTAAACTGGCAACCTTAATAAGCTTCAGAGACCCAGCTGCAGGGTACAAGGTCGATGCCAGAATTCACAGAGGACATCGGTTAGCCACACGCCAGGGGATCACGGCCCATTTGGGTGAGGGCAGTAGGTACAGAGGAAGGAAATACACTCTTCACTTGTCACCAGATTTACCATAACAATGCTTAATGTTTCTGTGACCCCCATGTGCCCTTGACAAATGCTTAGAGGCATGCCCAGAACTTCCCTTGCAAATGCCATGGGTTCTAGGCCCGCTTTCCACATTTACCAGCCAGGTTCCCTTCAGCAAACCATTTTAATCCATCGGCTTCTCCTCAGTGCCCCTCAGACATAACAAGAGGCAGCTGACAAGGGAGGAAGACCTGCCCTACCTAATCTCACAAGAATTCTAGAATAACCAAAATAAAATAAGTTTTATAGTTTTTAAAATTTTGCAAATATTTATGGAACACGACAGGCCAGGCACAAGGTGCTGTAGGAGCCGTACTTTTTTTTTTTTTAAGATAAGCATGCATACATGGCATTTAGATATACCTGAATATAGATCAGGAAAGGGGAAATGAGCGCTGGCAGGGTTAAACATGGGCCTGAGATTACATCAGAATTTTAACTGAGAGCTGAGACCCAAACAATGGCTTTACTTTGCCAAAACCACAGGCAGGAGCTGCCTGGAATGCTGTCATACTAACTCACCCTCATCACCTTGGAAGACTCTGGGACTCGTGTCCAAGTCTTCCTCGTAACAATCCTCTGATACAGGTACTCGTGTTGATCCCAATTCCGCAAATGAGGACCACGAGGCTCAGAGGTGAAGTTACAAGCAAGCCAAGATCACGAAGTAAGCCCATGGCAGCGAGAATGTGAAACCAAGTCCATGTGACTCCGGACAGGGCACGCTTAACCGCCAAGTTGATAAGCTTTGATCCACAAATATTTATTCTGCCCTTCTATGCCCTAAAACACTTCTTTAAAAAGGCAAGGAGCTGGCGGTGGTGTCCCACCGGGAGCTGGAAAGGCTTTCATAGCCCCTCCAGGCTCAATCAGGGTAGAGACCAGAGGCCTACACACAGCAGGTGCACGGTGAGAGCTGATGCCGATGAGGAGGACAGAAAGATTTCCAATGTTAGCATATGGTTGCGAAAGGGAATCTGACTACTCCGTTTGGGGCGGGGGTGGGAACCCAAGGGCAGAATACAGAAAACTTCTAAAACAATGTGAACAGGTGTGGTCTCCAATAACAGGGAGAACACTTCAGGTAGATTAATTCCTACTACTCTTTCAATTCCTGAGGTAGGATCACCAATCACCCCAGGGTTCTCCCTGGACTTTCCGGGTAGTGTCATGTCCAGGAAACCCCTCAGTCGGTCGCCCTGGAGGGCAAACCTCGGGTTCTGTTCTCTTGACCTTTCATGCCCAACCCCCTCGGTTCCAGCCCATCCTTGCAAACAGAAGACACGCAATACGTCTTAGTTGGTTAGATGGATGAAAGGAGCAATACTTTATTATTTCCAAGTACACTCATTTCCACTATCCAAGTGTTGCCAAGCAGCAGTCCCTGCACTGCTAAAATGACTATGTGAGAATCATTTTAATTAGCACTCTCATTGTTTGTATGCAAATGCACATTCCTAAAGTGGGTCCTCTATAAAGCTTTCCCTGAACCAACATCACTTACTGAGATTTTTCTCAGTAAATCTTTGTCCACAGACAGTAAAGAGATAAAATTCCAGCCAGCCTGAGTCTTATGATCCAGAATCTATAAAGGAGTTAAGAGGCTTTTCCTTACAGGAATGGCAAGTCTAAAATGAGGGAATGTGAGGCACTTCCAGGAGCTCGGACAGAGTTCCTCCTTGACTTAATCATCCCAAAATAGGATGGCCAGTCAGAGGGCACTCTCCCAGTACTTAGTTCCTTTTGTAAAAGAGCAGAACACCCTGTGGCTGGGCCCCCTGGATTCCAGTCCTCAGAGTTATCGAAAGCAAAGCTTCCAGCCTCCCCCAGATGTCCTGCTTCCAGCTCAGCCAGCCCGTCTGCTCTGTTGTTTCATCCATGGCCTATTCCCTTCCTTTGGCTCTCTGACCCAGGGGCTGGGTGGCCTTGGTCTTTTGCCTCAGCTCAGGGAGAGGCTCAGATGCTCCTTGAGAATTCAACTCTGGCAGAGGTATCTATGGACCCAGCCCTGCCCTGCCCTGGGTGGGACTTCTCAAGAGCTGG
Source organism: Mustela nigripes (assembly GCF_022355385.1). Taxonomy (NCBI): domain Eukaryota; kingdom Metazoa; phylum Chordata; class Mammalia; order Carnivora; family Mustelidae; genus Mustela; species Mustela nigripes. Next base: position 160,044,183 of record NC_081560.1, read on the forward strand.
TCTCCTGGGGAGTCAGGGTGGGAATAAAAGTTCTGGGCGGTCAACATGGCTCATCCGGTCCTGAGTCACCAACTCAGCTCTGCACGGTTACACCGGGCAGCCCAGAGGACCAGTCACTACTTAAAATTAGAGAGAACATGATGGTGAGAAGCTAAGTCTTGGAAAGGCAAGTGGAGGCAGAGGTTGAGCTTGGAGAAAAACTCCTGTGGTCCAAAAAGGGTGGGGAGGCCAGCCAGGAAGGCCCTGGAAAGTCCTTTAAAGGGCTGCAAAGGACTCTTATTACGGAATGCTCTATTTTCCTGTCTGGGCCGCAGGAAGATGGAACAGAGTTGAGGCCAAGCAAAGGACAGTAGCATTTATCAGTCAGAAGGAAATCCAAAAGGCTAATGTCTGGGATACGTTAAAACACGTGAGAAATGTGAATAACCATCAGGGGTAGGTCTCTGTTGATTTGTTTGCAAAGTTATGGTCAGAGTGACAAGAGAAGCAAAGTACAGGCCTGTATGGGGAAGCCAGTGTCATGTTAGAGAGAGCAGAGCAGAGCTCCTCGCCTGTGCTGAGGGAACGTTCTTCATGCTGGAAGAGGCAACTCCGGTAAGAAGCGACTGGACCGGAAGACAGGTGTGCAGCTGGGAGAGCCAAAGCCACTTTAAGTCCGGTTCCTAGGCTCAGATGAATCACATCCACAGACAAAGTACAGACACGTGCCACAGATGAATCACTGTCAGGAGTCCTACAGAAACCTCAATGAAAGGAATGGTGTTCAAAGATATGGAACTAAATAATTCACAAAAGGAAGATTCTAGAAGTATATGCCAAGAGGCTTGGCATTCATGTCCAGTAAAATTCTAGCCCGGAGTATTCTTATAAAAAAGATTTTATTTATTTATTTGGGAAAGAGAGAGCAAGAGCATGAGTGGGGGGAGGAGCAGGGGGAACAGAAGGAGAGTTAGAAGCAGACTCCCTGCTGAGCAAGGGGCTTGATCCCAGGACCCTGGGATCATAACCTGAGCCAAAGGCAGATGCTTAACCAACTGAGCCACCCAGGTGCCCCCAGCCTGGAGTATTAAATAAAATTAAGCAAGTTAAAATTAATATAATATCCAAGAAAGTGACGATCGCCAAAAACTGTCAGAAGTTCCCTATAAACCAGTTCACTACAAACCAGAGGTTCACCATAAACCACTGTAAGTCAGGTTAACCAATTCCCTTCCCTCACGGGTCATAAGATGAATCAAATCTAACAAGATAAAATCTGAGACGAACACATGTGAAGTCTACCTATGTAGAGGGGAACCGGGGAGGGGGCAGTACCCTAGTTGACCACCTGCTTCGCAGAAACCAGGTTCCTGGAAAGAGCAGTGAAGTTTAGGAGTCCTTACAATGATCCTCAGGGAGCTTCTAGCTAAGATCCCAGCACAGCTCTGGGGCCCCAGCAGAGCCCCTTCTAATGCTCCCATTCATGACTACAGACAGGTTATGGCACCACGAGGAAAGATTACACACACTTGGATGACAGCTCAGGGTTGGGGCTCGGAGACGCCACTACTTGGGGAGACAGTGACAGTGGGCTAGCTGACACCTTAGAAACACATTCTGGTTAACATCTGCTATAGTCCAAGCTGGTTCTGTCCCAAAACTAGCCAACATAAGGACCACTGTCTGCAGGATGGGTCAAGGACGAGTAGCTGTCAGGAACATTTGACATTGGGTGATCGCCATCTCACCCAGTGACCTGTGCCTGACAAGTCATGATCCCTAAAGGGAAGCGCCTGGTTGGAGAGTGCCTTCTTATTAGCTCATTGGTCAGACAAGCATCTTTGGAATTATTTTTCCCAAGGAAGGGGATGTCCCCGAAGGAAATGAGTAGATGCCAAGCAGAAAATATAGAAAATCAAAATACTTCCTGATGCAATCCAAATCCTTGGCTGATGTATTTCCAGCTCAAGACCTGGAACTCAAGACCCGTCCAGGGAGAATCAGAAACAGGCTCCCAAGTGGCTGGGAGCCAGGAAGGTCCAAAGTGGCTTCAGAAGCCCCGTAAAAGCAAAGACAAGTGGACTTGTTCCAAGACACAGGATTTCTAAGCTAATGGGGGCAGTGTACATCATCTTACAGAAAGAAAAAGAAGAAAGAAGGAGGAGGAGAAGGAGAAAAAGAAGAAGAAAAAGAAAAAAAAGAGAGAAATATGGCAAAGAAAAAGAAAAGAGGAATATGGAAGAGCTCAGGGAGAGCAGTCAGTGTTGTAGAGCTCCCTAAAGTAAGGGAGAAAACCTGAAGATCCTGGTCTCTAAAGCATTTTTGCCAAAGTGGGTTTGTTTTGTTTTGTTTTTTTGCCATATACTGTTTGGTCAATTAACAGAGGAGCCCCAAGATTCAAACCTGTCACCCCACCCCCCAGCACATAACAAGTGGACCTTCTAGTTCTATAACTGACCCGGCGGTACTTCGGACCAAGGCTGATGGGCAGGGAGTTGAGAGGATCCGCAGGGAACTGGAACCAACCTCTCGAAACTGCGTCATCCGTGAAAAGGCGGTCAGGGAACTGGCCACACCCCACCCTCTGTCACACAGAGACTTTAACCCTAGACAGAACATTCTACACATCAGATATGATCCAAGAGCTCAGAGGCAAGTTTTGGAGATGGAAAACACACAACCAGCATTTCTAGACACCCCCAAATGTATGCCATTCTTGAAGGATGGGTCTGGAAACTGACAGATCTGTTTACTGGTACAGAATGGTTCAGGCATGTGCCCACTCTCATTCCCTGAAGGCTTTCCTTTTTCAGGGCTCTGACAGCTCTTCTGCTTGCTCCAAGAAGGAAACTTCCACTGCGCGCCACCAGTCTTGAACACATGCTAAATCAGGGCAGTTTGGAGACGGGAGTAGCAATGACAGCAGCCAGAAGTGGGGGACAGGCGGACACCCAAAGCACTGAGCGCTGGACGCGCCAACCCTGAATCTGCAGTTCCTCTATTTACTTAGAAACCGTTGCTGATGCTCGCCCTGACCAAAGATAAACTGGGACGAACCCGGAAAGGGAAAGGGAAGCAGTGAGGTAAGGGCTGTTGTAAACCTGGCACAATGCAGGGGAAAAGGGCCTCGGGTTGTTGGGACGCGGTTTCCCTCCCTGCGAGAAAAATGAGATAACACACCCCTACGAACGGAGATGTGAGGCGGCAAGCGTGCACTCGGCAGAGGCAGACGCTCACCCTCTTCACACACGTACAAGTCACACGCAGACACAGTCGGAGGCTGTTGTGGTCTAGGGCAAAGAACGTGGCATCTGGACTCAGAGAAGGTGAATGGGAGTCCTAGCTCTGCCTTGAGCATGCTGTGTGACATTGGGTCATGTCCTCAACCTCTCTGAGTTTCAGTTCTCCATGAACAACAAAAAGAACAGTTCTTTTTGGGGTGCCTGGGTGGCTCAGTGGGTTAAAACCTCTGCCTTTGGCTCAGGTCATGATCCCAGGGTCCTGGGATCGAGCCCTGCATCGGGCTCTCTGCTCAGTGGGGAGTCTGCTTTCCTTCCTTTCTCTCTGCCTGCCTCTCTGTCTACTTGTAATCTCTCTCTGTCAAATAAATAAATAAAATCTTAAAAAAAAAAAAAAGAATAGAAATAAATAGAAAAAAAAAAATAGAATAGTTCTTTTGGGGCCAGTTGGTCTCGTAGTTTTCTTCCAGATCTAATATTCTGTTATAAACTAATATTGCAACACAGCAGTTAGACCTCCATTCAGCAAACATTTTCTGAACACGTTCTGTATGCCTAGGGATGAGGATAGCCATGTACTCAATGCGCCCAATGATCCACAGATGCCAGCAGCCTGTAAACAAGTGTCTGCGGTGCCACGGGAGACACATGTGGACGGGGCGCATGGTCAGTTGACCCAGCAGAGAACGGAGCAGAGTACAAGCAGGAACAGTCTCCCAGCAGTGCTGCCTGGGCCATAGCTTGGAGGAGGGAAGAATTTGGAGAAGGGAATAATATGTATAGAAGCACACAGGAATGGCCCAACGGGGCATGCACGGCGGGAGGCGTTCAGAGCTAAAGGGCCTTATAAGCCATGCTAAGAAGAGCTGCTGCCCAGCACCCCCAGGCCCCCTCAACATCCCTACTGTCCACCTCAACAGCTCCCTGTATGGCCACACTCTCAGGGTCGGTGTATGCCTGCACTAGGTCAACCATCAAGCAACCGTCCAATCTCTACCCGCCTGTCCCCCCCAGCCTCTCCCTTCACCCCCGAGTCACACAGCCAGGCCACACCTGCTGTCCACGAGAGCTTCCGCCCAGGCACCTGGCAGCCCTTGGTCTCAGCTCTTGCTCAGCCCCTACTGCCCAGCCCACGGCAGCTGTTCCAAATAGTTTCCATCTCCCTCAGAACCACAAGCACCTCCCACCCACCCACTCGTGCTCAGGAGAGGACTCCCACCTCCTCTGTTCCTGGGCATCACTGTGCAAACCCAGCTCCCGTAGCAACCCTTCTGCCCACCTATCCGGAGCTCCTTCCCAAATAGCCCAGGCCATGCCGTGGTATATCTGTTCTCAAGTACAAAAGAAAGTAAAAAGACTTTATTGAGAAACAAAAACCATAGGCCTTGACCAAGGCAGGCTATTGCCTATAGACAGGCAGACTACCTGGCCAGACTCTGAAACAAGCACATCTAAGGGGAATAAGGGGCATGGATACACCCCACAGGTCAATGGCATTACATAAGTATTAGCTACTCCATCGATGTCGACTGAATAAATAAGTCAACAGATCAATGAATCTGATGTTGAAGAGACAATCTAAAGAGTTGCAAAATCTACAGTATCTTCAGGCATGTGAACCAAGATGCAGCCTAGAATCTGCCAAGAGCCGTTTAAAACAATCCCAAGGCCCTTGCAAGCCTAGACTCTGGTGCCTGCTGGGCTCCAACACACACAGCCAACCCAAGCAGCTCAGAATCATTGCAGCATCATTTATTTCTGAAATAGATTTCCTAAAGTATGCCAATATATTTACTATAAAATAAATGTTTTATATTATAAATTATAAATGTTCCCAATATGGTAATTGTATGAGCAAATCATATTATGCAGAGTACATTTAATGTATATGTGGTATACTGTATGTGTATGGATGTATATCTATTTCTCTTTCCATGCCCTACGTGCCATTATAAGCTGTCAGACAAGGAAAGTTAAGTGGGGCATCGCACCCTCAGCCTACCATGGACATGGGCCCAGCACAAAACACCCACAGCGGCCACTAGGACACCATCCTGTGTTGATCACGTTATAGAACATGTCTTGTTTACTCTGTGAAAGCCTCTCTGTCTGCCATTCACTTTTTGTTACAGTCAACAGTTTTGCCATAAGACTGTCCGTAACTGGGGTCGGACCTGGCACAGAAACATAAAGGAGAAGTGTGACCAGGACTGTACAATTCAAGTGTGAAGACTGTCCGGCCAGTGATGAGGAGTCCACTTATAGACCTGGGAGCACCCAGCATCAGAAATAGTCTACAGAATGCCAACAAGGTAAAAATCTCTCTTCCTAGTTCACTTTTGCTCCATTCATTAAGGCGGAGCTAGGGAGTTCTCTCCCAGGGTGGGGAGCGCAGGGTTGAGCCACGAGGTCACCAAGTATAAATCTCATTATACCTAGTTCTTCTCTGCATAGTAGACACAAGCATGAGGAATTCCTGATGACAGGAGGAACCTTCTCCACTGAGACTCAGCTCTTCTGACTCAATGGAACTGGTTATATGGCCAGCACACCAGGGCATCCCAAAACTCCTGCCCAGGACTCAGAGTGACATATGACAGAGAGTTCAAGACAGTTAGCCTTTGAGGAGAACCCAGATACAATCTCATTTAATGCAAGAAACAGATGAAGCCCAGGGTGGGGAGGCAGTTCTAAGGTAGGTCAGGGCCTGCGGGTGGCCAGGGTGAGGAGACCAGGCTCCCCGGTGATTGGCTCATGCCTTAAACCCAGAAACTGAAGGACAAGAGTCTGCATTCTGGCTAGCATTTTGTTTACAAGAAGGTTACAAGAGTAATTTTAACAGAAAAAGAGGCATCATTAGAAGACATAAACTGCCCATCACAAAGCTCATAAAATGGGAATGGTTTCAATTAAATTCACATGCTTCTTAAAGTTTTAGGTTGGTTTGCTGGCTTGGTCGTATTCCTGTGAAGTTCTTTTCCCGTAACCTATAGTTACTTTGGAAGGGCTCGAAGACTAAGAACCGTGTCTCATGAAAATGGTGACTTCTGTCATCCAGTTTTAGTTTTTGGTCTTATTGTATAAAGGGGGGGGGGGACCATAAAAAGTGTTCTGCTCCTTCAAGTTCAGTAGTTCAGTTCTGTTTGAAAGGGGGGAAAAGGGGGAAATATTTAAAAGAAAATATGATTAGATTTGTATAAATGCTCCCAATATGGTAATTTTATGAGCAAATCATATTATGCAGAGTACATGATATGTTTCAAAACTAATAAAATGACTTGGTATTTGTGAAGAATGCTCCAAAAATTACATTACTGCTTTCTTTCCTTCCTCTCATTTAAAAATGCACAGATCTCTTTAAGGAAAAAATATTTGTTTCCACTATTTCACTGCTTCAAGTCTTTTTCTCCCTATCATTTTAAATTTGGTTTCCATTATTTATACAGGAGGATACCAAAATGATGTTTTGCTTAACCTCAAGATCCCCTGATTTTTCAAGATAAGGTTTTAAACAGACACTCTAAGTCATGGGTTATGAAACCAAAACCCTGAGAGGGCCAAGCAAGTGACAAGTGGGTGGTGTCGGGACTACAGCAAACTGAGACCTAAATGCTTCCCCTTGCCACCCCCGGAGGGGACAACGCTGGTTCTCACTCTAGTCCACACTGCTCCCATGCAAGTTAGAATATGTTGCAGGCTCGATCCTGCAACATATTCTAACTGTCAAGAGGAGTTAGAAATCAAACTATGTGAAATCTCCTGACTTGAAATTCTGGCCACTTACTTCAAAAAACTTAAAACTGGTGTTTTGTGGGCAGCTAGTTTGCAACTTGCCACAACAGACAGGCTGCCATAAACACAATTAACTCTGGGAACAAATGCAACACCTAGAAACACAAAGTTTGTTGGAAAATGAAGGCTGATCTCTATATATTTTTTTAAAAACCTGTATTCCTGGCAATTCACAGACCTGTACCCCTGGGGATAAAAATACATTATATGTTTACAAAAATAATAATAATAATAAATGTTATTCTCAACAACAACAAAAAAGGCAAAGCAAAAAAAAACAAAAAACAAAAAAACAAAAAACACAACAAACCTGTATTCCTCTACAATAACTTTTCTCTGGAACAGGGAGGCAGAAGGAGGGAATAAAGGAACTTGAGAAAAACATGAATTCAGTTGCCGCAAAGCGAAAAAGGTAAAGGCACCTCTTTCCTCTTTTTTAAAAAAATTAAAATAGAAGAATATTTCCAGCTTTGGAGTCCACGTTGGGACAATTCTGGCAGTTGCACATTTCACTGAGGTTAAGCTGTTGGAACAGAGCTAGCTCCCCTAATCTTTCTCCAACAGAAATGCTGTGCAGAGCAGGTAACCTGTCACTCAGAGCCATTTTTATAAGGACAGGCTAATGGTTTTTGTGACTAAGCAAGAAGGCATGACAACTGGGGGGAGGAGCGTCACCACCAAAAAATGCGAACACATTATATATGTGTACTGGGCTTGTGCATATGGACCTTAGAGGGGTTCCTGAACCCTCCCCCCAAAAATCTAAGAAATAATACCTCACTGATTATTATAGTGAAGTTCAACCGTGCAAGTTCAAGCACAAGTGGTTATTTTTTCCAGCATACCTCTGTAGGAACCATTCTTTATTTAATCACTGCCATGATCAGCAAACCAGAGAAAAATCTCGCAGAGTGAGGAAAACAGAGTGAGTCATCTCCATGTTGATAAGGAGACTGCGGGATGAGGGCACCGTGCTGGGAGGTAGGTATCAGATGGTGCCTTTTCTAAATCAGTCAGTGGAGCGATGAGAACGATTTTTTCCCATGACGTTCAGTAATCACGGGAGATAGAGGGTGATGAGCCCCCCGTTTTAGTGACGGCCACAAGTACGATCTAATGTTTATTACTTCCCCAAGCCAGGGAGGAAAAAGAAAAGCAAAAGGGGTTCCTCACTCTCTATTTGTGGTCACTAGATGGAAAAGGAGAAAAATATCTTGTTTTTACACGTGGCCGACAAATGTGATAAAACTTCCTGTTTGAAAAGTACAAAATCAAATGTGTAAATCTCCTGGAGAAATACCAACGCCTCAAAAATGTCGCTGCTGCCAGAGAGGAACAGCATGTCTTTGCAGGACGCGATAACTTGGGCTGGGAAGTGGCCGAATGAAACGTTGGTGACACAAACCAATACAGCCAGCCAGGGAGTTACTTTTAGACAGTGACCCCTGCGCAGGTAGCCTTGCACAGCATACACCCCACAGCAGTACCAGAGCCTGCAGCCTTGGTCTGAGACCCTGACTTCCAGCCTTCACTTACAGACAGGTGACAACTCATACAAACTGCACCTTCAGCATTTCCCTCCAGTAGCTGAGGTCCTTAAAGAAAATGAGTTTGGGCTGCTTTTAAATTAGACTGAGCTCTGGGGTTAGAAACCATCCACCATTTCGTTCCAAATTCTATCTCCTATTCCTCAATGCGACAATCCTTTGCTTCAAAGGGCGGCAGAGAGAGGTCCAGTAGAGACAGCAGATTTGTGGTTCAACTCGTGGCAAGCCCACCACCTCACCTCAAATTCACATTTTGTCTGAAGCTGCAGAATAAAATATCAGCCAGAAACAGCCTTAAATCCTTTCTGAAAGAAGGGAAGGAAGGAGGAAAGTAAGCAATTGGACTAACTGATATATGCAAAAGATATGCAAAAATTTGAAATTCAAGTTAAAGAAGCCTAGTCCCAACCTGCTGAAGAACGTGGAGCCCCGGAACAAGTGAAGGCAATGTCTCCCATCAAAATGTACATTGAGCAGGAGCACTCCAGGAACCAAGAAATGAAGAACTTGAAGCTTTCTATTTCTAGATCATGTATTAAGAGCGAAAAGGGATACTTATGCTTTTTAAAGGTAACACATAAACGTGATACAAAAAGAAATTAGAAGTTGTTAAAAAACAAAACAACAGAGTATATTCAAAGATCTTACTGGTTTTATCCACTGAGTCACGAATTGGGTGGCCTCCCATCTAGTAGAAAGGAGCTCTGAGGAGCTATACAAAATGGAAGACATTTTTAAGGCAGAAGAAGGTGGGGCAAAGAAGTTATTCTAGCAAAAAGTGGACTATCCCAGGCAAGGTCACCTTCCTTTGGAGTAAGGAGGGAAGGGCGGTGGGGGCAGGTCCTATCAGGCAGATTCCCTCCTCACTAGTGCTGACTGGGTAACTCCAGGTTGACTGTTGAAGGTTACAGAGGTAGGCTGGGTATTAAGTCTTGGTTTGCAGACATGGGCCTTAGCACAAGTCACTCCACTTTGGACTTTTTTTTTTTTTTTTTTCCCTAAAGTATGAAAGGGTATAGAATGGAAAGTAAGCACCCTTCCTGCACCATCGCCCTTCTCAAAGTGCTACTCCTCTCTCGCATCTTTTCCTGAGATGGTCTGCATGTGTACCAGCACTGAGGCACTGTTTCACTTTTCAACTGAAGGAGAATACCACCACTTTTTTTTAATGCCTGACTACTCAGTCTCTGGAGACATGAGAAGGTACCAGTTTTGTTTTGTTTTGTTTTTTTAATCCCTAAAAGCACTTACTAAGAAGGAATCAGAGAAGAGAAATCCTCCTTCGCTGATTATCAGTAAATTTCATTCTTTTTAAGCATATTTAAGTTCTACTCTATGATAAAAGACAAATTAAAACTCAGGTTGGTGTCAATCGTCACAAATACCATTCCATTGAAACCTCCATATTGCCATAAACCACTGGTTATGGATAGAGAATGTTATGTAATCAGTGCATAGTAGATGCCCCAGAAGTCCCACTGAGAATATTTTCAGTGAAATACAAGGGCCTGGAAATACACAAAAATGCAAGTTAGGGATGCCCATTGCCCAAGTGACTTGAAACAGCACATTCCAGAAGGCTGCATATCACACTGCCCTCAACAGCTGCACAGGTTTCCTCTTGTCATGTCCACAAAAGGAATGAAAAGACCAGGCCTAGGAAAGGGTGACAGTGTCCTCAAAGAAGGGATTCCGAAAAGATCCTGAAAAACCTCTGGGGAGGGCTCAGCTGAGAGGCTCTCGAGGGCAGTCAGAGATGAAGTCTAGGGGGACAGGGAGGTGACCAGCCGACTTTGAGGGGCGACTTCAGGAAGGTGGCAAAAATGTCTATGGAGCCTGGAGATAACGAGACTGAAGAAACTCACCAGATAGCGCAAAAATGGAAAGAGAGGAACTCAATGAGAATGTGCAGGTAGCTCAATGGGGCGATTTCTCTTAGAAAGGGACAAAACCAATACGGAATGGCTGCATTTTGTGCCTAAAGCCCACAAACAAATACAAATGTGTAGGATTCAGGACAGATTTCCTCCTGTCAGCTGAGGACAGTTGATGGATACGGGTGCTCCCTGAAATGCATCTCTCTCCAACAACCATCATGGTCTACTTTTGCTGCTTTTTATCTTACAACATTTATCCTTGATTATTTCAGAGATGTTCTAAATATTTCCTACATTGTGGCTCTACAAACCAAAAAAAGGCATTTGGCCTTTTTCATAGAACGTGATCATATCTAACTTTGATTACACAACTAATGGCTTTCATGCACTGTCGCTTTAGAGAGCCTTCATTTAATGAACTTCTGGGACACTTGGGTGGCTCAGTCAGTTAAGTGTCCGACTCTTGATGTCGGCTCAGGTCATAATCTCAGGGTTGTGAGATCAAGCCCCACACTGAACTCCAACTGTTTAAGATACTCTTTCTCTCCCCTCCTCTGCAGGCCCTCCCTCTCTAAAAAAAATAAAATAAAACAAATAATGAACTTTTGGATGGTACAATTTTAGGATGAAAAACCTGAAATGTATTAACAGTGAATTACACTTAGTCATCAAAATGGCTTGCAGAAGTTCCAATACAGATAAAGAACAGTGTAGTTTAGACTATTAATGGCAAAAGATGCTGGAACCTTCTGCTTGCCAGCCAAAGGCACAGCCATGTGCCAACTGCATAAATGCAGTTTATAATTCACTCAGCCAAACTGATTTAAAATTATGAAATTCTAAAACTAATTCTCTTAATTTGGTTATTACAAGTTTTTTTATATAAGATGAGGTTTTACTACTTTTATGTCATTTCATTTGAATAATTTATATTCTTGTGACATGAAATCATACCGTGTTCATTAGCACACTGTGTCTTCATTCATTTCATAGGGATTTTATCTAGAAAATCCACCCTTTGCCTCTTTCTCTGTCCAAGTCCGACTCAGTCCTCCTTTCTCTACCTAAGTAATCTCAGTCTCATAGCTTTTAAATACCATCTACGTGCTGGTATTGAGGTGGCTCAAAGATACCACCTCCAGGCCCAGCCAACTCCAGATCTCCAGGAAAATACCAAATGCACACCTCAAATTTAACATGTTCAAACTGAACCCTCAGGGTCCCACACCACACATCCCGCTCTCTGTTCCTCATCTCAGTAAACAGTAACATCATTCACCCAACCAAAAACACTAGACTCTTTCTGCCCACACTCAGTCCAGCAGGTACGACCTTCAAAATATATCCTAAGCTTGACCAGCTCACATCATTCTAGAACCCCCACCCTAATCCAAGTCACGCCCGTATCTCCTGCTTGGACCCCTTCAGGTTACACTGATTCTACTCTTGCCCCCAGAATCTATTCTCTACTCAAGACCCAGAAAAATAATTGTGAAGCACAAAGATGATTGCTGTTCTGCTCCAACTCTCCAGTGGTGTCCAATCACTCTTCTTATCATGGCCTCCAAGATCTGGCTCCCACGTGCCACTGATCTCATTTCATATCACTGCCCCCATACCTACCTCCCAGCTCAAGGCCAGCCAAACTGGCTGCCCTCCTGTTCCTCCATCATGCCGAGCTCAGCTGACGTCAAAGGCTTTTCTTTCTGCTTGCTATTCCCTCTGCCTCCACACTTCCCCTAAGATTCCTTCACTCCATTCTGATCTCTGTACAGAATTTCTCCCCTTCTCTTTACCAGGCCCAGAAATCTTCTCAGGCCACTCTTTGAAAAACAGTCCCTCCAGCCCCTCATTTTGTCTCTCCCCCATGGCACTTATTACTACCGAAAATTATTATTTAGTGATTTACTTTGTTCATAAAATAATTTTAGTGCGCACCCATCATGTTTGCATGTGAGGTGCTCTTCTAAGGACTGGAGATAGCAGTGAACAAGAAAGCGAAGATCTTTGCCCTCGTGGAGCTCACATTATTTGCCACTCTACTTAACTCTAAGCTCCAGACACGTGACACAGTCTGCCTTTAAACCTCAGAATCTCCAATTTGTTGGAGACTCCAACAAATTTGCTCAGAGCAACAACGCCTTGGCACACAGTAAGCATTAACATGTATTTGAATGGGTAGTGTCCCACCCATCTGAGACCATCAGCTTCTCTGAGGACCTCCACCATGGAGCTCTTCTTGCCCACCATATGGGACTCTGGTGTGGGACCATGAATGTCCATTGTGTGCCTTTAGACACTGCTGTGTCTGGTCAGCCTCCCACATCTGAGTTGGGACTCTAACCCTGGGCTGGCCTGCCTGCCTGTCCAAACTGCCTGTCCTGCACCAACCTCCAGCACTCAGCCACTCCCCACATGGCCATGCCACTGGGACTTGTCTCTTTGGGTCATACGAGCACCTGGTCCTTAATGTGACAGCTGACCAGTCAGTCAGCAAACAAACAGCTTTTCTCAACAAAGAGTGGTGGGAATCCAGACACACAGGTCCTACTGCATCCTTGGCTCATGGTGGTCCTTCCCCTCAAGGAGTTCACGCGAGACCTTCAACATCACTAGACACCATGCCCCAGAGAGTCCTGGGTTCAGCACTGACACACTGCTGTAAAGGACAGATCTCTGCCCTTTCCACTGCTGCAGAAGCAAGACGCTTACCCGCTGTGATGAGCAATTAAGTTTCTTTTGGAAAAAAGAACATTTGTTCACAGAAATGATCTGATCTCAAATAAAAATGAAGGTAATTGGGAAATGTAGGTAATTCAACATTTCAAGAAAAAGGCAGCTGCAGCCGTGGTAGAAAGGGGGAGAAAAGAAAAATGCAAAGAGCTTGAAGGACCGCTCTGGAAGACTCAGAAAACGGGCATTTAAGATCCGTGTTTGCAATATATGTGTGTTCACATTTTCATCTGTGAGCTTAGAACTACCCAGCTCTACATCTGAAAGCTAAACAGGATTACTTTATAGTTGTCCAGCACTTTATTCCGTATGAAGCATTCTCAGGTATATAATCGCTTTTGGCAGGGCAGGATTCATTTCTCTGTCCGGGGCCCAGAGAGGCCAAACAATTCACCTGATCTCCTACTTGGTTACTTGGCAGAACCAAGCAAGTACCAGAACCCAGATATGCCTCGGCCCAGCCCAGTGTTCTTCCTCCCAGAACAGTATGGACAGTGTGGTTCTCTGAAAATCACATTCTGTGCTCCACCAAAAATATTTCCTTTTGTTACAGCAGAAGAAATAAAACAGAGGCACCTGGGGGGCTCAGTCAGTTAAATATCCAACTCTTGATTTCCGTTCAGGTCGTGATCTCAGGGTCGTGGGACTGACCCACACCATACGTGGAGTCTGCTTAAGATTTTTCACTTCCTCTCCTTCTGCCCCTCTCCTGCTTCTGCACATGCTTGCACTCACTCTCTCTCTCATAGAGGAAGGAAGGG